>NC_132861.1:46542395-46846041 GCF_048164855.1 Canis lupus baileyi
TTTTTATAACAGATTTTTCTAATTATGTTTTGCTTGTGTTAATATGAGGATTTGATTCCTCAAGTAAATACCACCTGATCACAAAGCGGGATGGCTCGGAAGCACACTGAGCGCCAGGTGGAAGACAGGCTGGGATTTCACATTTTGCTGCAAACGATGCAAAAGTAAGTGGAAGGCTTCACTTTGGTTTCCCGGGGGCTGCTCTCTCCAGCTGGTTTGTAGACGCACAAAGGGCAGCTAGTGTACCTCATGCTTCTCCTGGGTTCACCAAAAATAATAGCACTCAAACTGCTGTGGACAAGCATCTCCTGTAGAAGCTGCAAGAATGCATATCCCTGGGCCTGCCAGAGCGCTGGGTTCCCTTGATCTGGATGGTGCCTAGGAATCTGAACTTCACCGAGCATTCCAGATCAATGTGATGCTGGTGGTCAAGGCATCACTTCTGGGGAAACACCATTCAAAGCGCTGGACACACTTCTGCATAAAGGAAGCAAAGTGGAGTAATAAGGGGCAGGGGGGAATGGTTTGGGGTCAGAGCTGGGTTCAAATCCCAACATTGCCATTGGTTAGTTGAGGCCAGTTTCCTTCTCCGTCATTTTCAAGAAGGGTAATAGGGATCCCTGGGTGGTGCAGCGGTTTGGTGCCTGCCTTTGGCCCAGGGCGCGATCCTGGAGACCCGGGATCGAATCCCACGTTGGGCTCCTGGTGCATGGAGCCTGCTTCTCCCTCTGCCTGTGTCTCTGCCTCTCTCTCTCTCTCTCTCTCTCTATGTGACTATCATAAATAAATAAAAATTAAAAAAAAAGAAGGGTAATAAATACACGTAAGGGTACGTTTGGAAATGATAAATGAGAAGTCAAGATCATGGCTAATACATAGTGGTGCTCACTATTTGTACCCAGAAGCATCTTGATTGAGTCTTTCTCAAGATAATTGGGTTCTGGGAGTCTTACCTTGGAGGACCTGAGAGGACAGCACCCATGAGGTCGGATGCCCAGCTCTGTGTCCTTGCGCTCACTGAGCACCACCCTGAGATAGTAGATTTCATACATCTCATGGTTTTCGAGGCTCGCTCTCTCCTTGTTTCCACTCAGGAAATTATTATTCATCCTACAGCATATGGACAACAGGTTTTTCCCCATTTTCTCTTGCCACTGGCATTATACCATCCAACAATATGGTGTTAACAAAAAATATTAAAACTAGCCATCTTAAATTTTTGGTTCTGGTTCATAATGTAACACAACGAAAGGGAAAATCTTTCGCACGGTCCCAGTGGTGCAGAAACATTTAGAAATGATTCTAAATATAGACTCCAGATGACAGACTGGTTGTTTTATGTCATTCTGTGATTTCTTTTTCACAGCATGTTCTATGTGCCGGCATAAAAAATTTTAATGAAGTCAGAATGCTAAATTTAAGTGAACCTTTGCTCTCGTTCATTGCAAAATACAGCTCATTGCCATTTAATTGGCTGTGCATCTTGGCATCAGACTGGCAAGCAGCAAAACAAAAACCAGACCTCATAATGCAACAATCTTGATGATACCCAGATTTTAACTATCACTCTGGGTCTTTCCTAATCGTTTATGTAATTGACCTTCAGTGAATACACGCAAAAAGTGTTTTCAATTGTTCCTTTCAGATCACCCTAATTGGATGTGAGTCTGTGATAATATATGACTTGAGGAATAGTTTACATAATCTAATTACTAATCCTTGATGATATATGATAAACTCCAATTTTTTTTTTTTTGGTCAAGAAATAGCCTATGAACACTGCTTATTACAGGGAGTAAATTTGTACTGCAAGCTGTTCAACTAAGCCATTCAAAACGTTCACTTATAACTTGGGTACAAAATCTACAGTAACCTGTCAGTGACGATAAAATCTGAAGTAGCTCTACGAGAACTATGCTTCTCAAACTTAGTGGTACATAAAAAACCACCCAAGGAGACCACTTCAAAATGCAGGGTCACCCAGGGCCACCCACGGAAAATCTGATTCAATAGCCTCTAGGGCGAGGGAGAGATGAAAACAGGAACATGGATTTCGAACAACTTCCCAGGATACTGATGTAGCTAGCTGAGGACCAGTTAGTCCATTTCTCCTGGAGGACCTGCCCATTCCCTCACCTCTGGGCAGACTCCCAACCTTGGCATCCTTCTCTGGCTGGAGGCAGGTGTGTGACTAGGATTAAGGAAAGTTCTTTCAGCTCCTGAACTTCTCTTGGCCTGACCACGCAACAGTCTAATAACACACAGGGTCAATTTATGAAAATCCAGCAGGCTACCTATGTCAAGGATTGCTCAGAGAGGTTAATACCAGATGCCTTGGGACGCCTGGATGGCTCAGCAGTTGAGCTTCTGCTTTTGGCTCAGGGCGGGGTCCCAGTCCCAGAATCGAGTCCTGCATCGGGCTTCCTGCGGAGAGCCTGCTTCTGTCTGTGTCTCTACCTTTCTCTCTGTGTGTGTCTCTCATGAATAAATAAATAAAAATTAAAAAAAAAAACAGATGCATTTAGGGCCAAATAAAGATGTACCATCGTATGTGTTCTTTGCTTGATCCTCACTACCCTACAGAGGGAGTCTTAACCATATTTTATAGAGAAGGAAACTGAGGTGCAAGGAAGTCAGGGTACTTGGCAAAATTCACACAAGAAAGGTGGAAAATAGGTCTCTAAGCCACGTCTTCAATCTTCAAATGCGTTCTCTCCAGCTCCTTGTCAAGAGTTTGGTTGTATTGGCAGGATATGTGGAGGTGGGTTAAGCATTTTACATAAAAAATAAACTAATTACCTCTCGGAATTAATTTTCTATGCCAGAGGAGATTACTCTGCATTCACAGAATAGCAGCTACACAGGAAATGATTAAAATTCTCAGAAAACTTTCCCTCAGTGTCTATCTTCAGACCTTTTACAATGCTTCCACCTTTTGGTAGGCGTGAAAAATAGAAAAGTGAGTTGAATCCCAGTTTGCCTCGGATTTTCAAACCCTCTTTGGATGTCCCAGGGTCCTGGGGCTTGGTCCCCTGGAGCTGGGCGGAGTCACTGCTGGAATTATTTCCTAAGGGATCAGAAGAGGGATCCTCACCAAGCCTCACTCTAGAATCTCCTTTTGACTTTTGTAGTTTGGATGGTTTTGTAGTTTTGATGGTCTGCTCTATCATAACAAAATACCATACCATTCAGTTTCCGGTGAGAGCACACTTCCTGGTTCCCAGACAGCAGTTTTCTGGGTGTCTTCAAATGCATGGCAGAGAGAGAGAGAAAGAGGTCTCTCTCCTCTTCCTCTTTTTATAAGGCCACCATTCCTGTCAGATTAGGGCCCCACACTTAGTACCTCATCTCAGTTTAGTGGTCTCCTGACAGCTCTCCTCCACTTACAGTCACTCAATCCCTTCGGAGTTAGGGATTCAACACATGAATTCTGAAGGGAATGCAATTCAGTTGGTAGGAGATGGAGTCAGTAATTTTCTAGGAAAGCAACCATGGAAAGAGGCAGGTGGGCAGTTTTCCTAACTCAAGACAGTTCTGTGTGAGAAGGTACTCTCCCAACCCCTTTGTGGAGAAAGGGATGGTGCATCAAGAAGTCAACATGTGGGGTTAGCAGCCCTCAGGCAGGGCATGAGAAATACTAGAATTTGGTTTCATAGTGTTTCAGGCAGAGCTGTGTGCAAATGCGTACCTATCTGCACATTTCCTGGGGAGGTTTGATTGTCACAATGGCCTCCCTGCTGGTTTTTGGACATACCTGGCCGGTTCGGGCCTTAGGGCTGCCTTAGTCTGGGTTCCCTAGGAGCAGAGCCTGAGACTGGGACTCTTGCACAAGGGATTTATTGAGGAGATGCTCCAAGCCTCAGAAGTGTGGAGGGAATCAGGAGAGGGCAGAGGAAGAAGTTAGGCAGACTGCAGTTTTAGGAGAAGTCTAGCCTGAGCCCACCCCATGGGGAGCTTGGGAAGGAACATACATCGCATCATGGAGATTGTCCAGCCCAGAGATTAAGGGCACTGGCACCTATCAGTCCTATCAGTTATCGGCCTATCAGTTATTGGCCACCTTGAAGGCCTCTCTGGGAAGGGAGGTCAGCCCAGGGTGATTCTCCAGAGAAGGGGACATCTGTGAACCTTTAGCAGCCAACACCCACCACAACAGGGGGCTGGGTGCACTGGCTGCTACAGAGCATTGAGTGGGCCCCTGCTGTCCCTGCTACAGAGCCTGCTCTAGCTGAGCCCCCTGCCCGAACGCTCTCCCCCCAGATAACCTCTTAGCTAACTCCCTCACCTCCCTCAGAGCTTTGCTAAAATCTCACCTTCCCAGTAAGGTCCATCCCAGCCACCCTATCGACCTGCAAACTGCACCCACACCCTCTCACTATCACCCTTACTCTGATCTACTTCTTTGTTTTGTCCTTAGCTCTCGTCACCCGCACATGTACATAATTTGCTTCTTTAGCATGCTCAGGGTTTGGGGCTTGTTTCTCCTTGTTAGAATGGAAACTCTTTAAGGATAGAAATACTGGTCTAGCCTTAGCACCTGGAATAGTGCCTGGCATATCTCTTGGCATTTAACAAATGCTTGCTGAATTAATTTGTTAAGTCTCAAAGGGGTCCTGACCCAAAGAAGAGAGAAGGTCAAGAGCCTTAAGAAACAGGTGATATATTGGGATGCCTGGGTGGCTCAGTAGTTGAGCATCTGCCTTCGGCTCAGGGCATGATCCTGGGGTCCCAGGATCAAGTCTCACATCGGGCTTCTCGTGGGGAGCCTGCTTCTCCCTCTGCCTATGTCTCTGTCTCTCTGTGTGTCTCTCATGAATAAATAAATAAAATCTCTTTAAAAAAAAAAAGAAACAGGTGATACACAAGGGCTCTAGCCAATCCTTAGATGTAAGGCTCTATACATCTACATCCCTACACCCCTGGGGCCCACAGGAGGGGTATTCCTACCTCCAGGAATACATGGGTGATAGCATTTTGGGCTATTTTAGATTTTGGGATCTAAATGAATGTAAAGTCGCCATGACAATGGGCCCTGTGTCCTGCCCAACACAGCTGCTGTCCTGGAGGACTTAAACTTCTACTTGCCCTTCTCAAATAACTTGATCACGAGTCTCAACTTGGGAAAACCATGCCCCCCACTGCACCCTCCCCCCATGATAACACCTTATTTAGCAAAACTTCTCATTCAAAGATACATAATGTAACTCGCAGTAAACAGGAAGTGAGGCATTTTCACAACATCCTGGGCGGATGCTTCCCAAGGCAGGCACTCAGAAGTCCTGCGACCAGGTGGATACCCACATTCTATCTGCCTGACAAAAAAGAGTATCTTGGACAAATCCTGAAAAACATATTTTTAAAAAATCAAGTCTTCCTGGCCTTCCCCCCACAAGCAACACATAGGAAATTGTTTACTTGCCGCCTGGACAAGATGGGCAAAGAATGTAGACAGGTATTACCCCAAAGAGAATGGATGAGGAATACATATAGATGAGAAAATGTTCAATTTTAGCAAAGAAATGCAAAGCAAAACAACAGTCGGATACAATTATCATCTATCAAACTAGCAAACCTTTTTTCCTATGGCACTACCAAAATTGGTGAAGATGTGGTCACAATGAACGTTCTACAGCACAGATGGAAGGTACAGTGGTGGCAGCTGATGGAAAGTGCGTGGCCAGCTGTTTTCAGATTTAGCTATCTTCATAACCTCTAATCTGCTAGAGTTAGAATTCTACTGGAACCCTGTCTCACCAAAGTAATCTGAAATTCAGGGAGGGGAGGTCTTTTGAAACCAGCCGGAACTAAAATGGCAGGAAGAGAGAGGGAGAGAAGTAGATTCCTTGGGTGAGCTGGCAATTCCCTTAAACATTTTCTCTGGCTTAACTTTCTATAACAATGACGATTTTCTTTTCTTTTCTTTTTTTAAGATTTTATTTATTTATTCATGAGAAACACACAGAGAGAGAGAGGCAGAGACACAGGCAGAGGGAGAAGCAGGCTCCATGCAGGGAGCCCCACGTGGGACTTGATCCCCGGGTCTCCAGGATCAGGCCCTGGGCTGCAGGCGGCGCTAAACCGCTGAGTCCCCCGGGCTGCCCTTCTTCTTCTTCTTCTTTTTTTTTTTTTTTGAAAACAATTCTATCAAGAAATTGTACTTCTGGTAACAAATGTGTTTTTGGGTCTCTAAGGCATTTTAGAAATCCTCAGATAATTCTGTAACAAAAGGTCATTTGCTCTGTCAAAAACATTCTATTGACTCAGGCTGAAACGCCATTTGTTTGCATTTTTTTCATAAAACTTGACTTTGCCCCTGAGTCAGATAATGGATCTGAATCCAGCATCAAAATAAATAAGCCATTCCTCCTGGAATGCAGTCACCAACCATGGCAGAAACAGGCTTCAGAAAACATGGTGTGCGTGTCAGTTTGAATGAGTGTGAGTGTGTGTGTATGTGTGTACATGTGCAAGGACAAGTCTTGTCACATTTTCCCTGTGGCCCAACAAATAGAATGCTGGCATTTAGTCTTATAATTGGAATCGCTGATTTTGTGTACTTTTGACAGTTGAATCATGTTCTGGAAACTTTCCCTCCCCCAACATGGCTCTTCTTAACCTGGAGTCATGTTAATCACCATTTTATTCTCTAAGTTCAAAAATTCAAAATTCAAAATTCTCCCCCCAAAAAATAAACAATCCTCTGAATTCTCTTGATACTCTTTGTCTTTGAACTTCACTCACTAAAAATCAACCAAAATTAAAGGTTTTTTTCTACCATAGACTCATCAACAATGATTATTTTATTTTTCAGAGGAAACAATCACTAATTAAAAGAAAGAAAGAAAAAAAGCTTTGGCCCGTGAAACAAGCGGTCAGTCGAATTGGGATTTGAAGATTTCGTGTTTTGAGTTTTAGCAGGAACACTGCTTGTAGGGTTATCAGCAGTTCTCAGGTTTTGGAGGTGGTGCTTCTGTAGCAGAGACCTTCCCTTACCACCCCATAAAAATATCCACCCAGACTTCATTTACTTTGGAAAAATGAACAGAAATGTGCTATTCAGTCACTGGAAGGTAAAGCCAATCTGTACTCATGGATCTCAGGGATGCTGTGAAATCACCACAAATGGGAATGCAGGGTTGCTGGGGGAGGGGCAGAGAAGGTTCCACAGACTCCCCCCACCCCTGTAGGAGACCTGCCTTCTAGGCCTTGCCCAGAGGTCACCTGGGGTGTGGCAGGGAAGGCAGGCAGCCACCCACCGCCACGCTGTCGGTGAGGGGCCGTCACCTCCAGGGTCATGAGTCAGGGCCCGAGGAAGGGCACAGAGAGCCCCTTTCGCTCTGCCAGGAGCCCCCCGCCCCCTCCATTTAGGACCAGGAGGAGCATCCCAGGGGCTCATTTCCTCACATCCTGGCAAAGGCAAGCAGGTCAGGGCAGGCATTTTCTGCTTTCAATCTCTTTGATGGAATTACGTCTAAGGGGTTTTCCTGCTCGAAAGTTCTAAATTTCCATTTTAGTCAAGGCTCTCTGCTTACAAGAAGGGAAACCAGCTGGTGAAGAGCAGGCCCCGGCGCTGCGAACAGGGCGTGGGTGGTGGGCAGCTCTGCCCCGGCCCTGCTCTCTCTGGACGCTTCCTCTGCTCACCTCTTCCTCGCTCCTGTCCACAATCGGCTCTTCTGCCCATGCCTGGCCTCTCTGGCTTTGCCTTGTCTTGGCACGGCTGCACCTGAGACGCTGAGGTCCAGCTCCCCACACTCAAGCCCCCGGAAGAGGAACGTGGGCCCGCGTGGGTCAAGTGTCCATTGCTGGTTCAAAGAGAGAATTGGTAGAAGGGTCCAGTGGTGTGGTAGGAGCTCAGCCACCAGGCCCGTGATGGGTCAGAGGGAAAGGGAAGTGGACTCGGGGAAGGGCAGGACCCCTCAAAGGTCTCCAGCAGTTGGCAGCTCCTTCCTCCCTCCCCAGCCTTCTCCTGGCCCCTGGGTTTTATCACCACCTCCTCTGGTACCCTGAGCATCCCATGACAAGGAGGACTAGACATGAGAACCTTGTTGACAGAGATGCCTGTAGGGGAGGGTGGGGGGACGCTGGCTGAGGCTAGTCCTCTCAGGGCCGACAGAGAGTCTATCTTCACCAGCTCAGGCTCTAATAACAGGATACCATAGATTGGGGGTGGTGAGGAGGGCTTAAACAGCAGACATTTATTTCTCATAGTTTTGGAGTCTGGGAAGTCCAAGATCAAGGTTCCAGAGATTCTAGGTCTGGCAAGAGCCTTCTTCCTGGGTTGCTGACAGCCATGGGGAGAGAGAGAGATCACCTTTCAGGTGTCCCTTCTCTTTAATATATTTTTTTAGTTTTATTTACTTTTAAATATTTATTTGAGAGGGGAGAGAGAGGGAGCAAAAGTGCACAAGTGAGGGGATATGGTAGAGGAAGAAGCGACTCCCAGCTGAGTGGGGAGCCCGATGTGGGGCTCAATCCAAGGACCCTGGGATCATGACCTGAGCCGAAGGTAGACGCTTAACCAACTGAGCCACTCAGGTGCCTCTTTTAAGTTTTATTGAAGTAATCTCTATACCCCACATAGGGCTCACACTACAACCCTCAGATCAAGAGTCTCATGCTCTTCTGGCTGAGCAGCCAGGTGTCCCTCTCAGGTGTCCCTTCTTCTTTTTTTTTTTTTAAACATTTTATTTTATTTTATTCATAAGAGAGAGAGAGAGAGAGAGAGGCAGAGACACAGGCAGAGGGAGAAGCAGGCTCCATGAAGGGAGCCCGACGTGGGACTTGATCTGGGGCCTCCAGGATCATGCTCCAGGCTGAAGGCAGCGTTAAACTGCTGAGCCACGGGGGCTGCCCTCAGGTGTCCCTTCTTAAAGGGCACTAATCCCACTCAGGAGAGCTCCACCCTCGTGAACTTCCAAAGGCCCCGCCTCCAAACACCATCACACTGGGGGTTAGGGCTTTAACACAGGGATTTCAGGAGGACACATTCAGTCCCTGACAGCACCCTGGAGGCAGAAGAGGAGTCTCCCCCTGTCTCAGGAGTGTCTCCGTGGGGCTCGGTCACTGGCTGGGGCATCCGAGGGAGCTTGGACACAGCTTAGGTGTGGTGGTGGATCCAGAGCACAGAGGCTGGAGGCACACGTTCAAAGGTCAACACACAGGCCCTTTTTTCATTTAAAAATGCCAAAACTCCTTAGTCTGAAGGCTGTAAGAAAACAGAAGGCAAACTAGATTTGGTGCATGGGCCATATTTTGCCGATCCCTGGTTTAAATTGCAGGTTAAGGTTTCTGTGGCTTGCGGCTGACATCCTCCTAGTATGGTTGCCACCACGATGCTGACTTACGACTGCCTATCATTCTAATTCCCAGTGTAAATTCATCCTTGACGCTCAGGCTTGCTTACAAATCTGCAGACCGTACCTTACTCTCTTTCTTGCATGTATAAGCTGGTAACTTGAGGGTAAAGTAGCAGGTGTAGAGGGGGAGTAGGGCTCCTATAACAGACCTGCAAGGACAAAGATACACTTACCGTTTAACAGGTCACAGGAGAGACCCTAGCAAGAATCAAAGACCTGTCTGTGAGATACTTCTCCCCATGCCCTTGTCCCGAGCACAGCGGGAGGTCCCCTGATTCTTGCCTCCAACCCACACACACACTCCTAAGAGAGGAAATGGAGCTGGAAATGGTTGAAAAACAACCTTCACAGGGGTGGAGATCAAGTTGGACCCCCAAGGAGACAGGGCATTGGGAGAAGAGAGGTAAAGAGAATTAAAGAAACTGGAAGGAGGGAGGGAGAGAGACAGAGGCAGAGGGAGAAAGTGACACACAGAGAGATTGGGGACCAGAGGGCGTGGGCCACTTTGCACACGAGGGTGTGATCAAGTGGTGCACCACTAATGTCTAGACCCTTGGGAGACTTCAGAGGCAGGTTGGAAAGACCAGAGGAGCCCTTTCCAAATCTCTAGTTCATTGAGATTCTGCAAGGGCTGGACTGGATCACTGGTAGCTGCAGCGGAGGGCGATGAAAGGTTTTCGAAGATCCTGCATCATTCTGGCTCCATCGTTCTGCCCTGGACTGGACAGCCCCACACTCCCCGGGAAGCAAGGGAAGTCCTGGGGTTACCCAGGGAGTTGGAGAAGCCTTTTGTCCGCATGCAGTCTTTGACAGGATTAGGGAGCTCTGCAGTTTAACTGTGGGAAAGCTTAAGAGACCAAGACCCAGGGCATTAGATGGGATAGAACATTTTCCTTATCGAAAGAAGAGCTGCAGGGATGAAATGTTGGAATGCCTGTGAGTCACACACCACAAAGGGGTCAGCCCTGTGCCCCATCTCTGTGGGGCACTGCGTCCCTGGCTGGTCCTCCTTATTTGGGGATCTGCCTCCCGGAGGCAGTGCTTGGGCACTGGGATTTGCAGAACAGACTGCTATTTCAATTTTAGGTCTTTTTATTTTTTTAAGGGTTTTATTTATTTATTTGACACAGAGCACAGGCAGGGGAAGCGAGAGCAGGAGCGGGAGAAGGAGAGGCAGGCTTCCCGCTGAGCAGACAGCCTGACGGAGGGGCTTGAAAACCAGGACCCCAAGATCATGACCTGAGCTGAAGGCAGACACTTCACCAACTGAGCCACCCAGGGCCCCCCCCCAACATTAGGTCTTTTTTTTTTAAGATTTTATTTATTTATTCATGAGAGACACACAGAGAGAGAGAGGGAGAGACACAGGCAGAGGGAGAAGTAGGCTCCATGCCGGGAGCCC
Organism: Canis lupus baileyi; assembly: GCF_048164855.1. NCBI lineage: Eukaryota > Metazoa > Chordata > Mammalia > Carnivora > Canidae > Canis > Canis lupus. The sequence continues at coordinate 46,553,154 of NC_132861.1, forward strand.
GGTGGGGACTCAATCCTGGGTCCCCAGGGTCAGGCCCTGGGCGGAAGGCGGCGCTAAACCCCTGAGCCGCCCGGACTGCCCACTTTAGGTCTTTTTTTTTTTTTTTTTTAGGTCTTTTTAAAGACAAAAGGTTCACTTGATATCTCAGCAAAGATCCATATCTCATGACAAGCAATATTTACTTATTTACTTAGTCCGAATCCTACTCCCCTGCTGTCTGCTCTCCCTGCAGCAGCATTGCTAGGCCTGCACAGCTATTAATACCCCGTGAGTCACTCCCAACAGCGCCGGTTGAAATGGTGTCCCTTCACTTTCCGTTGAGGGGGAAGAGAAAATAGTTCTAACATATGGCAACAGTATTTTCCCATATTCCGGGTCTATCCTAATATTTCTAATTGTAACTTTTGGGTTATGAAAATTTCCTTTCACTGACAAATACTATTATTTAGAACAGAGATGAACTCACTTGGAAGTTCAGGAGATTTCAGATCCAGACACTTTTCCCCCCAAAGTCTGGAAGTGGGGTGCTGATTAACACCAAAAGTGCATGGTGAGAAGAGTGGTGTGTTTGTCAGGATTGTACAGGGGAAAGCCTGACTCACTGTCCACCTGTGGGAGCCCTACCATTTTGCCTGCCCAGCTGTAGTCCTTTCTTGGGTTTGTCTGATGTATTTTTTAAATTTTATTTATTTATTCATGAGAGAGAGAGAGGCAGAGAAACAGGTAGAGGTAGAAGCAGGCTTCCCACAAGGAGCCCGATGTGGGACTTGATCCCAGATCCTGGGATCACGCTCTGAGCTGAAGGCAGACGCTCAGCTGCTGAGCCACCCAGGCGTCCCTTGTCTGATGTATTAATCAGGATTTTTGGATGGCAAGCAAAAATAAAAACCCAACTTTTGGGGTGCCTGAGGGGCTCAATTGGTTAAGTGTCCAACTCTTGATTTGGGCTCAGGCCATGATCTGAGGGTTGTGAGATTGAGCCCTGAATTGGGCTCTGTGCTAGGCATGGAGCCTGCTTAGGATTCTCTCTCCCTCTCCCTCTCCCTCGGGCTCCCTGCTAGCATGCTCCTTCCTCCTGAAAAGTAAAAAAATCTAAGAAACTCTATACAATGTAAGCCAGTTTTAGTGAAATGCAAAAATATATGGGTTCAATTAACCGGACTGGGATAGAATTGGGCCGGGCTAGTTTCAGGAGTGGCTGGAACCAGGGGCTCCAATGCCATCAAGATTCTTGGCTTCTTGTCTCCTCTTCTCCTTGTGTTATTGCCCCATTTTCTTTCCAGACTAAACTTTTCATGAGACATTGGGTGGGGGGGCATGGTAGCCAGTGTAAGCTGATGCATATCCTCAGACTTCCCCTGTCTCCCAGATCCAGTTTAAAAATTCCTGTGGAGAAGAGTGATTAAATGCAAGGGTTTCTATGACCTCTCCTGGGACTCATCTGTGGCACGAGGGACGGGGAAATGCTGTGAATGTAGTCAGGAGGACAGAATCTGTTCACACAAGAATAGGGGGCTGGGCTGTCTACACAGAAGCTGTGTCTTCTATCTCCCTTCTTCTGAGAAGTCTCCTTCCCTTCCACCCAGGGGAGCCGTCCTAGAAGGCTGGTGCTGCCCCTCTGCCCCACTGATCGGTAGACATGGGCATCTGCTGGCCCACCACACCCACTAGCAGGAGTTTAGACCTGGGGCTGGGAGATATCAGCAAAGTCCGCGGCTTGCTTGTCCTGACAGGCTGTTGGAGGTGCCACGTCTTCACCACCCGGGTGGGAGGACTGCAAAACAAAAGGAGCCCACCTGCCAGACAAGAGGAAAAGGAAGTGGCAACTTACAGAGGGAAGCAGGTGCAAAGGGCTGAGCATTCTGATAGGATCTGCATCCTGGGTCCACTGATTCCTGGTGTCCAGCTGCCTCCCCGCTACCAGGTCCCTGCAACGCCCTAGATCCACAGCTCCCTTCCCTCTCCCTCAAGGAAGCTCAAATGGCACTTCTTAGCTTGTAATCAAAAGCATTCTGAGGGCGCCTGGGTGGCTCAGTGGGTGGAGTGGCCGACTCTTGGTTTCAGCTCAGGTCCTGAGCTCAGAGTCTTGGGATCAAGCCCCACGTTGGACTTCACGCTCAGTGGAGAGTTCGCTTGAGATTTTCCCTCTTCCTCTGCTCCTCCTCCCCGCAAAAATACATACATAAATCTTAAATAAAAAAAAAAAAAGCATTCTGATACTCTATCTCATGCTAGAAAAAAAACAAAACAAAACAAAAACCCAAAAAACAGCCACAACCCTAATGTGCTGACACATAGCCCAGCAGCATGGTTACCTGGGGGAGGTGTGTGTTCCTCCTGGCTGGCATCAGGGTGTCCGTTTGCCTCGAATGAATCCGAGCTCTGCCTCTTACTAACTTGATGACATGGCACAAGTGACTTGACCTCTGTGTGTCAGTTTTGCACTTGTAAAAGGAAATATTAACAGCACCTGCAATATGTAAGGTGAGAAAGAAAGAAGTTCAATCATGTAGAGCACAGTGCCTGGCATGTAAAAATCACTCAATAAAATATGGCTGTTAATCACAGTAGGAGACGGCGGGAGTGTCTGGGAGAAATTTAATCATCTCCTTAAAGATCAAAGAGGTAAACCAAGGGAGCTGACTTCCCAGAAACGTCCTCTCTAGGCAGGGGCCACATTCCCAACTTGTGAGATGTGCCATGTCAAACCCTCCAGCCACCGTTCCAGGACTTGGCTGCCAATATAGAGGAGGGATAACACAGACTTCCTCTAAGAAAATCCAGCTTTGCTATAAAGCTTGTGTTGGGGCGTAAGGAAAATACCCAGCTCAGACACTGCCACTGTTAAGATATAAAATCTAAAAAAAAAAAAAAAAAGATATGAAATCTAAGTGTCAACATATAAAGAGAGGACTGGGAACTGTGTGTGGTTTAATCTGGGTGCAGAGTCTAGGGATTCTTTATAATGAAATTTTCCTGTAGAATCTATATATATACAAACACAATGACACTAAAGAGAATAAAGAAAAGCCAAGGGATAAAAGTGTTAAGCAACACCCCCACATGCCTATAAGGGGCCATGGTTACTGCCATAAAAAAAGCAATATTTGGAGGGATCATTAGGATGTCTGAAAACCTATGTTGGTTGGCTTCTTGACCATCCTTTGGTTTACTCTAGCAGCTTCTATGTTTATACAGTAGACAGTTAACACAGTAACATGGTTAACTCCGCTTACTTTCACTTCTAGTGATCTAATTTTGGAAAGAGTTGAAAAGGAGTGAAAATAAAGAATTAAAGATCACCAGCAGTTTAAAACAAACAAGAAAGTATCTTTGAAAAAAGAATAAAAGCAAGAGAAAAAAAGAACAGGGAAGAGTCAAACCCTGGCACTGCCTCTTGGCCAGCCCATTTTTACTCTTTTTAAAAAAATATTTTATTTATTTATTTGAGAGAGAGCACAAGTGGGGGTGGGGGAAGGGGCAGAGGGAGAGGGAGAAGCAGGCTCCCTGCTTAGCAGGGAGCCTGATGTGGAGCTGGATCTCAGGACCCCGAGATCATGACCTGAGCCAAAGGTGGACGCTTAATCAACTGAGTCACCCAGGCAGCCCTCATTGTTACTTTATATCCCTTACAACCTTAAATAATGCACATTCAGATCTCCCTTCCTGAAAAGTGAGCTCTGTGATCAGGATCCAAGCCTGGGCCCTCTGTCTTCCACCCCTGTACCACGCCCACACTAGGACCCAACTGTTTGCACTTGCTGATTGAAAGATAAAGGAAATCAGAAAGACCTGAAGGGGAAGGACCAAAGCAAACAGGACAGTTGTCTGAAAGTTGGACTTGCAATCCATTGAATTGGAGCCATTGAATTGGATCTCGCAGATGAGGTGTGTAGGCATTGATGGTTAGGGTGAAAGTCTCTGGGAAGTTTTTGACAGTGGAGATGCTGTTACGTTAAATCTCATTATATTTAGCTTCAGTGATACTAGACTTCGCACAAAGAAGGTTCTTTGGTGAGTGATGCTTCTTCCTCTCTTCTGTGAGCAAAATTGTGCTACTACAAGAATCTTGGGCTATTTTGCTTCATCTTACTTCCATAACAGGCAGTCAAAAACCATTTCATAGATGTTGCTTTCCAGCAAAGCATGCTGAATCCTTTCAACACTCCTTACTAAATGGAGCAAAACCAAAAGCTTTTCTCCTCAGACTCATTATCTGTCTTCAGAATATTCAGACAACCTCATCCCCATCCAGGCATTCTCGAGTCCTGGGAATACACCTGGGGCCTCCACATCAAACATTGCTCTTCACCAGATTGCCTTCCTTTTTGTCTAATTTAGGGATTAACTATACATCACTTTATTCTTTTTTACATATTCTAGTCAAGTCAAACTGCGATATCAGCTGTAAGACACCTGACAATGGGGTACAGATGCTCGAGTCAGGAGCCTGTGTTTGAACCCAGGTCTTGCCACAGACTAGCCAGGTGTCCTCAGTGAAGTTATTTGGCCTTTCCATGCTTCAGATTCCTCATCTGGAAATAAGGATGAAGATGGTAACAGTATCTCACAATAACCTTACCAAGTAGGGGTGTTAGGAGGATTAAAAGAATTATAGTGCGTGAAGTAGTCAGAAGAGTTCATGGCTTCTAACACTGTAGAAGCGTTCATGCTTACTAGTTATCTCCCACAGAGCTCAGCACCCTGATGAATAAATGGTTTTATAAATACACATTCATTTTTATAACTTTTTCTTGCATATGTAAAGCAGGTGCAATGGGTAATCATTAGAAAACATATAAGATATAGAAAAAACCACAGTAAAATAAAAATGTGTCAATTACACACAAAAACGAAAACAAAACACACCAGCGATACCACCACCAAGAGTTTAAAACTATTGGTGTTTTCATATATTGCATTCATTGATTAAACAGCATTTACTGGGGCACTTGGGTGGCTCAGTCGGTTGAGCGTCCAACTCGTTTCAGCTCAGGTCATGATCTCGGGGTCATGGGATCAAGCCCTGCATCAGCCTCTGTGCTCAGTGCACCTGCTTCAGATTCTCTCTTCCTCTCCCTTTCACTCATTCTGTCTCATAAATAAATAAATAAATAAATAAATAAATAAATAAATAAATAAATAAATAAATAAATATTAAAAAAATAAATAGCATTTACTGAGAGCCTAATATATAACAAGCTTCATGCTCTTGCTGGCTATGGCTATGTTGAGCAAAAAGGATACACAGCTCCTGCTGGGTTTACCATCTTGTAACTCTTGCAGAGTTTACCATCTGCTGGGGGGAGACACACCGTCATCAAGTAATGATATAACTACATGAAGCTGCAGCTGTGATTGTTGCTCCATAGGAGGTACACATGTAGAGACCTGACCTAGTTGTGAAGGTCTTTTATCGAAGGCTATGAGGCAGTGATTACTGAGCTGAGAATTAATGCATAGGAATTAACTTGAAGTCATAAGGTGCATACGACAGAAGCACAATAAATCCAGAGGCCCTGCTGTGGGAGAGAGTAGGGTGTGTGGAAAGGAGTAAAAGGGCCCACTGTGGCTGCAGTGTACTAGATAAAGCTGGTGGGTTAGGGAGAGGGCACCCCAAGCAGAGCTTAGTATCCTTAGTTTAGAGATTATCTTCTCTATTCATTTGACAAGGTTTGCCCATAAGGGGCCAAGGATGCATTCATTTCACATAAATTAGATTTACACCATACCCTGTTTTTATTAGAAACATTTTTTGAGGACAGCCCAGGTGGCTCAGTGGCTTAGCGCCGCCTTCAGCCCAGGGTGTGATCCTGGAGACCCAGGATCGAGTCCCAAGTTGGGCTCCCTGCGTGGAGCCTGCTTCTCCCTCTGTCTTTCATGAATAAATAAATAAAATCTTTTAAAAAAAGAAACATTTTTTTGAGCAATAAATACACAATATTTAACCTCTTATTGTTTAAAATACAGGCTGTTTCCAATTTTCTATTACGAACAATACTATGACAGATGCTTCTGGATATGGACATTAGTCCAAATATTTAACACAAGTTTCTCCAAGTGGAATCACTGGTTCTGCAGACCTGTTAGCATGTTTTAATCATAATCTTGTCTGGAAAATCAGCACATTCAACCGTCAAGATCTGGTGCTATATGGTCTTTTGAGGTTGATGCCACTGTTATATTTGGAGGCATTTTCGGTGACTTTCAGAACATTGCTCTCTCATTTTCTTCAGTATATGAATAAGTTCCTTCGATATTTTTTTCTTTTTTTTTTTTTTTTTTTTAGATTTTATTTGAGAGAGCACAGAAGGAGAGGCACGGGCAGAGGGAGAAGCAGACTCCCTGTTGAGCAGGGAGCCTGAAGCCGGGCTCCATCCCAGGACCCCAAGATCATGACCTGAGCTGCAGGCAGGCCACCCAGGTGCTCCGAGTCTCTTGTATTTGACTTTTCCTTGTCCTTCCTACAAATTCAGATCACTCAGTACTGACTGCCAACGAAGTGTCTCAGGCTCCACAGAAGAGGAAAGGCTTTTTTTTTTTTTTTTAAATCTGTCCCTAAAGGAGACCCTGGACTTGAGCCACAGTGGATGAGAAGCCAGGCTCTGATACTCCTTTCATCATCCTCTGGCCTCCTACTTCGGGGGTGTTCCATTTTCACGCAGATTCACCAACTTGTTAAAGGTAAACGGAGTTCGGATGATTTGATCACACACCATTCCCGTTCTACTGAGTTGACAGCTGCTATCTTCTCAAGAGCCTGTCGTCCACGGACCATCTGCAAGATTTCCTGGCAAACCGTCCCCACCCTTCGATTACCTTCGAAGAACCCGTTTACCGTTAGGTCATATGGATCATTCCCAGGCTTCTAACCAGTAATAGAGTCGACCTAATGGTATTTTTCTTTTCTTTTCTTTCTTTCTTTTTTTTTCTTTTCTTTTTTCTTTTTTTGGTATTTTTCTTTTAACGGTTCTTTGCATTCCATTTCTTCGTTGTAAAACACCTGTTCCCGAGGGCAATGGGGGCACTTTGCAAAAGTCTAAAGCAGCCCGACTTTTGCGGGCAGGAAGATACCGGGGGGGGGGGGGGGGGGGGCCCAGGTGAAGTCAGGCTTGCGGTGACCCAGGCGTCGTGCTCGCTGCCTTCCACAGGTTATTCCTTTTAATCCTGACGCCAACCCTGAGGTCGGTACCATCAGGGCCCCCACTTCACGGGCTAGGAAACTGAGGCTCAGCGAGGCTGCTCATCTCCGGTGTGGGGAGCGGCTCCCCCTCCTGCTGGTCAACGGAAGCGATGAAGGAAAGGAAGTCCGACCAAGAAAAGTATAAATCGGGGGAAGGCAGCGAAGGGAACGAAGCGTAAACCGACAGGCGGCGGCGGCGGAGACTCCAGCGCAGCCCGCACGCCTCCCAGCGGCCGCCTCTCCGCACCCCGCGCTTCCGGCCTCGGGAGCGCGTCATTAGCCAGCGCCCGGCGTCGCCCCTGGTCACGTGCGCGCGCGCGGCGTCAGACGTCGGGTGAGGAGGCGGGCTTTCCGGCCCTGACCCCAGCCCTTTCCGGCAAGAGCCGGAAGACGGTCCCGGACGGCTCTTGGCGGGGCGGTGTGTGGCAGCGAGGTGTGGGCCGCCGGCCCTTCCGGCGTGCGCTGGTCGCTCATGCTGCGGCCCGCGGCTGCCGGCCCCCGCTCGGATTAGCGGCGCTCAGGCGCCGGGGCAGCGCGCGAGATGTCGTCGGGCCTCCGCGCCGCCGACTTCCCCCGCTGGAAGCGCCACATTTCGGAGGAGCTGAGGCGGCGGGACCGGCTGCAGAGGCAGGCGTTCGAAGAGATCATCCTGCAGTGTGAGCGGCGCGGGGGGGCGGGGGGACGGGGAGCGAGAGGGCGGGGCCCGCGAGGCGCCGGCGGGAAGCAGAGGCCGAGCCCCCGCGGCGCCCGCGAGGCCGACGCCCCTCGTCTTTTTTTCCAAGAACCGTGTGTTCTTCGTGAGCAGGCGTCGTTCGTGCTGGTGAACCCCGGCGGCGGTGCTAATGTTGTACTTGAACAGGCTCCAGAAACGTCCCGTTTTGGGGCGGGGGGGGGGGGGGGGCTCGCGTTCCTGAGGCGGTCGCCGTCCTGAGGCGATCACCGTCCTGAGGCGGTCGCGGTCCTGAGGCGATCACCGTCCTGAGGCGTTAACTCGCGTCACTAACGTTGTCTGTCCCCCTGAGCGTGAGGAGACGTGCGGCCTCGGATTCCTCCAACCTCTCCTCGAGGCGCCGCCTCGGTGCTCTTGGGCAGCTGCCCGTTTTGAGCTGCCCGTTTTGGCCGGGACGACGTCCAGACTAGCCCTAATGAGCATTTCCGGGTCCCCTCCCCGACTCGTCGTAACTAACTAATGAATGACACACTTGGGGAGGGACGGGGGCGGGGGGACACTCGGGTCCCATCTACCCCGTTGGAGTAAGCCTGGAGCTCTGTTGTCTATGAGGTTCAAAGGGAGAGGAGTCGCCCGTTACTGAATTCTGTTTGTGCTGAATCGGTGGTTCCCAAGCTGATGTGCACATTAGCATCACTTGGATCTTAAAAAAAAAAAAAACATTTTTTTAAAAGATTTTATTTGTTTATTCATGAGAGGCACACACAGAGAGAGGCAGAGACACAGGTAGAGAGAGAAGCAGGCTCCCTACAGAGAGCCCGATGTGGGATTTGATTCCGGGACCCCAGGATCACGCCCTGAGCCCAAGGGAGACGCTCAGCCACGGAGCCACCTGAGCCACCCAGGTGCCCCTCCCCGAGTTGTTTTTTTTTTTTTTTAAGATTTATTTATGACACACGCAGAGAGAGAGAGGCAGAGACACAGGCAGAGGGAGAAACAGGCTCCATGCAGGCAGCCTGACACAGGACCCATCCCAGGTCTCCAGGATCACACGCTGGGCCACCGGAGCTGCCCCTCCCCAAGTATTTCTAACGTGCAAACTAGTTTGAGTGCTTGGGTAAATACGTGGCGTGTGTTATTTCACTTCATCTTCCTAAAAATTCTGGGAAGCAGGTCCTGTTGCTGCCCTTTTTTTACACGTGAGGAAACTAACGCTGAAGAGAGATTAAGAAGCTCCTTTTGGGGAGGCACAGCAGATTGGGATGGGAGCCTGGATTTGAACATCGACTCGATGACTCCTAGAACTTCTGCGTTTTGTTCCCAAGAAATGACCCTTCCTTGCTTTCACTGAACCCACCCTCTTAACAAAGATGGGAAGAAAAGGGGGATGATGAGCCGCTCTCTCGTGCTAATTCCTTGTACTCGCAGAGATCCTAGCATCCAGCAGCACAGAAGGTTCCTTCCACTCAAACATGATTCCCATATGGGTTACGTAAATGGTTAGATGTTTATTGAATGCTTCATCTTAAAAGCTACAACACAAAGTCCCATTGGGCTGGAAGTCTGACTCCACACCTTACTGGTCTTGTCACTTAGCTTTCTGAGTCTGGTTCACCGCATCTATAAAATGGAGGTGAAGCTTGCCCTACCTGCTTCATAAAAACTGTGCATAAGTGCTTTGAAAGCCGTCTGTGTAATAAACAGAAGTTGCTCTAATTGCATTGATGGAGATTGAATGGTTTTTCTGCATTGAAAATGGTCATTTTGGGCAGCTCGGGTAGCTCAGCGGTTTGGCGCTGCCTTCGGTCTCCTGGAGACCCGGGATCGAGTCCTGAATCGGGCTCCCTGCATGGAGCCTGCTTCTCCCTCTGCCTGTGTCTCTGCCTCTCTGCCTCTCTGTCTCTGTCTCTCCCTCTCCCTCTCTCTCTCTCTCTCTCTGTCTCATGAGTAAATTTTAAAAATCTTAAAAAAAAAAAAGAAAAGAAAATGGTCATTTTGATGGGGCAGCAGGCGGGTGGGGGATGTAGGAGAAATGTCAGAAGATCATCCTGGAGAAGGAAAAATCTCATTAAATAGCTGTACTGAGTAGTGTGTGCCCCAGGGGCTAGGACTCCAGACTGACCTGAGAGGTAGTCCGGGCTGGAGAGCAAGACAGCCTTTGCCTGTTTTAAGTTTTTTTCAGCGATTGACACCTGGGGGGTCACTTCCAGTAAGCCTGTAGAACACCGGCACTCCTCTCCTTGCCTTCCCAGGCCAGTCAAGTGCAACCCATATCTGAGCCTAAACAGAGAGATGAAAAGAGACTCTAAGGATGAGTGACAGTGTCCCTTCAGCCAGATCCTTCTCTTTAGTGAAAGGAACCTTTAGGCAGGATCTCTCTTGGATACCTCCTGTCCTTTGAAAGACCCAATGTCACAGGGCACCCAAGTCTGGTGTGACGTACTGAAGGTCTTTTTAGAGTCCTTTGACGTGAATAAACATCAGGGTTGGAACCACTTTCCTTATCCTGATTGATTAAATTAACCTAAAGAGTATTTCTGTTTCTGTCCACGAGTTCCATTTCTGTATATAAAGGAGAAGTGGAACTCAAGACCCTTGAAGAAGAATGATAAGCCCTTTCAACAGGAATATTCACTAGCATAAACCCTATCAAAATTTTGTTCTAGAGCAGTTCTAATCTCAGACTTGAAGGCTTTGTGACAACCCCCATCAAATGTATCTGTTCTACAGGTTTCCCGTGATCAATCTTTTGTGCTGTTTAGTGCCCCTCCCACCTTGCCAGTCCCTGTGTGACTGTCACTCCTAGCTTCTCGTCCTTTGAAGTCCTGTGCCACCTTTTCTGTCACATTTGTTACTTTCAGAAAGAAAATTCATTTTCTTCCTTTGGTTCTCTGCTCTTGTGTTCTCTGACACATTAGCATCTTCTAGCCCATTGCTTGGGCAGGGAACTTCAGATTAATCTTTGACTTCTTACTTACTGGTAAACATCTTTTCATATCACTGCATGCTTTTAAAATCTATTTTTTCACCACTGCCATTAAGAAAAGGCCTGAATTTTTCATTCTGCTTTCATGTGTTGGCTCCAACTTTCATTTCTAGCCACTTAACCAGATCACTCTGCAAGCCGTCCTGCCTGGATTCTGTCATCTTCACCTGTACAACCATCCATGCAAATGAGTAAAGCTCACTCTTCTAATCCTTGTTATACCTGACCCTCTGCTATATTTGAGCTTCTCGAGGTCAGGGACTTTCCTATTTGTACCTCTAGTGCCCTGATCTAAAAATGAAATTTTCCAAATGTAAAAAGGTAAGACTCCCATATTACCTTGAGGTGCATGACATTTCGTTTTTCCGCTGTGTTTGGTTTTCTGTTTTGTTTTCTTCCTCCTGAGATAAATATAGGTAAGCAGGAGACACTCTTGCAGGAGCGTTTCCACAGGTTCCTTCGGCTGGGCCACTCGAGCTTAGGCCAAGAAGCATTGAAGGAGCGTATGTTTCTGAGTTTTGTACGGTTGCTACAATTGCTGTTGTGCAGCACCTAGTACTTTGACACCTAATGAAAGTGAAACTGACTTGGTTGTCTTCGGTTATTTTTTTGGTCCAAATATTTATAGGATATTAAGTAGTAATAAGGTGTATGTTGGTTATAATAAATAACCTATTAAATAATCTATTTCTTTTTCTTTTCCTTTTTAATAGATAACAAGTTGCTAGAAAAGTCAGATCTTCATTCAGTGCTGGCCCATAAGCTCCAAGCTGAAAAGCATGACATCCCCAACAGGCATGAGATAAGGTATTTTGAAACTGTCCTGTGTTGCTTGTGTCTCTTCAGTTGAAACGGGTCTCAGATCACCTGTCACTTCTTTAATTGAGAGGCAAGCCAAGTACTGTTTTCTGTGCTCCAGTTTTTGTCAGTTCCTCTCAAATAAGAACTTGTGAGGCCAAGTCACCAAAATTCTTTCTTTGAGGGTATGTATGCACCCAGCAGTCTTATCAGTAGGTGCTGTAAGCCTGAGAAGTGACTCACGGAGGGTAACTGGGCCAATTCCTCCTTCAGCCTACTGGGTTCATTTTTTTCTAAATAATCACACAGTGAGCATTCTTAAGAAGATTTACGTAGATCTTGTTAATAAAGGATTGACTGGTGCATAAACATAAAGTACTTTTTATACAACCCAGGTCTGTTTGAGCCTTTTTATTTTAGTTTAGTGGTTTTCAACATATTTTAATAGAATATGAAATTAAGCTAGCAGGTTGTAGCAAGCTTTCTTTTTTTTTTTTTTTTAAGGAAGATTAGGAAAAACTTGCATTTTATTTTATTTTTTTAAAGATTTTATTCATTCATGAGAGACACAGAGCGGGGGGGGCGGGGGTGCAGGTGCACAGACACAGGCAGAGGGAGAAGCAGGCTCCATGCAGGGAGCCCTATGGACTTGATCCCAGGTCTCCAGGATCATGCCCTGGGCTGAAGGCAGCGCTAAACCATTGAGCCACCCAGGCTGCCCAAATCCACATTTTAATAGAAAGAATATTGTTTCACTAAATATGACATAGATGTTCATGGTAGGGAGTTTGATGTGTTTACATGGGTTATTCGTGTAAACTATTTTTTGAGGGTCATGGTCCAGAAAAATCCAAAAGCTAGACTTCATCAAAAGCAGCTTAAATGGGGATCCCTGGGTGGCGCAGCGGTTTGGCGCCTGCCTTTGGCCCAGGGCGCGATCCTGGAGACCCGGGATCGAATCCCACGTCGGGCTCCTGGTGCATGGAGCCTGCTTCTCCCTCTGCCTGTGTCTCTGCCTCTCTCTCTCTCTCTCTCTGTGACTATCATAAATAAATAAAAAAATTTAAAAAAAAAAAAAAAAAAAAAGCAGCTTAAATGGAATCATTCGGAATCCCTGGGTGGCGCAGCGGTTTGGCGCCTGCCTTTGGCCCAGGGCGTAATCCTGGAGACCCAGGATCGAATCCCACGTCGGGCTCCCGGTGCATAGAGCCTGCTTCTCCCTCTGCCTGTGTCCCTGCCTCTCTCTCTCTCTCTCTGTGTGACTATCATAAATAAATAAATAAATAAATTCAAAAAAAAATAAATAAATGGAATCATTCTATAATCTTACTGTCTTTTCCAGATGTTTATCATGTTTGTACATTAAATTTGAGGGTCCATATGGGAACAGGACCCATTACTGCTCTAGAATCTACATACTTTTTTGCATATTCAGACAACATTTAGCAACTGTAAAAACAGGTTGGTAGTAATTTCAGGGTTTTTTTAAACTCAGAAATTTGAGGTAGCCGAATTTATTTATCCCCATAGCTAAATCTGCTATATAAGTGCCTGTCATCCGTGTTTCCTCATCTGGAGAGATGCTCTCATGGCAGACCAGAGTGGGCAAGAGGAACAGATGGCTCAGCCCAGGTTCTCTTCTTGCCTAATAATAAACTCAAGAGATCCTTCCTGGTTGTGGCCCTGGGAGGCCTACTGTAGTATTTAAAATATCAGTTGCAGTGTTTTGGTGAATTTTAGGTAGAGAAAAAGCCATTTTACCTTTTTCATCTAAGTTCAATCAGCTGAAAACTTGAAACATTTTGTTTCTATCTAGTTAGACTCTTCGTGACTATATTTCTCTGTCCTTTGTTGGTCAGCCAAGCTCATTTGCTTGGTAAGGTGCTATAAGCAAATTTACAATTCTTTTGACTAAATATCACTGGAATGATAATTTAATTAGAGATCCTTCCTTTCCTAAAAGCTTGAGTCTCTAATCAGGCCTCTCCTTCTGACCGCCTTGTTTCTATTAATGGTGTCCTTATTTTCCACAAGTCATCTATGATTTCTTTTTCCCACAGTGTCCTGCCCTTCCTCATTGGTAGTCACTCAGGCACATTCATTCTTTACTCACAGTCTCTTTTGCATCTGTCCCTTAGTCCATTGAGGGAGACCAGCTCAGGGCAGTATTTGGTGGTGCCATAAGAGTGTTTACGGAAGACGGGCCTGGTTGTTTCCTTCTCCCTTCTGTTTCCTTAAGTTCTGCCCATCTCATCCCAGTTATTCTTAAAACACACTACAGCCCGTGCTTAAAAAGCTTTATCTGGATCAATTATCTGAGTCCCTTCAGAAGTGTTTTAATCCCTTTGCTTTCAGCACAGAAATAGTTGACTTCAGTCATTTTCTATGTGTGGCTCCTAGGTGGCAGCATCTGGCAAGTTGTTAGAAATGTAGAATCTTGGGCCCACACCAGACCTACTGTTTCAGAAACTGGGGGGTAAGACCCATAACCTGTACTTAGGTGATCCTGCAAACCACTGCTTTAGACCATGGCTGCTCAGGAGTTTTTGTCATCTATCTCCACCACCAGGCATGTAGTGAGTGACCTGATGATGGCTCTTTAGAGGAAGGGACTAGTTTTACATTTGCATATTTCACTGTGCTTTGCATTAATATAAGAGGATTTCATGAAAGTAATTTCTAGTTCTTCTGCCTAATTTAGGATGGCTTCTTGTACAGTGTGTTCCATTTTCTAATCTCTTGGCTTCTGTTTCATGCGTGAAGATTGGGTAAGTATTAGGTTGCCTCAAAGGATGAGGTATTAGGATGTGCTTAGAACATATCATAAAAATACCTTGAGATCTCAAGGGTGAAGTAAGGAGGGAGTGTCACACTGCTCCCTTTCCCCTCTTGTTTTTTATAGGGCACGTGGAAAAGGCTGTTCTTCCCTCTCCCTATGGGTGCTGGTGTCCTACTTTTCCAGCATCTTCCTCATCTCTGCCTTGTGCTTCCCCTGGGTAGTGGTTTAAATGTCTTTCATCTGATGGTTCTCATCCAGTCCTGAACTGAAAAACCACAGTTCAGTCACCTGCTGTTTCTGACCTAGGATGCAAACCCCTCGGAAATCTCCCAAACTATATTGAATCTTGAGGGTGTCTGAACTCACTCTGGTGGCTTCACATCCGTTTGCTGACAGCTTCTGCTTGTCCACCTCTGGCTTAGACTCCATACTTGACGTGTAGATTGACACCTGGTTTCCTCTCCACACACCCCCTCTGGTGTCCACACTGCACTCTTCAGGCCTCTTCCCAAACCTGCTCCTCCCCCTAGTCCTTCCCATCTCTAGGTGGCACCTGCATTTTATCAGTTGTTCAGGCCCAAAGCTTTGGAGTCCACGTTCTTATCTTTGTCTCAGATTCCACAGCAACTCAAAGACAAATCCTGTGGGCTCTCTCTTCAGGATGGATCTGACCACATCTCATTGCCTCTACTGCTAGCACCTTCATCTAAGCTGGACTGTAACTGGGCTCCCTGTCTCAACCCCCTGCACCCCCCACCCCACCCCAATGCAGTCTGCTCTCCACCCAGCAACCATAGCAATCCTTTTAAAACTTAACTTATTCCTCTGCTCACAACACTATGGTGGCTTCTAGTCATGCCTCGTAAAAGCCACAGTCCCTAGAGGAGCCTGGGAGGCTCTGCATGGTCTCCCCACCTCTTCCCTGACCATCTTCTCTACCCTCCTGCACGTGGAGCTCCACTCATACTTTCTCCCGAGGGTATCAGCTGTGCTGCCCTCTCCAGGCCTTTCTGACACTTGATGTTCCCTCTGTGCACGAGGGCCCAGCTCCCAGGTACCACGTGGCTTCCTGCAGTGATGTCCTTCTCTCAGAGAAGCCTTGTTTGAATGCTCTGCACAGACCAGGACCCCTCTTGCTCCGTCCCCTTCCTCACCCTGCTTAGTTTCTCTTCATGGCATGTCTGTCCACTGGACCTCATCTATTTACTTAGTCATCATCTATCTGCTGTTAACTGTTTATCAGCTACATGAGAGCAAAGCTTTGTGTTCACTGTAGTCATCATCTGTCTGCTGTTAACTGTCTATCAGCCACATGAGAGCAAAGCTTTGTGTTCACTGTCTTCTCCCCAGGTCCAAGGTCAGCGCCTGGCTCATAGTTGGCTGTCAAACATTTGTTGAATGACTGGACCTTGTCTCCTCCACGTTTACCTAAACTTCATCTAGATCCCATGCTTTGTTCCTTATATAACCTGCGCTTTGAGTTGTGGTTGGTCTGTTCTACCATGTTTCTCACATTTCCTGCTTTCTACTTAAGGTTTGTAGTGGCATAGAACGCATCAGCCTGGAGAAACTGCTCTGTTGGCTGTGTTGTCACATACAGGTTCCAAATCTGAAGTTACTGTTTCCCTGCCCAACTGAAGAGGTTTGGGGTCTGATTTTTTTTCCCCCTTTCCTTTCTTTTTTTGCATATTCTCTTCCTCTGCCTGGTCTGGGGACTTAGTCCTGGACACGATGGCGCATGGAACGACGGTCAGCTACAGGAAATGGCCCAGCTGAGGATCAGACACCAGGAAGAACTGACTGAACTACACAAGAAGCGCGGGGAGGTACTGAGAGCTACCACCACCGCCACTCCCCCGCCCCCACCTGCCTTCTGCTACCTGCCCTTTGCTCTGCACAGGTCCCATGGGGTAGGGTAGGGGGTGGGTAGGAGGGACACAGGTGGGCAGGTGCTTACACTAGAATGTGCAGCCATCCTGGCTACATGTGACACCGCCTTCTCCCTGGGAATGCACCATTGGGAGAGCTGAGGGCTTTCCCATCAGCAGGAGGGCAAGCTGCTAAGGTACCTGTTGGTTGTCACCCTCCCAGGTGGCATGAAAGGTGCAAGTGAAGAAGCTTCGAAGGAAAGGAGCCTGCTGCTTGTTCCAGGCTGGTGTCACTGATACCTTCCTAAAGCATTTGAAAATGAACCCTGCAATTTCTGAAAAATTCATTAGGAAGAATGAAAAAGTCCTGGGCTGTGATCATCCTGGGTGGCGATTTGATGGCAAATTATGAAAAAAATGCAGTTTATCATCAGTGCAGCTGAATTGGTCACTTTATCAGCTAGAGAATGTGAAAGGTGGCTAGGGTAAGGGTTCGGACGGGTCCTCAGCAGGAACCTGGCAGTGACCTGTAGCACTTCTCCTCCTTGCCTGAGCAGGGAAGAGCACACGTTCCCATGAGCATCCCCATCGGTCCTCCTTGCTGCCACTGAGCTCGTTTCTTCCTGGTGTCTTGGCCCTATCCTATAGGGCACCCTTTTTCCCCTTAAAAATAAAAGAGCCCCCTGTTGTTTAGTTTCCAACTGAGGTCCTGAAATGTCTCTGACAGAAGTACTCTTTCCTTCCCTCAGTTAGCTCAATTGGTGATTGACCTGAATAACCAAATGCAGCAGAAAGACAGGGAGATGCAGATGAATGAAGCAAAGTGAGTAGAGACGATACCTGCGATACCTCCCTGGGGGCTGGTCATGGGGTTGCACTTTTTGTTAACTCTACTCTTGTGGGCGGGGCCCGTGGTGATTGCCGGCAAATGGTTACCACATGGGACTCCTCAAGAGTGCCATTTCTGTGCACATGCAGCCTAGGATTTTTTTTTTTTTTTTTTTTTTTTTTTTTTTTTTTTGCTTTAAGGATGGCAAAGGCAAGGAGGGGGCCCTCAGTCTTCCAGGTTCACAGCATGCCCCTGGGAAATACCCTTGACCCCTGTGAGGATCTGCAAAGCATTCATGGCTCTCCCTGTGGCCACTGCATAGGAGAGCTGGCATCTTCTATGATGATGGGGCCAGGGCATGTGAGTGTGGCCCCTAGGAACAGGGATGAGTCTGTGGGCAGGATAATTCTTGATCGGGGGAGAAGCCTGGAATTCCAAATCCTAGGACCTTTGAGCTGGAGGGGAGTCTGGGTTTCATCTATGCCTTTTTCCCTCACTTTGTAGACAGGGATCTTTAGAGGCTTAGAAAGACATCGTTGTTCATGGAGTGATAGAACCGATGGAATGTGCAGATTTTCTAGCCTCCTTTTAAGCCCCTCTTACTACTCTTTAGGCATCAAAAGTTCCCTCTTCAAATCCTACTTTTCTAGTCATTGATCACCTAGGTGAATTTCACCCTAAGTAGTTCCTCTTCTTTTTTTTTTTTTTAAAGATTTCATTTACTTATTCATGATGGGGGGCTGTGCAGAGACAGGCAGAGGGAGAAGCAGGCTCCATGCCGGGAGCCCGATGTGGGACTTGATCCCGGGACTCCAGGATCACGCCCCGGGCCAAAGGCAGGCGTTAAACTGCTGAGCCACCCAGGGATCCCCAGTAGTTCCTCTTCTGATGGGCTTGTCCTATAAACCACCAGAGCTGGTCTTGGCTAAGTGAGATCTTTGTAAACGTAAAGAGTCCTACGTGGCATCTGGTGTCATGGCTGAGGTTATTGTTGGGGGCCCACACTCACAGAGCTTCACCTGGCCAGGTACTCCAGCTCCCTCACGGGACTCTGGAGCGGCCCCATTCCTGTTCTCCACATCCTACTTTCAGAATTGCAGAATGCTTGCAGACGATCTCTGACCTGGAGACGGAGTGCCAAGAACTACGCAGTAAGCTTCAAGACCTCGAAAGGGCCAACCAGACCCTGAAGGACGAATATGATGCTCTGCAGATCACGTTTACTGCTTTGGAGGAGAAATTGAGGAAAACTACTGAAGAGAATCAGGAGCTGGTCACCCGGTGGATGGCTGAGAAAGCCCAGGAAGCCAATCGCTTAAATGCAGAGAATGAAAAGGATTCAAGGTGAGACATCAGTCCACAGTTAGCGATTTCCATTTTTGGTAAAGTAGAGCCTGGTTCTCTGTAAAGGTAAAAACAAGCTGGCAGCTCTGATGAGGGGGGATGGGATGAGCCAGCCAGAACACGCTAATAAAATAAAAAATCACAGTGGTGCATGTAGAAGAGATTTGCGTTTATAAGAACACTTATAGCTGAGAGTGGAGGATTACCTTCCAAAAGGGCTTTGGCCCGTACAATTTTTGCCAGTGAATTCTTTCAGTGTTTCAAGGAGAAAAGCTATTTCTTGAGCAATATAAGATAAATCAGAATTAGAAAAAGATTGGTCTTTTTTTTTTTTTTTTTTTTTTTTTTTGAGAGCATATGCATGTATTAGGGGCAGATGGCAGATGGCAGGAGCAGGTGAGGGGAGAGAAAAATCTCAGGTTCTGCACCCAGTGAGGCTCCATCTCACAACTCTTGAGATCATGACCTGAGCCGAAATCAAAAGTTGGGTGCTTAACCAACTGAGCCTCTCAGGCATTCTGGAGCCTTTTTTTTTTTTTTTTAAATTCACTGCAGACCTACTAGAATTTATCCCAGGAATTAAAAGATGGTGTATCTGGAAATCAATTAAATCTATCACCTTAGATGATAAACTATAGAAACACTTGAGTATACCACAAAAATGCCATTTGCTCAGACTCAGTTCCCAATCCTGATAAAAACCCTTAAACTTGGAACAAAAGCTTTTAATAAAAATATCTGTCTGCAACCAACGGCTGATAGTGTGCTTAACACAGACACCTTCCACCTCACACACCTGGAGTCAGTCCTGGTGGAGGGAAACGTGTTTTGAACACTCCCACAAAGAGTCTAACACACATATCAAAACCACGAATGGGAAAAGGAGGGGCTCACTGTCTCGAACTCAGACTGATGTTTTGGCCATCCAACCAAAGAGGACACAGAATGCAAGGCCACTAGAAGGGGCAGGGATTCATGCTCATCCACCTAGAAAGCCTAAGAAAATCTACTGAGAGAACTAATAGTAAGTGGTCAGCAGAGTAGGATTTTAAAGCCCTGTGTCCGTAGTCTAGAATTTGAAAAGATTATTGCAGTTAATCTAAAAGAATGAAAGTAGGAAAGAGTCTTAGGTAACAATGAGTGCTAATCCTACCAAATGATATATTCAAGTAGACTTCATTCAGAATCTGTATAAAAACCGAAAACATAAAGTAGAAGTAAAAAACGTGATTATCTGCTTTTTATTTTATGAAAAATTTCTAAATAGTGTGAGGACTTTCTAAACCCTAAAACCAATAGAAATAAAAAGAGGACTGTATACAGTTTTCAGATTTCTTAACACAAACAGCCAACGAGCATGTACAATTGTCCTCAAATATCCTAAGGTCCTCAGGCGGGTGTGAAGCACAGTTGGCTCGTGTGAGCAAGAGTGTACGTCGTCAGTACATCTGGGCCAGGGGGAAAGCACCGTCATGTTGTTTGTGGGAAGCCTGTCCCACCACCTCCTGCAGGGCCCCTGGACAGGACCTGAAACATGTTACCACTTGTTGGACTTCATCCTAATCAAATACTAAGAATTGGTCCTTACTCACTGTAGTATAAAATAAGCAGCAGTATCTCCCTCATGGGAGAAATAAGTTATGGTATTTTCATATGGTGCAGTTTTACAAAATCCTCTGAAAGTACACAGTTTAGGAATACTAGTGACGTGAGAAAATGCATAAAATTAATGTAACTCAAAATAGGATAGGAAGTCTTTTCATAGGACACAATTCAAAATTTAAATGAATTTAAAAGATTAAAAGGAATTGTCAGTAATAGTGCGTGGTGAGACTGGCTTTTGTTTTCTCATACTTCCCTGTTTTTTCTAACTTTCTTAAGTTTCTTTTATTTATTTATTTTAATTTTTTATTTATTATTTATGATAGTCACACAGAGAGAGAGAGAGAGAGAGAGAGAGAGAGGCAGAGACATAGGCAGAGGGAGAAGCAGGCTCCATGCACCGGGAGCCCGATGTGGGATTCGATCCCGGGTCTCCAGGATCGCTCCCTGGGCCAAAGGCAGGCGCCAAACCGCTGCGCCACCCAGGGATCCCAAGTTTCTTTTATATTAAAAGAATGAGCTGTCCTTTCTTACTCTGTCTTGTTTCTTTTTTTTTCTTTTCTTTTTTTTTTTTTTAAGATTTTGTTTTTAAGCAATCTCTACACCCAATATCGGGCTCAGACTCACAACCCCAAGATCGAGAGTCACACAGTCTACCGACTGAGCCAGCCAGGCGCCCCTCATGTTTAAGTAAAACAACTTGGCCTGTGCCCTGGAGTGAACTCAGCAGGGACACTGGAAGTCATAGTGCAGCGTGTTAAACACCTGCCAAGGGAGAAGCTGCAGGCATGTGGTTAAGCTAAGGAAGGGTCCTTGGTCCTCACGGTAGACAGGAGAATGATGCACACTTCCTACTGAAAATGGCATGGGAGGCATATTCCATGTCTGCTCTCATTCCTTACTTTGGAATGTTTTCCTAGGTATTTACCTTGGGTGTATTATCTGGTTGCACAGGTGGGGCCCCAGGTTTCTTTACTCAGTCCTTTAGAAGCGTTCCCTCCTTGTGCCAATCCCTAGGTTAGGTGGTCTAGCAGTCTTTGTTTACCTGAATGATAGCATGATACGTGTCATGTTTTGAAGTAGCTGTTTGTGGTCTGCCTCCCTCACTAGGCTCTGATCTGTTCTCATGGTCACAGTGGCTGCTGTGTAGACACACTCAGGGAATATTTGAGGTTTCTTTTCAGCTATTGTGATGAAGGAGGGGCTGCAGGTGCTTGTTGCAGGTCTGTCCTTCATCCCTTGTTTGCAGCAGGTGCCTTTCCAATAGAGGGGTGTAACAAGCCGCACGTTCTGGTTTTCCCTCACAGGTAGTTAGTTCATAGGTCATTTATTCCAGCTAAAAAAAAAATCATTAAATTTTGTCATTTGTCCTGTAGAACTTAGTTTTCATCTTCCAGATAGAAAATTAACAGTATAGTGGAACCTGGGTGGCTCAGTCGGTTAAGCGTCCAACTCTTGATTTCAGCTCAGGTCGTGATCTCAGGGTTGTGAGATGGAGCCCTGCGTCAGGTTTCGTGCTCAGCAGGGAGTCTGCTTGAGATTCCCCCTCTCCCTCTGCCCCTCCTCCCACTTGTGTCCTCCTTCTCTTTCTCTTTCTCTTTCTCTAATAAATAATTAAAATCTTAAAAAATAATAATAAAGCTAAAAGTATAAGCTACAACTTCATCCCTTCCCATGACTCAGATATGCCACCTAGAGGACTCCCCCCCTGTTTTGAAAATTAACACCGTGGTAGAAGCTTAACCAAAAATTCCAGCAGAATTCTTGACTGGAGCTTAATAGCAGAATTCCAGATTGGGGTTCTCCACATACAGGATGAAACCACAGAGATGAAATTGCCATGGAAAAGAAAATGAGGCCAAGGTTAGAAATTAGGGAGATCCAGAATTTAGAACTTGAAGAGAGACAAAATTTGTTCTGAGAAGGGGAAATAGTGGACTTGACTGTTTGGCCGCATTAAAATTTGTCCAGAGCCATCGACTCTTGATTTTGGCTCAGGTCATGATCTCTGGATCCTGGTATGGAGCCCCATGTGAGGCTCTGTACTCAATAGGGAGTCTGCTTGAGGATTCTTTCACTCCCTCTCCATTTGCTCTTTCCTCCACTCTCTCTAAAATAAATACATAAATCTTAAAAAGAAATTTTATTCACAGCCAAGAGACGTGTCTTTCCAGCCCTGGTAGGTGAAGCCATGTGTATTTTGACAGTTTCAAGAATGTCAGACTTCAGTTTCCTTATTTGTAAAATGGTACTTAAAGCATCATAACAAGGATTAAATGAGCTAAAACCTAGAAATAATACCAAGTTAGGCACAACTAAATTCCAGGTAAATCTTAACTGTTACTATTTGTGCTCTTGATATGTTGGTATTAGACTATTTGCTGCAGAAAGCCAACTCTTGACCGTGACTAACCCTGGATAAACCTGACGTGCCTTTCTGTCCTGAGAGGCCCAGGGTCACACAATGAGCAGGCTTCTCCCTTGCTAGTTCACTGCTTTCTCTAATGACATAATCCCTCTTCTGGGCTTTGCTCCGAAATCCTTTATAACAGGGTTCCTTACTGATGTTACTGGTGTGGGTTTGGGACTTTGGTATCTTTGCCCAGGGCAGTTATTTTAAATGCACTGAATATTCAGATGTGTTAGAGAACTAGTAGCTTACTGAGGGCCGAAACGCCATGCTTTCTTTAAGCAGACGTAACTAGTGGGCTTTTCTCAATAGGAGACGGCAAGCCCGGCTGCAGAAAGAGCTTGCAGAAGCAGCAAAGGAACCTCTACCCGTTGAACAGTAAGTAGAGCTATTCCGATCAGAACTGCTCTTAGTAATTTGATTTGCTCTTTTAAAATGGCTTTATAACATTTTTATTTCTGTAAAACCATTTTATAGATTGTAGAAAGGAAGCTAAAAGATTTAAGGGAGCCACTAAACACACTGGTTCCCTCCCAGAAGTTTGTTCCCATTTATGCTCCTCATCGGCTGTGAGTGTGAGTTCTGCACCCTGAGTGAATGGCTTTCTTGCTGCTTTCCTCTTGACACTTTGATCTGCTTTCTACCCCTTGTTGGGCCTCCTGCAGTGTATCGCTGGGCTGGGATTCTTTCTCTTGCTCTCAGTTCTTATGTGTAACTTTGATTGGAGGTATGGGCAAACCTTTGAAGCCTAAGTGAAAATGACAGTCTCTTGGAGCAAAAGGGATTGAATCTGTTAGGAATGTTCCATGATCTGGAACTGGGGTGGAGGGCCTTCCCCAAGATCTGAGGTTTTGTGTTAAGAGTGGTGGATGTTTTAATGGCTGAATTCCCTTTGCTTCTAGTTCATGACGTGTTCCTTTTCCACTGAAAAATATTACAGAATATAGTATTAGAATTGTGAGTTACTGGGTTTTAAAATGTTTCCTTCCTTATAAACAGAGGTGGCTGGTTTTAGTTCAGTTAGGAGTCATCCACCAGACAAAGTTTTAATTTATAAGAAAAGAAAGGTTTTCATACTAAGGCTATGCTTTGATTTAGAATATGTACATTTCTTCTGTACTCCAAGATGTGAAAAATAAATCCCAGATGTATTTTCCTGACACTACAAAGTAAATAAATGATTGACCTGGAAATGATAGTTTACAAAAGCTTCATTTGTCTGCCTCCCAATCGCAGCATAAACAGGTGACTGGGTGCTGCCCAAGATCTCATAGAAAGGGGCCGAGTGAACCTAACCTAGGAGTGTCTGGCTGTAAAGGCCTGTTCTGAATCTCTGTGCTTCCACAAGAGTGGAGTTTCTGGGGGCAAAGGACACTTCTATCTTTGAAGGGCTGTGATAACCAGTTGCCACGTTCTGGTATTTTCCTGTGGCCCTGGGCTTTTGCACAGTTCTGAGTGTCTTCATGCCTGTAGCGTTCTGAAAATATTTACATAGGCTGAACTCGTGTTGGCTACTCTTGCTATCTCTGCTGCTCTGTTGTCGCCCTTGTGCGAACATAAGTGCTCCCTCAAACCAAAACCACGAAGAAAAGAAAGGCCAGCCTTGTTCTCTTTCTTCAAGCCTGCCTTTGTTCTTCCCTGCATCCTGACTTAGACTGGGCTCAGTTGCATGGAATCCTAAAATCAGTAGCCAGGGAAAACAGATTTACTTGGACTTGGTTTAACTTGCTTGATAAGTTAAGTATATATTTACATAATCCAGATAATCACGGAAAAATATTACTTTCAGGTTCTAAGTCCAAACATTAGTCTTGGGTTGGTTATGTTTTATTATTTTACTTATCTGTGAAGATTGCAACTTGGTAGGAGGTCATTAAGGCCAAAATAATTCCTTGCCTTCCCCTCAACCAGGAAAAGGCAGAGAGGAGAATTCCAGAGGTACTTTGTATCTGGGACGGAGTAAGGCGGGTAAACAACAGGGCATTTCTGTGGCCTGATTATTTCACATGAAGCATGATGGATTCCCCAAATGTCAGAAGCACCAAGTGTTTAAACCTAAACAAAAAACCCAGAGTCAGAAATGAATAGCATTTAGATTTTGCTTTCCTGTTTTTATTATTAAAATGGTGTTTAGGGCAGCCCCGGTGGCGCAGCGGTTTAGCGCCGCCTGCAGCCCGGAGCGTGATCCTGGAGACCCGGGATCGAGTCCCACATCGGGCTCCCTGCATGGTGCCTGCTTCTCCCTCTGCCTGTGTCTCTGCCTCTCTCTCTAGCTGTGTCTCTATGAATAAAAATAAATAAAAATAAAATAAAATAAAATAAAGTGGTGTTTAAAGCCAATGTTAATGCAACCATTGACTTCATTGCTCTTCCAGCAATCCCTTCTCTTACTCACCTGGATCCCCTCCCTGCCCTGTTGTTTTCTTGACTGCGTAGCTGTCCAGCGGTCTTCTGCCGCTCAGCCTTTCTCGTGGGAACCGTTTCTGTAGTCTGCTTGTTTGTGTGCAGGAGCCTTTCAGCTATGAACCAGACCTCTGAAGGAAAGAAATCTGCCTTGGCGCTGGCTATGTAGTTATAGACTTAACAAATCATTATTTCCTTGCTTTCCAAGTGAGAGCTGTGTTCACACTTCAGAGGATCAAAAGATCGCTTTTAAAGTTATTTTCAGCTGGCATTCTGGATTTGATGTCAACAGGTTAAATATTTCTTTTAGTATTGTTCAGAGCACAGCCTGTTTCTCCAGAGAACCCTTGACCATCTCTGTCACAGCCAAGTTGCAGAGGCTCTTTGTGATTAGGAGATGGTGCTGACATTTGTGGAACAGACTCACCACACAGCTACTGGTTAGCAGAATCAAAGACTCGGCCTCTTGCCCTTCTTTCCAGGGATGATGACATTGAAGTCATTGTGGACGAAACCTCTGATCACGCTGAGGAGACGTCTCCTGTGCGAGCCATCAGCAGAGCAGCCACGTAAGTGGACGGGGTGGGCCAGGAAAGGAGAGCTCAAGCCATGGTCTGATAGCACATTGGTGGCCATGGCTAGAGCAGCCCGATGCAGCCAGGCCCCTCACTGGAGCACCCGGCCCCTCCTGCACAACCATGGAGATTGTGGGCTCCTGAATGTCCCTGTCTTCCTCTGGTCACCTCTCAGTGGGAGGCAAGCTGTCCCTTAGTGCTGCCACCAACTGTGAGGTGAGGCGGAAGAAAGTGTAGTGGCTTCCCACAAGATGGACAGTTACACCTTGTTGGGATGATTATTTAGATCATGCTGTTTATTTTGTACTCGAGTTCCAGGATGTTTTTCCTCTTCGCTAAAATAGAACTGACAGGTTGGGGATTGGGTATTAACAACCAGACTCTGTTAGGTCAGGTTGACCGAATGGACAGTTAATGTAACGTGAGGAAACCTCATGTCTTTGAAGCTGGGTCCTCCCTCCTGCCTTCCCCCTGTTTTCTGGTAGTTTGCTCCTCTCAGGGGTTTCTCGGCTGGGGTTTGGGGACTCATTGGGAAACATACTCCCAGGTACCTATTTTTGTGAACTGTATTTATTGATGAATTATTTGGGCAAAATGTTTCTAAGGTTTAAACCTATCCTCCCCTCCTCTTTAGTAAGCGACTCTCGCAGCCTGCTGGAGGCCTTCTGGATTCTATCACTAATATCTTTGGGTAGGTTAGAAAACCTTCACCTTTCCTTGTTAATATGTGTGTGAATATTCATAAGTATTATATATGATTTATCACCGTTTTTTTAAACGTACACCAAAATTCCCGTAGCGCCGAGTATACAGATGCTTTGACTTCAGCTTTCTCACTTAGCTTCTTCCTTTTTTCCTCCATTTTCTTTCTCTTAATCTTGCTGCGTGCTGATCTGGCCTTACCTTTTAAGTCTGTCCGAGTCTCCCCTTTTGGGACATCACTCTTCTGATGCTGCCAGGTGAAAATATTACCTTCTCTTGGCTCGGCATGTGAGCGTGGCTCCTTGATAATTGTGCTGATCATCGCTTCACACCACCCTCCCTCTCTTCACCCCATCATTGGATGTGCATGTACCACCCAAGCCGCTGTGCATGTTTTTCAGAGTGCTGTCAGCCTCTTGAGCGGGCAGTTAGGTTGAACTCTGCACAGCAGTCACGCTCTCCTTTCTCTCTTCTGGCATGTGTTCGACGCCGCCTTGACCACACTGTATGCTGAGGATGATCGTAACTAGGCATAAAAGGCACCTTGACGTAGTCTTATCAAAATACAAACATGCTCCCTTGGAGCAGGTAGTTATATTATGTTGAGAACGTTTTGCAGCATTTTATTGACTGGGGAAGCAGTTGTGTGGGATTGTTTTTTCAGTGTTGGGTTTTGGAGTCTATAGGTTAACAAGCAGGAAAGTACAGGTATGTGCTGGATACGTCTCTGGGTGTCGTTTGAGTTGAGGATGCTTCTGATCGGGTGATTTGTTCTGTGGTTTGAAGAGTCTAAGAGGGAGAAGAAGCTACTGTCAGAAGTCATCTTTGGATCCCTCTGGGTATGTGGCAGACAGGAAGCCTTGTGCAATCCTAATATTTTCCTTTATGTTACTTCTTAGGAGGCGCTCTGTCTCTTCCTTTCCAGTTCCCCAGGATAATGTGGATACTCATCCTGGTTCTAGTAAAGAAGTGAGAGTGCCTACAACAGCGATGTGTATCTTTGTAAGTATGGTTGAACCCCACATCCCACCAAGCTTTGTATGGTAGCGGAGCCGGATGGTTCAAGGAGCCATTCTCTATGGCAGCTAGCTTTCTACTATTTTATTTAGAGCAAAGCAAGTTTTATACCTGTTGACTGTGTCTGATAGAAGGGATTTCGCTCAGCTTGAGGGGACAGAATCTGTTATAACCATTTTCTGTAATATAAGACTGACTGGAAGAGAATCAGTAGCATGAGAGGCAGGACAAGAGAGAAGTAACTAGGGTTGGTGAGAAGTTACAGTAATTCCTGTCCATATCTGTGTGACTTCCTGTCATTAGGAGTGCAAGGTTGGAAGTAGGAGATAGTCCTGGGCAGAAGTCACTGTGATGCCAGAGCTGTCGGCTGGTGTTCAGAGCTGGGTGCTTGTAGAAGAGAATAAGCAGGTCTCAGCTGGGGTGAGTGAGCAGAAATGGAACCAGCCTGGGGAAATGTGGGCTACCTGACTTGAGGCTGGCAGGTGGGTGTCTAGGGGAGATGGAGCAGCAGAGCAGAGCCGAGCTAGCTGGGCTGCCTCGTGGATTACATGGGGTGAGTTAGAATAGTCAGCTTTCAGGGGAGAGGAGGACTCCTTATGGGGGAAACCAGGCCTAAGGAGGAATCAAATAGAGATTTCCACACAGTGAACTGGCTGAGTGATTCAGCCACCTTGTATGTCATAAAGAGAGTCTCCCTCCGGATGAGGAGTTGGACTGGGCACCTTATGGAGGTCAGTGATGATTGGTAAAAGGTCTGATTGCACTTAATGTCACAGCCCCCTTCTGCCCTCAGCTCCCAGCAGCCCATTGTTTTCTCCCGGCACATTTAAGTCCTGTGCATGGGGTAATGGAGCAGCTGATAACCTGGATCCTGTGTCAGCCTGTGTTCCTGTGAGTGTGCGGTTCATGGCTGACAAATATCCGACAGAACCAGCTCTGCAGGAGGTCAAAGAGTGGCAGCAGGGGTGTGATGGTGCATGATCTCAAGTTTTCAATCTGAGACCTCCTAAGTAGAAAGATAGCATGGAGAAAAAAGAAAAAGAAGGGAATCACACGGGGGCAAAAAGGTTGGCCACTTGTCAGACAGCTTTGCAGCAGTGGGACCTGAGGGCTGCGGCAGGATCACACCACCAAGCAAAATAAAGTGATGTTTATATCCCTGTCCATTAATAAGTGTGATTTTGATGGTATTTCTTTTTATTTATTTATTTATATTTTATTTAAATTCAATTTGCCAGCATATTTCAAGTGTCTTTTTCAGGCCCAAGCGAATGTGATAGGTTTTGTCTTCTCAAAATGATGTTTTAGGCAAGTGGTTGATGACCTGTTTAATGATCTGATATTTGTAATCCACATTTCACAGTCTTTTTTCTTTTTTATTATGGAAAGTTTTTTCGTTTTTTTAATAAAGATTTTATTTATTCATGAGAGACACAGAGATAGGCAGAAACACAGGCAGAGGGAGAAGGAGGCTCCCTGCGAGGAGCCCGATGTGGAACTCGATCCCGGGACTCCAAAGGCAGACGCCCAAACACTGAGCCACCCAGGCATCCCATATTATGGAAATTTTCAAACATCGTTATGAGTAGGGAGAACTTCCAGGTCCCATCATCCTGTCAGGTAGTTCCAGTTAGCCACAGGTGCCAGTTCTATTCTCTCTGCCCCACAGACTTTTGCTAGAACAATTTAGAGCAAATCCCAGACGTTGTAGTTCACCCATAAAGATTTCAGCATCTGTAATCTTTTTCTTTTTCTTTTTTTAAAGATTTTATTTATTTATTCATGAGAGATACAGAGAGAGAGGCAGAGACACAGGCAGAGGGAGAAGCAGGCTCCATGCAGGGAGCCCGATGTGGGACTCAATCCTGGGACTCTGGGATCTTGTCCTGAGCCAAAGGCAGACACTCAACCATTGAGCCACTCAGGCGTCCCTCTTTTTCTTTTTCTTTTTCTTTTTCTTTTTCTTTTTCTTTTTTTTTTTTTAAGATTTATTTATTTTGGAGAGGGTGGGGGGGCAAAGGAAGAGGGAGAAGCAGGCTCCTCACTGAGCAGAAAGCCTGATAGGGGGCTGGATCCCAGGACCCTGGGATCAGGACCTGAGCAGAAGGCAGATGCTTAACTGACTAAGTCAGCAAGTCACTCCTCCCTGTGAAGAATTAAATTCTCCCAGAGTGACCCTTACTTTATCGAAGACCTACTCCCCACGATCAGGGAGTTAGTCCTAGGCCACACAACTTGGTGGAAGACCTTTCCTGTAGATGAGCAAGCTGAGGCTTCAGAAAGTTAATAAGAAACTTGGCAGAAGTCACCCTGCCTAGAATACACTGGTGCCCTGTTATTTCCAGAACAGAATAGAATCCCACTGTGACACTGATATGTAGCAGAAGGACTAGCAGCTGCTCATATTAGGATTCCATATGAGGATATGCTCACCTTTAGGAAAGCTGTAAAGCCTTTCTCTATCATTAGAAGCCATGCTGTACTTTGACTAGGTAGTTTAGCATGTAGCATTAACATAATCTGAACCAAAAGAAAGATGGTTAATCAGAGGCTTACTTTTAAGCTATAAGATCATAGTAGACGATAGATTGAAACTTCATTTTTATTAAGAAAATTAATGCAAAGACAGACTATAGGCAGTCTACACAGATTTTGACTACTTTCTAAGAAGGTTGCACTAAAATAGATGGAACTGTAACTATATGAATAAAACGGTAACAATCTTAGGAGACCCTGGGCTAGGAATCCAAGTTAGTTTATGAGCAGATCCCCTTTATTTATGGATGACTGTCCAGCACCTTTGGTTAGGCATCCATAGTGTTCATTTGTATTGGGCTCTTTCCCCTTGGAATGACAGGGATTGGGTTGAAGCAGGATACTTGTCTTGCAGGATGCTCATGATGGGGAAGTCAACGCTGTGCAGTTCAGCCCCGGCTCCCGGCTGCTGGCCACAGGAGGCATGGATCGGAGAGTTAAGCTTTGGGAAGTGTTTGGAGGTAAGACCCCTGAGTGCAAAGAAGGAGGCTGTTTTGGTGACATCTGGGTGACCTTGCCTTCTGG
This sequence comes from Canis lupus baileyi, assembly GCF_048164855.1. Taxonomy (NCBI): domain Eukaryota; kingdom Metazoa; phylum Chordata; class Mammalia; order Carnivora; family Canidae; genus Canis; species Canis lupus. The sequence continues at coordinate 46,583,380 of NC_132861.1, forward strand.
CACCTTCTCAAAATATCCAATATTTTGTGTCAGTAATTATCTGACCAAAGCATTATCACCATCTCAGTTGCCACAGCTGAGTGGATATTTGCTCTGAGTTTTTAAGTAGTGACTAGAAAATACTGTTAAGTTATGGATTCGTTAGTGTTCATGTTTTCTCAGATATAATCAGAACATCATCCAAGATAATATAGGTTTTAAGGAAAATTAAAAAATCTTAAAGTCGGGGACTTTAGAATTAAACTAAACATTGAGCTGAGGTGTGCACATTTAATAATACCAGTGGCCTTAGCCTGGGGAAAAAGATTGAGGTCATATCTAAGCTTGAGAATAAAAAGAGGTATATCTCCCAGGAAGAATGTATTTATTAACAAGCAGCTTATCATCAAGACCTTGTCTCTTTGACTATACCTTATTTCAGAAGTGGCTTCAGAGTACTCAAATGGGATGGCATTAAAACAGGAAATGGGACTTAATCATGTCTTAGAATTCTGAGGCTGGGGATAGCTCAATTTCAGCATTTTGAGATTTAGTTGAGTCTCATATTTTTTTAATAAAGGAAGGTTGAGGAATAAGACTGAAAATTTTAATAAGAACCGCTTTGTCAACACTCTAGTTATAGTTATAGCACATACATACTCCCCGTAGCACATACATGCTCCCTGTCCAACAAGAAGATCCAATAGGCCCTTGTCTGTGTTATTTCCCGTGATCTTGCCCCAACCCTGTGCAGTTTGAAGGTAGGTATCTCACCACTTGACAAGACGAAAACATGAAAACTCAGAGACACTACTTGATTTGTATAGTTGATTTACATGGCCAGTAACTGATTAGCTAGGCCCTGAGCTGGATCTTCTGACTGGAGAGCCTGCTCTTCCCACTGTGGCCTCCGCTGGGCTATAGAGCAGCTGAAGAAGTATGTGGGTGGCCACTTTTGGTGTGTTTAGAGCAAGAACAGTCTATTGATCCGTTTGGTTATATATAATAGATTATCAATAAAGCACCAAATTTGTCTGCCCTAGCCTTTTTCTTTTTTTTTTTTGTCTGGAAAGTGACTCCATAATTAAATCCCTGGCGGTTACAGCTAGTTGAAGCCCGTGAAAATTTGTGCCATCTTACCCAAAAAAGTTTCATGAATGCTAATTTTGAAAACTGTGATAATAATAAAGCTATATTGTAATAAGTTTTATGAGATCTGTTTTTGTGAGGTTTTTTTTTTTTTTTTTTTGAGATCTGGTTTTTTTAAATCTAAGCAGGTCATCTGTTTCGATTAGGTCTTATGATTAAATAAAAATAACCCTAGAAATACTTTTTACTTCCTTGTCAGTAAAAGCATCTGTAAGAAAACTAGAACCAACCTTTAGTAATAGTTATGTTTTTGCTGTTGTCAAAGGAAGTAAATGGAAATTAATATTGGCGTAATTTGTGCCAGAGTGTATTTTGTATCAATAAAATGAAAAGTTTCAGGACGCCTGGGAGGCTCAGCAGTTGATCGCCTGCCTTCAGCTCAGGGCGAGACCCTGGAGTTCTGGGATCGAGTCCCACGTCGGGCTTCCTTCATGGAGCCTGCTTCTCTCTCTGCCTCTGTCTCTGCTTCTCTCTCTCTCTCTCTCTGTGTCTCTCATGAATAAATAAATAAATAATATTTTAAAAATAAAATAGGGATCCCTGGATGGCACAGCGGTTTGGTGCCTGCCTTTGGCCCAGGGCGCGATCCTGGAGACCCGGGATCGAATCCCACATCGGGCTCCCGGTGCATGGAGCCTGCTTCTCCCTCTGCCTGTGTCTCTGCCTCTCTCTCTCTGTCTCTGTGTGACTATCATAAATAAATAAAAATAAAAATAAATAAATAAATAAAAAATAAAATGAAAAGTTTTTACTGGGTCTACAGAAATAACATAAAATGTTTGGCAGCACTCTTTATGGTTTTGGGGAGCAAATCTCAGTTATGGCATAATTATAGGGCATTTCTTCTGCAAATCGCTTATTCAGTCAGCAGGCTTTTTTCTCCTTGGCTAATATTTACTGAATCTTGGAAAAGACTAAGTCCAAAAGGCCTTTTATGAAATAGTTTGAGGATCCCATTTTTTACCCTTTTAAAGTATCAGAAGAATGGCACTTTCTGCCCAGTAGACATGCTTATCCTTGGTTATTCTATCAAAATTTTGCAGAAGCTCCATTGAGATGTTGACTTACATTTTGCCACTGTGTTAACTGCCAGAGAAATAGACCAATATCTTGGGCATAAGCCAAAGTGATATTTCTTAGCATTTACAGTAATATTTTTGTAAAGATCTTACTTAAAGACCTTAAGTAGTGTATATTGGCGTTTTCCTACTTTTGAAAAATCTCATGAAAATTAGTATCCAAGAAGAGACTTTAAATGTGCTATATAGATATCTTGCAAATAAATTCAGAAAGTAGGCTTCATCAACCAGTTTAATAATCCTGATGATAAATATATTTGACATTTCCAAACCAGTGTTCCTATTATTTATTACCAGAGAAGTATTAAGAGTAAAGAGTGTTCTTTTTTTTTTTTTTCTGTTTAAGATTTTATTTATTTATTTATGAAAGACACACAGAGAGGCAGAGACATAGGCAGAGGGAGAAGCAGGCTCCATGCTGGGAGCCCGATGTGGGACTCCATCCCGGAACTCCAGGATCAGCCCTGGACCAAAGGCAGGTGCTAAACCACTGACCCACTCAGGCATCTCTAAAGACTTTTCTTTGAAATGTCTTCTATTTTGTGCTCCCCTTTTATATAAGTTTCTTTTATAAGATTTATTTATTTTAGAGAAAGAGGGAGAAAGAAAATCTCCAGCAGACTCTGCTCTGAGCACAGAGACTGACATGAGGCTTGATCTCAAGACCCTGAGATCATGACCTGAAAGAAATCAAGAGTCGGATTCTCATCCTACTGAGACATCCAGGCACTCCATCCCCTTTTATGATTTTGATTTAAATGATTAATTGTTGGGATCCCTGGGTGGCGCAGCAGTTTGGCGCCTGCCTTTGGCCCGGGGCACGATCCTGGAGACCCGGGATCGAGTCCCATGTCGGGCTCCCGGTGCATGGAGCCTGCTTCTCCCTCTGCCTGTGTCTCTCTCTCTCTCTCTCTGTATGACTATCATTAAAAAAATAAAATAAAAATAAAAAAATAAATGATTGTTTTCCAAGTTTGTCATTCTTAAGCTACCCTTTAATTGGGGGGGGGGCTTGATCACATCATCTTGAGACTTGTACTCTTGTCACTTTGTGCCTGCATCATTAAAGTTCCCACGTGGGTGGCCAGAGCTGTCTGAGAATAGGACCAGGAGCCCGTGGCTGGGTCTGTTGGTGAGGGAGGCTAGGGAGAGGGAAGCACTGGCATCCAGTTAGATTGCCAGAAGCTTAGGTTCCCAGAGACAGATTAAGTGTACAGGCAAATTCCAGAAACTCCAAACTAGCTTTACTGGCATTCTAAGAACTAGCCAATTGCACTTTTTTTTTTTTTTTTTTTAAATTTTATTTATTCGTGAAAGGCAGAGACATAGGCAGAGGGAGAAGCAGGCTTCCTGCAGGGAGCCTGATGCAGAACTCAATCTCAGACCCCAAGATCACACCACCCATGCTTCCCTACACATAATTTTTTAAAATTTCTTTTCAGGGATCCCTGGGTGGCGCAGCGGTTTAGCGCCTGCCTTTGGCCCAGGGCGCAATCCTGGAGACCCGGGATCGAATCCCACATCGGGCTCCCGCTGCATGGAGCCTGCTTCTCCCTCTGCCTATGTCTCTGCCTCTCTCTCTCTCCCTCTCTCTTTCTCTCTCTCTCTCTCTCTGTGACTATCATAAATAATAAATAAAAATTTAAAAAAATATTTCTTTTCAGACCCTAATGAGAATTACCACATGGATTCTGAAAAATTGAGTGGTCAGGTTCTATAGAAGTGATTGTTAAATTAACATAAATATTGATCAAACCCAAAGATGTATTTATCTGAATTAGACATTTTTACTGAAAAAGAGCAGAACTAAAATTCAGTCTCTAAATGGATTGACTGACATGTCTTTCTTTGTAAAGGGAATTGACTACATTTCTAGGAAAGAACAGCGTAGCACATGCAAAGCGCTGGGCCCTGTATCCACAGACACACTGGTGGCTCTTACAGCTGGCCAGCTGTGTATTCTTGCCTCACCACTGCATTTGTCCCCCTGCTCTTAGATGCTGTCTCTGATTGACTTCTGGGTTTCAGGTGCCCCGTTGTAACATAGGTGTTGGCTTTACTTTCCTTTCCTCTGTCTTCTTTTCATCCAGATAAATGTGAGTTCAAGGGTTCCCTGTCTGGCAGTAATGCGGGAATTACGAGCATCGAATTTGACAGTGCTGTAAGTATCCCGTGTCCTCAGAAATGGTTGTGCTCAGAGGTGTTTAGAAACCATTTAAGACATCCGGTTTTTGAAATTTAAAGTTACTCAGTTTCCCTGCTGTTTTCTATCTTAAGTTAAATCAGTGTTAGATCAGGATGCAGATAGATTATAAGTTCTGTGCTGGCTGTGACTATTGAAGACTGGGTGGGGGAGGCAGGTCTGGGGTGCCCTGGCCAGTCAGTGCCTCTGCAGACTTCCCGAAGTCCACAGCTAAAGCCCCGGCAGTGCAGGTAGAGGGGAAGGGGTCTAGCTGGGTGCATCAGAGACGGGGGGGTCTCAGGGAGAGTAGTTTTGGGAGGTTGAGGGAGGGGACAGTCGGTACCTCTGGGTTCTGCAGCTTGGAGAGTGTAGAGAATTGATATCTGATGTTACCGAACGGGGTTAAGGCATGGCTAGTGAACTCGAGAGGACCAGTTTGAGCTGGAGGGTGTGCAGCATTCTAGCGGGATGGCAGGATCGAGCAAGTGTGGATTTACCACAGCTGGTGGGTTCACAGAATATTGGGGTAACAGTTGGTATTCACATCAGATGTGTAGCTTTCGAGCATCTAATAAACCTGTTTCTGGACTTGATTCTTGGGGAATTTGTATCGTGTGGACTGAAATCCTCTACTTTGTCTAAAATTTTCTTCCCCCTTATTCCCATAGGGATCTTACCTCTTAGCAGCTTCAAATGATTTTGCAAGTCGAATCTGGACTGTGGATGATTATCGTTTACGGGTAAGACCCACTTAAGAAAATTAGTATAATCTCCAAACTTCCTTAGGTTCTCAAGGCACAAAATGTAGGAAATGGCGGATTGATTCATTAGGATGGCTGTGTTTTCCTGAAAATCATACTTGATTCCCACCTGCCCTTCTCTTTCTCCCTTGGGAAAATTTTCTTCCTTTGTCCAAGATTCAGTTGCAGAATATTTGCATTAGGAAGCCATCAAATTTTGCATGAAAGCCTCAGGGTATTCCTGTTCCTAAGAACTAGATACTTGAGGCAGGTATCCGTTTTGGCAGAGCTTCAGTGATCCCAGCACTGCTGTAGAAGTTGTGTTTGTTACAGGCTCCAGAGCTAGTGATGAGCTCCCAGAGTAGAGCTGAAAGTAGGACATAGGAGTACATGTAGGTGCACTTAGGATAGTGATAAACACAGCTCAGATACAAGCTGGGAGCAGGTGGGAGGGGAAGGTCAGGGTCATGTGGAGGAATTTGCCTGTGAACCCAGAGTTGGCGAAGAAGTCACTCGGCTTCCACAACAAAGACCAAAACTTCATGGTTATTGCACTTTTGTTCTAATGAAAAACAAATAGCTTAATTTGGAGACAATGTTTTCTCCTAAGCCCGAAGCAATTTTCATGTGAGCTCATAAAGGAAAGGCCTGTTGAAAGGTAAGAGGGAGGCTGAGCTTTTTGAGAAGAAAAAAGTTTGATGCAAGGTTATGAACTTCACATGAACTTCAAGGTAAAACTACAGAGAGGTGGGGAGCTGCAGCAGAATGGTGAATGGTCCATTAAGTAGTTGCCAGAGGTCTGATTGGATGATACTGGGATGCAGCTAGAAGAATCTTTAGAAATGCGTGGTTAACCTATCATTTAGGCTCTCCATTTTCTTGAAGGAGCTGTAGGGAAAATCACCAGTATTAGATGCTAGAATTAGAGGATTCGATACCTCACAGGTGATGGTGACCCTTAATTCTGAGTTGAAAGAGGATCCAGGACTACACATGCAAAGTCTGGGACTTGAAGCTGACAAAAAGTACATTCCTGTGTGAAAGCCAAAGAGCCTCTCTGTGTTCTTGTCTGAATGGAGGAACAGAGATGGAGCACTGGCCCCGGTGGGCAGAGCTGCCCCTCTGCTGAAGCAGTAGTCACGTCTATTCTGACGCTTGAACAGGTTTTCAGTTGCAGCCCTTTACTTCTGCATCGCCAACATGGCCTAGCCCATTGTCATGGCAGCATTATAAGCCATTGTAGGCTGTGCTGTACTCTGTTAACCATCGATCACTTACTGGACACCTAGGACAGGGTTAAACATTTGTGCAGTCATTAGTTTGCCTAAAGGAAGAAGGACTCTTCCTGAGTGACTATCATGTGTCAAACCTAGTACTGAGGTATTGTTTGCACCCTCCTGCGTTTTCATCCCCAGGGGAACAAGATGAGATAGGTATATGGGGAAACTGAGGCTCAGATAAGCCCACAGAATTGCCTAAGGTCCCAGAGCTACCAGATGAGATGAGAATGGGAACTGAGCCCCTTGCTTTTCTCTGTTTGACCCGGATTATTCTAGTGCCTCTAGAGACAGGTACAGCAGAACTGCCTGCTCTGAAGAGGGACATATAGCCCTCCTTACATCGTAGGCCCTTGGAGGAGAAAAGCAGTTGGGTCAGCCAGTTGTGCTGGATGATATTTTTCGTTGGTGGAACAGTTCTGTTCAGGTGGGCATCAGCCCTTGGATTGGAAATAGGGGGTTGGGAGTTGGACCTAGAAGACAGAGATCATAATGTTGGGAAACTTTTTTCTTTTTTTTTTTTTTTTTTAAAGATTTTATTTATTTATTCATGAGAGACAGAGAGAGAGAGAGGCAGAGACACAGGCAGAGGGAGAAGCAGGCTCCATGCGGGGAGCCCGACGTGGGACTTGATCCCAGGTCTCCAGGGTCAGGCCCTGAGCTGAAAGCGGCACTAAACCGCTGAGCCACCCGGGCTGCCCTGGGAAACTTTTTTCAAGAGAGTTGAAAAGGAGCACCAAGGTGGAGCATGAGTCTTCAGCTAGGGTTACTGACAGGTTGGGGGTTGATGCTAGGACAGTAGCCTCCCTAGGTAGGCCAGCTGGCTTTGAGGGCATGCTGTCCGTGTATGTGTGATGAAGATCCGGAGGCCTTTTTAAGCAGCTTCTCTGTGCCCAGAGAATCCACGTGAAACTCTCACTGGGGTTCAGGAAGTAAATAAGACTCCCTGTTGTAGGAGACTCTGGCTTCCACTTAGACCCTAGTTAACAGAAGATGTTGGAAGACACAGAAGTCCATGTTCTGAAATTCAGGATTTAAGCCCTTAGTTTTTATAATAAGGGAACAGTGTTGGGAGAGACTGTTTGCTTTAAAATCCTTATAGTAGGGGCACCTGAGTAGCTCAGTTGGTTAAGCATCTGCCTTCAGCTCAGGTCGTGATCTCAAGGTCCTGGGATCAAACCCCTTGTCTGACTCCCTATTCAACAGGGAGTCTGCCTCTCCTTGACATTTATGCGTGCATGCGTGCACGCTCCCTCTGTCTCTCTCAAAGGAATACATAAATTTAAAAAACCCTTGTAGTAAAAGTGTTCTAGGAACAGCCTATTACTGAAAGGGGTCCTTTATAGAGCACTCCTTTGAATAGCGGGTGTTTCACACTCCTTTAAAAATCCAGAAGGTCCTTGCAAAACTGCCTAGTTGCTGTCTGAAATGTGACTTGAGGAACGGGGTTGAACAGCCCACCTGTTCACTTCTCTAATGTTGACATGAAAAGTAACCACAGTAATGAGACTGGCTTTCAGATGGTGGTTTTTACCTCAGAAATATCCTCATCGAGTTTTACATTTTTCTGGGGTCAGTCACCTGGGTGGTGGTGCTAGTGGTAGCTGCTTGCATGGTAGGTGGCCCTTGAAGAAGACAGAGTGAGGCTGCTCTGACACATGAACCCACTGCCCCATCTCTTAAGGGCCACCGTTTGAAAAAAGAAGATAAAACCTGAAAAATAAGTTGAATTAAATATTGAAAAGAAATGTCAACAACACTGAGTGGATAAAAATTTGACATAAATCTGATGCACTCTGAGCAAGGACTTGTAAATGATGAGAAGTAACCTGGAGGAGGCTGCATTCCATACCTCTCAGGGTGTGGAGAAGGAGCCCATCAGCTGGATCTCCTCCAAAGATGAGATTTGCAGAAGCCCAGACTTTTTTTTTTAAGATTCTATTCATGAGAGACAGAGAAGCAGGCTACCCATGGGGAGACCGATGTGGGACTCAATCCCAGGACCACACCCTGATCATTGTGGGAGACACAACCACTGAGCCACCCAGGTGTCCCCAGAAGCCCGGACTTTTTAAAAAGCAAGCTGACACACACATGAAGAGCCATGAAATAACAGTATTCTTGTTGTTTTGTCAGTCCAGCGGTTTTACTCTGAGATGTCCAGAGAAAGTGGTGTGCCCATAGCTGTTCCCTACACCACTATTTGTGCTCATGAAATGTAAAGTGACCTAGGTGTTTGCTGGGCACAGAAATTTCCATTTAATTATAATCGCCACTTGAAGATTATTTAACTCTCAGAATAACTGTGAAGGTTCTTAGGTACAGAAAGGAAGAGCATTAATGCCCCCAGCAGCGGGCTTTATGCACAGGTCACCTTGTTTGGTCCTTTTACCAAATCAGTGGGAGGAAGAGGTTAGTCCCACAGATGTTCAAGCCCCAGGTGTCCAAAGCCAGAGCATTTTGACTCCGGAACCCATGCGTCTTCAGCTGTCACATGAAAACCGACTTCCACTATAATGTTAAAAGAGCAGTAGATAAATTTTTAGGAGTGTTTTCACATGAGATGGATGAAAGTATTAACATGCATTTGGAGTTCACAAAAAGTAGCTTCTCCCTCCAGTGTTTGCTAGCTGTGGTTTTACTTCTGTAAGAAGAAAGTAAACAGTGAACGTACCCAAAACGTTGATGATGGAGTTTTCATTTATTTATTTATTTTTAGATATTTATTTATTCATGAGAGACACAAAGAGATAGGCACAGGGAAAAAGGAAAAACAGGTTCCCTGTGGGGAGTGTGATATGGGACTCGGTCCCAGGACCCTGGGATCGTGACCGGAGCTGAAGACAGCTGTTCAACTGCTGAGCCACCCAGGTGTCCCAACGGAGTTCTTTTCTCCACATGTAATTTACATAGCATGAGGTGTACCTTTGCAAGATTGTATGTCTCCCCATGATCCATACAGTTTGGATGATCTATGGTAAGTAGAATCCTTACTCCCAGAATATAGTGAATGTAAACCTCATTGCTGGAGTTTTCTTGATCTTACGAGAAGGATCCGTGGGAGGTTTTTACACAGCCACAGCACAGCTGCCCCTTGTTGGCAGCAATTATATGATGCCGTTCCAGTTTCAGAGAGGTTTAAATGTGGGAGAGTCTTCAAGTCTGTGCCAGCTTCTCCCTTTGAAAGGGAGAAGTACGTGTGGGCCTGAGTCTTCTGCTCCTGTGCTGAAAGGAGAGAGGGAAGCACTAAACATTTAACACGGAACTGCTCCCCTCAGCAGAGAGGGAAGCACTAAACATTTAACACAGAACTGTGAGTTCTCATCTTCGGAAGTCAATGTTGAAACCCGATAAATAAGTTAGCAGTTGCAGTAACTATATTAAAGCTTTTACAGACTTTATTTATTAGTTGGTTAGAAAGAAAACCTCAGTGAATACTTTCTGAGCCTTTGCGATTTTGTACATAGAAACATGTTGACCTGCAGTGAAAAGTCAGTGATGAATACTGAAAGGTCTGATTCCCAGGGTCTCCTCCTTGCACCTTTAGCATCCCACTGGGCTCCAGTAGTGCTGTGGTGGGCAGAAGGGCTGCTGGTGCTGGGAGATGCCCCAGTTCTGTGTTCCTTGGCTAGCACCCCGCAGCTAGCCACGAAAAGGTTTGATTGTTGGGAGTGCTGGTATCTGTGGTTATGGTCTGACATTTCAAGCTGAGACCTCTGATTGAAAAAAACCCCCAGGGGTTTTAATTGTTTATTTAAAGAGTCCTGATGTTTCCTTTTGTAAATTATGCCTGCAGGGAACCTGTCTGTTGTGACTTTAAATAGGGTCTGGACTGGGCACTGGGTAAAATCCACGCTTTTAAAAATTCTGTAATTTGATACAATCCAGATTTACAAAAAAAAAAAAAACTTTTTTTTTTTTTTGCAAGAATAGAATACTACAGACTGGTGGTATCTATAACAGAGCTTATTTCAAAAAGGTCCTCCATCTGCCCATCCCTTTTTTGAGGATAGAGACACATGAAGTTGGCTCTAGTGGTGTTAGATTTTTTTTTTTTTTAATGTTTTTTTTGTCCTGGGAAATTGATGTTCTTCCTCTTGATACCTCACCTCTGGGCGACACCACAAGATAGGCTTTTTGAATGTTTTGCCGAGCTACATATCCTTCTGTCTGAATATTCCTGACCAGATCTCTGGGTGTTTGGAGAAGCTAGCTCTTTCAGCATGGGGGGCCCCCAAGGCTTACCCTGGCTGTGTTCTCTCCTAGCACACGCTCACAGGACACAGCGGCAAAGTGCTGTCTGCCAAATTCCTGCTGGACAATGCCCGTATTGTTTCTGGAAGTCATGACCGGACCCTCAAGCTCTGGGATCTACGCAGCAAAGTCTGTGAGGAAATTCAGTCTCTCTGTCTATATGTACAATTAGACGTTAACCAGGAGGTGTTTGTTTCCACTTGAAAGTCTACATTTAGCGTGATACAGTTTGAATTGCAAGAATAGTGTCATATTCAGAGTGGCGTTGAGGTAGTGACAGCTTTTCTTGTTTGATATTGTGTCCAAATAAGAAGCTCTGGTTACTTAGAGCAAGAGGGAAGCCATGCTGCCTGCACAGCCATGGAGGGGCTTGTGCTTGATGACTAACGTTCGGTTTTCTTTCAGGCATAAAGACGGTGTTTGCAGGATCCAGCTGCAACGATATCGTCTGCACAGAGCAGTGTGTCATGAGTGGCCATTTTGACAAGAAAATTCGTTTCTGGGACATCCGGTATAATACCCCAGAGCTTGGTGGGGGAGGCAGATGAGTGGGTCTTCCCACTCGTGAGGTTTTATTTATGCGGTGTGTTTTTTAAAATCCCTGGAGGTGGCAGAAAGGAGCTCCAGTCCACATTTATCTCAGTAGTTTGGTATTCTTGACCATGAAGTAGGCTGTTGCGTTCAGTGATCACTTACGAGCACACCCGCTACACTTCTTAGGCACTTTGCCAGCTGCTAGGTAAGCAAAAATGAACAGCTAGGTAGTTGGAAATGTCATAGGGAAGGTAGACACATATAGGTCTGCACGGTTCTCAAGTAGAGCCAGGCATCTTTGTTCAAGGACATGAGAGAACACCTGGCAGGATAAGTCTGGAGGAAGTGAGTGGGTGTCCCACGGCAGAAAAGTTACTGATGGGGCAGCCCGGGTGGCTCAGCGGTTTAGCGCCGCCTTCGACCCAGGGCCTAATCCTGGAGACCCAGGATTGAGTTCCACGTCAGGCTCCCTGCATGGAGCCTGCTTCTCCCTCTGCCTGTATCTCTGCCTCTCTCTCTGTGTCTCTCATGAATAAATAAATAAAATCTTTAAAAAAAAAAAAAGAAAGAAAGAAAGAAAAAAAAAGTTACAGACTTTCCAGCCAGGACAGCAGGACAGCCTGGTAGGTTGGGCCATGGGCAGACAGGACTAGCAGCTGCTGGGTAGGGATCAGATGGCCATTTGTAAGTGACTTCCTCCTATAAGCCATCGGGTATTTAACAAAGGACTGTTCTCATGAGTCAGTAGATGGTGCTGGTGGTGGTCAGACGGTGTCCTGGGAGCAGGTTCCTCAAGCAGTAAAGGAGAGATGGAAGGGAACAGATTTGAGGGAACATTTGGCATATGGGGGGTGAGGAAAGGGAGAACTGAAGCCAGGTGGGGAATAATCAATAGATACTGTATTCTGATTAGCATGCAAATTTGTGGTTTCTAAGAGACATTTGGATTAACAATTTTTGAGAGGGGTTGGATGGGGAAAAAAACAAGTCGTCGCAGGGGGACTCTGAAAACATGAGAATGACTCAGATACCCCGTGAAACAGACCACATTTTAGGGAGCCGCCAAGGAAGGTGGCCATAGATGGAAAACTGGAGGGTCCTGTTGATGGGCCACTGTTGGGGGAGCAGAGAGTTTGGATGGTGGGCGGAGTCTGGTGGGATAAGGCCCTGGGACAAGGCTGGTGGGTTAGGAGGGAGGTTGCTGCTGGTCAGGGGAATGCGGGGTGGTTGTGGAAGGGTGGGGGCAAGGAGCCTATGCTTACTGATGATACATAGAAAGCCCTGTTGGGAAGCTAGTAGCTCCTGGACAGCACTTCCAAGTTTTATTCATAACCTTTGGTTAGCCTTTTTGAACCAGAAACATGGCATTTTAGTGTTAAACCAGATATTGAAAGTGTCCTGGTCCACCCCCTAATTGGCCAGAAGACGACCCAGGGAAGTGCATTGGCTGGTCTCTAGCCACACGTTCAGCACCGATACGTTCAGCACCAATAAGATAAGCACTCTCAGTTTTGGTTTCATTGAAACCTTACAACAAAATAACTATAGAAGGGTCCACACCTCCTTTGGCTGTACCAACAGGGCCCTGTAAGCTTGCTGTTCATGGGCCTGGGTAGGGATGAGCCTGGAGGACAGTTGGGCAACTGAAAGGAAGAAGGACTTGTTTGGGGCAAGGACTCTGCTCTGGAGTCCAGCTCCACACCTGGAATCACTCAGCTGGATTGGGGGACCCTGGAGCTGAACTTTTAAGGCAGGGAGTCTGTGAGAAGCCACGTTTGTCAGTATACAGTACAGTGTCCCACACCCACCAGAGCAAGCTCATGAGCCCTTGGTCACGTTGACATATTATCATCAGAAGAGTACTAAATGGTTATGAGCCCTGCTTAGTTTGTGCTGATCTGAAGCTCTGATTGGCAGTTACTGTAGCATTCCCCAAACAGGTGAGGAAATTCTTCTCGAATTCAGAATTCTAGTACTTAAACTATTACTATGGAATGTATTGACAAAAATAATAAATTCTTCCCTAATTCAGAGTTCTAGTGCTTAAACTATTACTGTAGAAATGTATCAGCAGAAAAATAGTAAAAGCAGTCCCTAAAGTGATTTTTACAAGGTCGGGAGACAGTCACTGTCCTTGAAAAGTACTGCATTCTAGTCAAATTACCTTTATTTCCCTCTTTTCCCCATGGAGCATGGCAACTGGTCAAAATGGGGAAGTTCTGGCACCTCTGCATTACATCTTCTCAGACTTTACATCGCTTTCACAGATCGGAGAGCATCGTCCGGGAGATGGAGCTGCTGGGGAAGATTACGGCCCTGGACTTAAACCCGGAAAGAACAGAACTCCTCAGCTGCTCCCGTGATGACTTGCTAAAGATCATCGATCTGCGAATAAATGCTGTCAGACAGACGTTTAGGTAACTGAAGACATGCTGGTTTGGGTTTTACTTGAATCTTGCCATTTTTCTGGAGGTTGCATGAACACCAGAGGCCCTGAAAAGCCCTGACCCTGCTCTCTTAAATCCTGTGTGGTGTGAGCTCTTGGGGTAAACAGTGCTGTTGTTTATTTCAGCGCACCTGGGTTCAAGTGCGGCTCCGATTGGACCAGAGTTGTGTTTAGGTGAGTTGTGAGCCATGTTCCTCCTGCCCCCTTCCCACCTCCCAACCTGGTGCATCCCAGAGGGCATCTGTACACTGTCTCACCCTAGGGGAGTGTCCAGGAGTGACCTGGAAGCCCATCACCAGGGGTCACTATCACGGTTTCCTACCTGTCTGGTGTCCCTAAGAACTGTTTGAGAGCTGCTAGGGAAGGTGGACTCTCTGGAGAAGGGCACCCCGTTTCCCAGTTCTTGCTTTGCACGGCACTTCTCTCACAGGACACTGAATTGAGGATGGGCAGTTGACACTTTTTCTGGTCTTACTGTGTTCTGCAGCCCTGATGGTGGTTATGTGGCAGCGGGCTCGGCTGAGGGCTCTCTCTACATCTGGAGCGTGCTCTCAGGGAAAGTGGAGAAAGTCCTTTCCAAGCAGCATGGGTAAGGTGAACCCTGTTACCCCCTGAGGTGGTGTGCATGTACTGTGATTTCATCCCAGGGGTCTTGCCCCTTGGGGCACGGACCAGATCAGCCCAATGAGGGCAGCGTGTGTTTGCGTGCTATGCTGTGAGCAGGGTTAGTGGGGAGAGGCTGGGGCTGTTCGTGGGGTACGGCTAGCAGCCACGTTCTGCTTAGTGGGATCACAGGCTACCCCAGTTAGAGCCCTTCGAGTAGTGGCTGCTGGAGAAAGGGAAGCATCCTGTCTCTCTGCTCTCCCTCTTTCCCTCTGCTTCTCCCCTCTGAACTTCTTTTCTTGGGAGACTGATTGTAAACACTGATTTTCATAGACTATTTTTCAGTCCTTCTCTAGGCTCCTTTTTTTTTTTTAGGTTTGTTCTCTCCACCCAAGCTCAAGTGCTAGTTGGGATAGACATGAGCTTTCCTCCAGAACCACCTCTCCCTACTCCCAAGGGCAGTAGCCACTGTCTACTCCTTATTCAGTCCCCTGAGGCTCTTGTTTGAGGATGCCAGCTACCCCCTTAGGGTAGACTTGACACACCTGACTCCTCTCATTCCTAGACTGTTTCCTAAAACACAGTGCAGGGTTCACATCCTGGTGCTCATTAACAGAGGCCTGTCAGTGAGTGGCTGTGATCCTGGCCAGTAAACCAGGTTGGCAAAAGCCTTGCTCCCTGAATTCGAGGGAGCCTGGCATTCAGGTTACTAAGATCTCACAGATGTTTCAACCTCTCTCTTTGAAGCTCGTCCATCAATGCTGTGGCGTGGTCCCCCTCCGGCTCGCACGTTGTCAGTGTGGACAAAGGAAGCAAAGCTGTGCTCTGGTCGGAATATTGATGGCACTTCCTCGAGAGTAGAGCTGAAGCCGGAGAAGCACACCAACTCCCGCAACTCTGTCCTGGCAGGTGGTGTGTTGGGTGTTAGCTTTGACCTCCGGAGAAGAGCTGGAGCCATGTGAGGCAATGGCCTTCCTTTGAACAGGATTTCTGAGGATTTTAGCTGAGGTCTCGAACGGCCTGAAAGAATAACACTGAAAAAAGTCTGGCCCTGCAGTCCCTTAGCAGAGGTTCAGGTTCTTGCCTTGATTTGGGTGGGAAACACTACTGGCTCTGATCTTCCATACCTCAGTGGGGGGAGCACAGGCACCTGCCGGGTTCCTCGCTCGCTGGCAGTGCCAACAACACCCCACGCGTCTGGGTGTCGGTTCTCCCTCCGTGCTTTCTCCCGTCCTTCCAGAGTCAGTCCTGGCCGAATGCATGTCCTATCACTTCGGGGTGGTTTTCCCGGTGAACTCGCTCGAATCATTGGATTAACAGAAACCCAAACAGGATTACCCCTGCCCTCAGTACACAGGGACTGCCCTGATTTCTGAGGAGACGACAGGACTGTGGTCCTCCCTGCTGGTCTGTGTCATTATTACAAAGCTCTTACTCTGATCTCATCTGATTACTGTTGGAATTTCCTTAGATCTCCTAAACCGTTCTTAGAAAGCAGTTGTTCTTCAAAGGTTCGGGCTTCCTTTCTCCCTAACAATGCTTACATACCTATTTCTTGGTCAAGAAATAAGTCTGTGGCTGAAAGAACTTTTCGGATGTAGGAGAGGAAGTGCTGAAACCTTCGGGGGAAGTGCACGTGCTGCAGGAGTGGAGGGTCTTTTGTGGACTTCCAGAAAGTGGGCGGGGTGTGCACCACCTTCTTCCCAGGTGCGCCTCAGTTACAGTCACTGGTAACGAGGGATTGGAGGCCTCGAATGTATTAGCCTGGAGCCAGCAGTTCCGGGTCACTGCCCCTTTGCCAAGCCTATGTGCAATACCCCCTCGGTGCTTTAGTGCGAGAAGCCCATTCCAAGAAGCATGGGGATGTCCTCTTTAGGTTTCAGGAGTTAGGATCAAGGCCAGGGAAAAACTGGCCTGTGGCTTTTTTTTTTTTTTTTTTACATTTATCTTTGCCATTTTACCTGTGTATATCATTTTAGTTCCTGAGTGACTGAAACACCAATACTTTCATCACTTTTTAATTTGCACTTTATTTTTTTCCTTCCACACTTGTTCTCTGGACAGCTGTGGGCATGAGTGCTGGAGCTGGGTGAGGAGGGGCGCCGTGTCCGTCCTCCCTCTACCCCCAGCCCTCCTCCCCCACTTTCCAGCATGCTGCTCCAAGAGCTCAAGGGGAGGTGGAATTCACAGGCCAGGGCGCATCTTTTATTTATTTAATTATGTTGCCCAACAGAACTTGATTGTAAATAAAAAAGAAATCTGTTATATACTTTTCACACTCTGTCTCTTGGTAGTTATTTTATGCTCTTCTGTCCTTCAGAGAAAAAGCTGTTTCTCTCATTTGTTTTCCTGATACTCATTTTTAAAAACAGCTGCTCTTTTCCTGGGTCTCTCGTCATCATCATTTAAGCCCCCACTCCCACTGCCTGTAAACCTGCATTCCTGTTTCACACCACATGTAAGTCTTAAGCTGGAAAAGGGTCTCGTGCATGTCCGTGTCTGTCCTGTGAGCACCCAGCGAGCACACTGATGAGACTCCTGAGGTTGTTCCATGCTGCAGCCAGGGCAAGCGCCCGCTTCCTCACTGGAGACTCTGTCTGTAGGGTTGATGATGAGCCTACTGGTCTCCTGCTGGTGTCCGGCCTCTAGGCTGAAGGGGCATGAATGACCTCGCAGGCAAGTAATTTGTTCACGAGGACTCCGGTCTCTAGCAAGCAGCCTCCTGCTAGGACGAATCCTGGTCTCTGGGAGTCCACCTGCAGGGCCACTGTCCTGTCCCCAGCCACTGCTGTACCGAAGGGTCCAGCCAACATCGGAGTCCAGATTCTGTGATGATCTGAAGTCTCCAAGGCATCCCACAGTCTCAGGAAGCCAAAGGAGCCCTTTGCAGTCACTTGCAAGGAGGTAAGTTAACAGAGATGTAAGTGTTGCAGTAACCTCCAGTCGGCCCGTTTTCTTTGAACTTGGCAGGAAGCTTGGCTGTTCTCTACTTTGAGCCAAGAGGTTTCAGGCTTGAGATCCATCCACACTGTGAAGCTTTCTTCAGGTCACCTGACCTCCAAGGCTGAGCGGTTTGATGTGTGCACCGCAGTGGAATAGGGCTTCATCCGACTGCCTGTCAGATCATCTGGGACCCTGTCCTCCCCTCCTGCTGCCAAGTTCTGCTGGTGGGGCTGGGCACAGGTGGGCGTAAGACTTCCCCATTTCCCAGCTGAATCCCAGCAGTTGGAGCTGGTATGCTACTTAAGACGTGTTGGCTTTGACCCAGACATTAACCTATCTCAGAAGTTGAGAATTTTAAAATGACTTTAAATGAACTTATATTCCCTAGTTCATTTCCCAAAATAGATAAATCAAGCTCAGTGCCTTATTAAAGCACATAACCCTAGCCTTTGTCCTATAAATCTTGCAAAGCCCCTCTACATCTTTCACATTGTGGCACACAGGAGATTCAGTATGGACACTGGGGTAAGTGGATGAAGATGCTCTCAGCTGGGAGGGACCAGCCCAGATCTGAGTGTACCAAAGTGTGCAGAGCTACCCATGTCTTCACATGGCCTAGCACAACCATGCTCCTAACTGGACATTTTGAAATGTGCACTTGAGACTCCTTACCCGTGTTGGCACCAGGAAAGAGTGTAGCCGTGATGAAACTCCCCGCACAAGACTGCTGGCTGCGAAACCATGAATGGGTTCCTGCAGGGCCTTGGATTGTAATCAGGAGCCTGTGGCTCTCAAATTCTGTGATCTGTGAACTGTATCCCATGTCACAAGTGGTGGGGGGGTTGATAACCTAGCAAGAAGCTGTTCTAGTGTCCTGACCCCTAGTGGGCGCCACTGCCTCCAATTGGACTGCTTCCCCAGCCACACACACACACACACACACACACACACACACACACACACACACCCGCCCCCATGTGAGGCTGACACCAGATGGCCCCAGGCTGGTCACTGATGCCTGATTCCACTACATCTCTCTCATGCCCAAGATAGTGCCCACTCACTAGAAATTGCCAGTTTTCAAACCAATAATAAATTTTGGAAATCTTGAGTAAAGTGAAATATACCCATTTGTATAGATTTTGTAAGAAAATTGAGGAAAAGTGTTACAATCCAGTAAGACTGGTCTCTGATCAGGAAAGTTACTCCTGGGCAGCCCAGGTGGCTCAGCGGTTTGGCGCCACCTTCAGCCCAGGGCCTGATCCTGGAGACCCAGGATCGAGTCCCACATCGGGCTTCCCACGTGGAGCCTGCTTCTCCCTCTGCCTGTGTCTCTGCCTCTCTCTCTCTCTCTCTCTCTCTCTCTCTCTCTCTGTCTCATGAATAAATAAAATCTTTAAAAAAAAAAAAAAAAAAGAAAGTTACTCCTTGCTCTCTTTCCCAAAATCTCCAAAGGGGGGCAGGAAGGATGAGGCGGGGGGGGGGGGGGTGCCTGGGTGGCTCAGATGTTCAAGCATCTGCCTTTGGCTCAGGTTATGATCCCAGAATCCTGGATCGAGCCCCTCATTGGACTCCCTGCTCATTGGGGGTGGGGGGAGTGTCTGCTTCTCACTCTCTGCCCCTCCCCTCACTGATGCTCTCTCACTCTCAAAATCTTTTAAAAAGGAAAAATTAACTGCTTCACCTCCACAAAATTTGATTTTCATACCTCAGGGAGCTCTGGCTTTCATAGCACAGCCCTACTGGTTTCCATCTGTACCTCCCAACCCGTCCCTGCCTGCCTCCCAGATACTTTTTCCATCCTCTTTGTGCTCCCTCCAAGCTGTGCTCCTCAGACACTCCCACTCTCCGTGAGTTTTCCATGGGGCTACACAGTCCTTGTCTAACCCTAACTGACAGGCATAGTGAACTACATCCACATCAGTGGATCCAGAATCTGAGGAGGCAGAGGGAACACTGGTGTGTAAGGAGCCCTGGTGCCTGTACCCACCACTCAACAACTCTGTATTTGGGAGTTTTTTGTTTTGTTTTTTCTTGTAAATATTTTATTTATTCATGAGAGAGGCAGAGACAGAGGGAGAAGAAGGCTCCCTGTAGGGAGCTGGGTGTGGGACTCGATCCCAGGACCCTAGGATCACAACCTGAGCCAAAGACACCCTCAACCACTGAGCCACCCAGGTGCCCCAGCTGGAGTATTTGACAACAAACTTGAAGCATGTCATTTTCCACAGAAATCAGCATGCTGCCCAAACAAGGACACCTTGCCAGAGTTACACCTCATAGAATTGACAAGAACTTTGTCATCAACTATCCAGTCCATATTCAAATTGTCCTGATTGTTTCAATAATGGGTTTTTTATGATGAGCTTGTTTGGATCAGGATCCAGTTAGCTTTTGCTGCATAATGAACTACCTTAAAATGTAATGGCTTGAATCAACCATTATTTCTCACAAGTCTGAGTGGGCTGGGCTGGCCCGGTTGGGGATGAATGGTAGAGGGTGGCCTCATGCATGCCTGGCAGGCAGCTAGGAGAACAAGGATGATGCAGCAAGAATGCACGCGTCAATGTGCCAGTACTTGTCACTCTGCCTGGGTCGCCTTTGTCACATCCTATTGGCTAGAGCAGATGGCACAGGCAACCTTGCCTGAGTGTGGGGCGCCACCCAGCAGCATGGGGGCAGGAAAAGGAACCAATTGGAGCTGTTGTGGCAATTGTCCACAGTAAGGGCTACTATGTTCTGTTCTCAGGTCTTTTTTATTCTAGAGCAATATCTATTGCTGACTTCGTTTTATGCCCCACTTTGGATTTGGTTGACTTTCCCCATAGAAGCAGTGTGTGTGTGTGTGTCCTGTGTGGGAGCAGTAGCCCTGCACGATGCCAAGTGCCAGCCTCCTGTGGAGTGGAGAGCAGGTGAATTGGGGCTCTGGGCTTCATTTTCCTGGAGAAATATACTTTAAGAAACAGTATAGGCAGTTATGCTTGTGAGCCAGGCCGGGCAGCATACAGGCTGGATGTGCCCTGGTTTCTTTTTAGGAAGTCCGCAGTGCTGCTGCTCCCTCAAGTACGCGCCCAGATGGTTCTGAGGACCTGTAAGTCAAGTCTCAAGACCCCCTCTGTGGTGCTCTGCAGAATGGGCACTCAGTCAAGTCTTTATTTAGTAGGATTGAATCAGCAAAAAGCAAACCAGACAGCTCCAAAATGTTGCTTCATAACCAGCCCAAGAGGCAAATGAAGGGGAGAGAGGAAGAGTAGTTAAAACCTAAGAAGAAACCACAGAGGAAGCAGAAGTGTTGTTGCGTAGAAACTGTCCTGTGTGCGTATGTGTAGCTTTCGGGTCACAGTATAAAAAGTGTATTTCTTTTTTACCGTTTTCAAGTGTGTTGAAAATCACATAAAACTAACCATTTTATTTATTTATTTATTTATTTATTTATTTATTTATTTATTTAGAGATTTTATTCATGAGAGAGAGAGAGACAGGCAGAGAGAGAAGCAGGCTCCATGCAAGGAACCCGATGCGGGACTCAATCCTGGGACTCCAGGATCATGCCCAGGGCCAAAGGCAGGTGATAAACCTCTAAGCCACCCAGGGATCCCAAAACTAACCATTTTAAAGTTCTATTCACAGTGTTAAGCCACTACCGCTGTCTAATTCCAACAAAAAAAGGCATTTTTGCACCTGCATCAGTGTCCATTTTTTCAAACTTTTTTATCTATAGCAAGCAATTGATCTACCTGAAGAAAAGCAGAGGCCCTTGTCTTAGCTCAGGCTGCTATAACAGAACAGCACAGACCCAGCAGCTCAGACAACAGATAATTCTTTCTCCCTCTTCTGGAGGCTGGAAGTCTGAGGTCAAGGCGCCAACAAGGTAGGTTCCATCCCAGGGCCTTGAGGCCTTACCTCGAGGTCACTGCTGTGTACTGCATGCTCACCTGACTTGCTGCTTGTGCACCTGCAGAGTAGAGAGTGTCTCTCACAGGGACACTAATCCTAGCAGATCAAGGCCCCGCCCTCGTGGCCTCATCCAACCCTGATCACCTCCCAGCACCCCATCACACTGGGGGCTTAGGGCTTCTGTGTGTAGCTTGGCATGGGGGAGGATGAGGGGGGTGCACAAACATCCAATCCATAACAGTACCCCCTCTGAGAGGCCTCTCCCTAAGCGTGCACAGCTTCAGGAGTATGCTGCTCAGTTTGTGGTCGGCCACAAAATCTTGTGTCAAAGCAGTTTCATGACCACTGGAAGGCCCCTCAGGGTTGGGACCCATGTGGCATGACGAAGCATCCACAGCACATGTCAGCCTCCGGTCGGAGGGGATGAGGGGAAGTGTTGCTCAGGATCTTCCTGCCCCCACTCCACAGGGCTCTCCTTTTAAAGGACTCAGCTGCACATATGATGCCTCTCCGCAGCCCTGCAAGACAACACAGGTCGCAGGCTCCCCTTGTACGGAGGAGGAAGAGGAAATAGCAGTGAGGCCCGCTATTTCCCCCAAGGCCATCAGTGGGACAAAACCCCGGACTCCAGCCTGGGGCTGTTTGTACAACATGCCCCCTTTACACAGAAACCTGGAGCACCAAGTGCCCTTCTCAGCACAATGCCTCAAGATAGACAATCGAAATCTGCCTAGGGGTGGGACCCCAGGGTGGCAAGAGGGTGGCGATGTCTGTGAGGAATGAGCACCTGTGTCCTAATCACGGATGAGTCACCTGTGGAAGAGACAAGATTAAGTTGCAGCAATAGAGGGAAACAGAAGGGAAGCCGAATCCTTCCTAACAAAGAATTTTCTCACATGTCACACTATTTCAAAGAAAAGGTAGTAATGATTTCCCCATCCCTGGAAGCATTCAACAACTTGTGGTAGATGTAGAGGAGAGCCAAGCAAAAGATGGAATGTGGACTACATTCTTTTTATTTTTTATTTACTTTTTTTTTTTTTCTTAAGTAGGCTCCACGCACAGCATGGAGTCCAATACAGCGGTTGAACTCACAACCCTGAGATCAGGACCCGAGCTGAGATCAGGAGTCAGTCTCTTAACCGATGGAGCCACCCAGGCACCCCTGGACTGCATTCTTTTTCAAGGTGTCTGCCCAACTTGGGAACCCACAGGATTCCATTTAGGATTTCAGATACTACATGCCAGCCCAACCTATAGCAGCCCTCTCTATTCTGTAGGCCAATTGACCAAGAGGTCCATGTTGGAATTAAGGTGGCCTTTAAAAAGCTCTGATTCCCTGGCACCTTCATAAATAGAGTTGCCCTAGTGTTCTCGGGCACTCTCAGCTTCAGTGAAACCAAAGCAATGGGGGGACACAAAGTTTTCATTTTATAGTTGATGTTAGCAGGGTAAACCAGTTTTCCTCATGCATGTGCTCTACGTAATAAACCCCTAAGACGATAACCTAACTCTGAAGCCCATAAGCTTCTTTAACTGAACATCCCCACCCCTGCCACCCCCGCGAGCTGGCTGGCACTGCATTTGTTACCAGAAGGGGAAACACAGGGCTTGTAGCTTCATCTCACTGGACACCGACTCCAGAGAAGCAAACATTGCTGTCGCCAATGGTTCCCAGATTTAACATTCATAGAGCAGTCAGTTTCTAAAATAACTGTAGAGGAAGACTGACAACTTTATTTTGGCCAAGTAAGGATTTTTTTTTTCCTAAACTACCATCTACTCTCATCTTTATTTTATAAAAGAAAGGACATTTTGTCCTTACGCTTAGCAGCTGCTTTCTGAAATATTTATGAGTGAAGTGTCATGATGTCTGCAGTTTACTTTCAAGTGACTCAAAAGGAAAAAGCAATAATAGGTGAGCACACACACTGAAACCTTCATCATCAAATCTCAGGGTTGACTGTGTGGGTGTTTATTGTATTATTCCAACTTTTCTCTATGCTCTAAACTTCATAATAAATTTCAGAAAATGCAGAACTTGTGGCAAGAAGCAGAGCAGTGGTTGCCGGAGACTGGGGGGGTTGGTGGAGGAGTTGACTTGAAATAGTAGGGCCAGGGAACTTTTTCGGGGATGGAAATGTGTGTCTTGGCCATCGTGGCACTTAAAGTCCTCAAATTGCACTTTAAAATGGGCATATTTGCTCGTATGTAAAATATACCTCAATAAAGATAGGGAAAATAAAGAAGAACTTTTTAATACCAAAAAAATGAGGACTTCATAACCTTAGAATAAAGGACAGCACTTTACAATGAAGACATTTGGCTCCATGACAAAACTTACAACAGTGCCCTTATTTTTCTCATTTTTCTGCCAAATAGAGAAAAATCCATTACAGACAGGCTGAGAATGACTACCAGAGGCTACATTTCCAAAAAGAATGAGGTCCTATATCCAGCCCACCCCCAGTTTTCCCCACCTGCCAGGAATTGGTGGGTCAATGGCTGAAACCTGCCCATCTGTACCCTCCCAGTGATGTGGTGCTAACAAAGCTGCATGGAAATGGGTGTCCCAAGAGCACCCACAGCTGCAAGCCAGTCCTGGATGTTGCAGCCACTGCTCAGGGTAGCCCCTCTGATGATGATGCTAAAAGGAGCATCCTGGTCATGTGTCTTCCTCTTAATTGTGTGTTTTTAAGGAGAATATCAGATGTCTTTTAAATTTATAGCAATGTTATATTTTAACCTTTCTGCTATAGGAGAAATAAATAACTATTGGAGAAGAATCTTTAATTACAGACAAAAAAAATTTTTAAGGGGAATCCCTGGGTGACTCAGTGCTTTAACACCTGCCTTCAGCCCAGGGCATGATCCTGGGGACCCGGGATCGGGTCCCACATCGGGCTCCCTGCATAGAGCCTGCTTCTTCCTCTGCCTATGTCTCTGCCTCGGTCTCTCTCCTGTGTCCTTCATGAATAAATAAATAAAATTATTTAAAAAAAAAATTTTTAAGCAAGTAAAACCTGACATACCCACCACACAGAGACCACTGTTAGCTTCTAAGTACATGTCCTTGCAGATTATGTATTTGATGGGAATGAAAACATGCATATGTGTGTATATTCATAGAGATGTAAATATGCACATGTGTGTGTGTGCATATATACAACACACAGTGTATGTGTTTGCAAGGTGTGGTCATGTTACACATGCCCTCCTATCACCTTCGTGTGGTTACAATCTCTACCTTCCCATTCCAGATATTTCCATCTTACATGTCAACTAGACCATATCTAGATTTTCCCAATGAACCCAAAATGTCCTGTAGATCCTCTTTTTCAAATTGGAGGTCCAATCTGGAACCACACATTACATCTGGAGGTTGAGCCCCTTAAGTGTCTTTTTTTTTTTTTTAATTTTACTTATTTATTCATGAGAGACACAGAGAGAGAGAGAGAGAGAGAGGCAGAGACACAGGCAGAGGGAGAAGCAGGCTCCGTGCAGGGAGCTGGACGTGGGACTCGATCCCGGGTCTCTAGGATCAGGCCCTGGGCTGAAGGCGGCACTAAACCGCTGAGCCACCTGGGCTGCCCTCTTGAGTGTCTTTTAATCTAGTACCTCCCTTTTCTGTGACGTTGGTTTATGAAAGACACCAGCCACTTTTCCATTCACCTCGTAGCTCTCTTGTGGTGTCATCTCACTTGTTCCTCAATCCCTTGCATTTCCCATAAGCTAGAAGTGATGTCAAAATGCTTAATGGATTCCAGTTCACCCACCGTGATACATCACATCTGGTTGGCACCATTGTTGATTCTAAGGTTGACCATGGACCATGCCTGGTCCCCGATTTGTGCAGCCAGACATGCGCCTTGTGATGAACCCAGGATCCATTTGCCATCGTTATGGTACTATAGGGACAGCCATTTCTCCATCAGCTCTTCATCTGATGGTCTTGACCCCAATGAACAATCTTTGAGTCAGTCAAATGATCAGTATTTTAAGACAGAACTTTTGCTATCATTCAGCTATGATAAGACCAACAGATCAAGAGACAATGGCCCCTGAAAAGAGAATTGGTTACTCACAGTTCTGGAAAGGAGGGAGCGGCCCATGCTACACAGGGCCACATGGAGAAGTACCAGGCTTGGTCAGGAAGCAGAGGGATCAAGGGGAAAACATAGGCAAGAGTCTTCTTGTGGTTTCCATAGGAAAGAACTGGTGAGGCCAGATAAGCGGGTTTAAGATTGAAGAGTTTGAATAACTTCATCTGGCTCTGTGGTGACAGGCTGTCTCCGGTGGTCTGAATCCTGGTCTGGGGATGTAATATTAGGTCAGGGCAGTCATGGCTCCATGTAAGAGCCTGTCCCAGGAGGAACCCAGGCCATCGAAGTGTCTGGGCTCCAATGGGCTAGTTTGCATATGAAAGGCAGTCGTTTGCTGTCTCTAGGAAAGGGTTAGCCCTGGGAGGGGATGTCTCTCCAAGGTCAGCTGAACCCCAGATGTTAAAGCATTAGAAATACCATTAGGGGCCGTGGTTGGCTCAGTTGGAAGACCATGTGACTCTTAATCTTGGGGTTGTGAGTTTGAGCCCCATGCTGAATGTAGAGATTACTTAAATACACTTAAAATACAGAAAATCAAAAGTCATTAATGCAGAGTTTGTTAAATGATGTTTTTCTACTTTGTCTTTCCTTTTGCATTTAGTAGCTGGCATTCCTCCATTAAAAAAAATGTTTTCTCCCTTAGAAATTACAAAAATTGATAAGACACCCATGTGAGAGGTTGCTCTCTTCATACCAAAAAAAAAAAAAGAAATTACAAAAATTGTTTCTCAATTTTAGCTGTTGCCAGCTATCCCAGTGACTCCTCCATGTGCTTTAAGTATAATGAGACCCCTCTTCTAGATGCTGGAGATGGGATAGGTACAAAGAGTCAGGAATCCCTTTGCCTGGATCTTTCATGCTAGTAAAGTTGGGATGGGGGACAGACAGGAAAGAAGATAACGCAGGTTCTTCTGAATGCGAGACGGTGACAAGTGCTGTGGAGAAAAATAATGCAGAGGAGGCCAGAAGTTTTGGGTGAAGTGGTGCACGGTGCACGATAGGTTGCGAGGTGAATGGGGTCCCATTGAATTAAAGACCCAAAGGAATTAAGCAAACCAAGTGACTCTCTGTGGGAAGAGTGTTCCAGAAGGGGAAACAGTTCAGTGCAAAGGAGTTGAGGCAGGTTTGAAGAAAAGCAGAGACCAGTGGGCTGGAGCAAAGTGGGTGAGGTAGTGAGAACTGAGGTTGGGCATGCCTGGGTGGCTTAGTCGGTTAAGTGTCTGACTCTTGATTTCAGCTCAGGTCTTGATCTCAGGGACGTGGGTTCAAGCCCTGCATTAAGCCCCATGCTAGGCATGAAGCCTACTTTAAAAAAAAAAAAAAAGAAAGAAAAGAAAGAGAAAGAAGGAAGGAAGGAAAGAAAGAAAGAAAGAGAAAAGAAAGAAAGAAAGAAAGAAAGAAAGAAAGAAAGAAAGAAAGAAAGAAAGAAGAAAGAAAGAAAGAAAGAAAGAAAGAAAGAAAGAAAGAAAGAAAGAAAGAAGAAAGAAAGAAAGAGAAAGAAAGAAAGAAAGAAAGAAAGAAAGAAAGAAAGAAAGAAAGAAAGAAAGAAAGAAAAGAAAAAGGAAGGAAGCAAAGAAGGAAGAAAAAAGACGAAAAAGAAAGGAGGTCAGAGTTAACAGGGGAGCAAATCTTGGAGGGCCTTGAAGACATTGTCAGGCAGGAAGGAAGTTACTGGAATGTTTCCACGGATGCTAACATCTCAAATGTTAGAACAAGCTTTTTTTTTTTTTTTTTTTTTAGATTTTTATTTATTTATTCATGATAGACATAGAGAGAGAGAGAGAGGCAGAGACATAGGCAGAGGGAGAAGCAGGCTCCATTCTGGGAGCCCGACGCGGGACTCGATCCCGGGTCTCCAGGATCATGCCCCGGGCCAAAGGCAGGCACTAAACCGCTGAGCCACCGAGGGATCCCCAGAATAAGCTTTTTGCTTAGACTTGCCACATTCCCAGACATCATGTCAAGTCCAGTATGTAGATGTGTTAATGGCCACAGTGTCCCATCCGTTTTTTCTGAGGTTCTTGGAAGAAGCTGTTAAATGCAATGGTGACAGAAACAACAGGAGGGGCCCCTGCCCTCCTGGGACCTGGAGTCATGGAGTCAAGTAAGGGAAGAAAGACCATGATAACCTCCCACACAAGTGTCAAATGCAACTGTGCCTCCACCCCAGCCCAGGAGGTTGGGGAAGGATCCCCCTGAGGATGGGACTCCTGTCTTCCAGCATCTGGAGCCTGAAAACACATTGAGGAGAGAAGAGGATTGTTCTAGGCTAAAAGAACAGTGTGGGGAGCTGGGGATGGGATATGATGGAGGACAATGTGAAAGCAGATGCCCATGTCCTTCCTGAGAGCAGTGGGAGACACTAAGCAGAGAGGACAGATCAGGGCTTGGAAGGCCCCTCTTCCCCTGTGGAGAAGGGCCTGGAGGCTGGAGGTGGATAGACTGCAGGAGACATTATGGTCCAGGAAAGCAAAGGGGGTGCTTTGGACCCAGGAGGAAGCTCTGCAGATGAGAAGTTGTGGACACTGGGGAGGCGAGAGACCGGTCACCACAATCAACAGGGCATGGAGTGGAGGAGAGGACCCCATCTAGTTGTGATGTGATTGTGGAGTAGTGTTGTTGGGGTCCAGAGCCCACGGTCAAGAAAGAACTGAGACATTCTTTTGGTGCAAAAAAAAGTGGTTTTGCTAAAGCACGGGGACAGGACCTGTGGGCAGAAAGAGCTGTTGCCCCAGGATTGTGAGGAACAACTGATTATGTACTTTTGGGGTTGGGGGAAGTAAAGACAGAGGATTCTCCTATGCTGAAGAAGACTCCCAGGATCCTGGAGGCCTGGCTGCTGTCAAGCTAAGGTAGCTTTTCTCTCTAGCAAGGCAGTAACATTAAGACAGGAGCATCCTGGAGGAACATTATAGACTCTGCCTGCCTCGAGTATTTGTCAATGGGCTGCAGGTCACAAGGACAGTTAATTTTATCTACATTTCCTTCTGCCTTTGCTTCCCACCTCAGTTGGGCTTGTATAACACCAGGGTTCTTGAGGTTGGCATTTCTCCTTGACCTTTTTGTTTCCAGCCCCACCCCCAAGGTTGCATTAGCTGCCTGCTGAGTTTAATCAAGTTTGTTGAGCACTTGAAAATCCCCTGTCCTGGTGATACTGGGAGCCAAGGGATAATCAGTCTATTTCCAGAACCCAAAGAGGGTTAGGATAAACAGCAGCTTTTCTTTAGCCCTCGTCCGTCCCACCACGTCGTCCCCACTGGAGCTCCCGCATCTGCGAGCGCCTCTAGAAGGAGACCAGAGGCCTTTGCCTAATGCCTAGAACTGCTGAAACCACCAGTTCACCCATCTCAACACTAATCCCATTTCCACTCTGCTCCTTAAATGGGATTTGGCTTCTAGACATTGAGACGTGGGTGTGGGCACCCTGTCCAGGTCCCCTACAAATTCCCCCACACACGCACGCCAGCCAGTGCCCTCGGTGGGGTCATCTGGGCACACAGAGCAGGGGCCGGCCGCTCACCCCGGAGGGACGGAGCCCCTCGCCTCACCTCCTGGGCCTGTCTGGCTGGCTGCACAAGGTACATGACCTCCCCCGAGCACAAGGCTTCTCAGAACCCGGGCCAGGATGACGGGTGTTTTACTGTGGTCTGTCCCAGTTATGCCTTTTCTGTGTGGTTTCATGGACCTTGCTTGTTAGCAAGACTCAGGGTGTGCTGAGGTCCAGACACCCAAGACAGCCCTCCCACTGTGTGTGATGCTGGGGAGTGGTGGGAGAGCAGGACAGGAAGGCACAGCTGAGTATGGGCCGCTGGACAGAACTTCTAGGGATTTAACATATTTTGAAAATGATATTTGCAAAGCAGTTATGGTTTTCAGGAGCGTTTTCTATTCCAATTACTGTAGGACATTGTCATGATAGAATTTTATTTATTTATTTACTTTTAAGATTTTATTTATTCATAAGAGACACACAGAGAGAGACAGAGACAGAGAGAGACATAGGCGGAGAAGTAGGCTCCCTGCAAGGAGCCAATGTGGGACTCGATTCCGGACCCCAGGATCATGCCCTGAGCTGAAGGCAGACACTCAACCACTGAGCCACCCAGGCGTCCCGTCATGATAGAATTTTAAATCTAACCCGGCTCAGTGTGATGAAGCCAAAGGCCAGTGAGGGAGTAAAACCTTCCAGGTGAGGTTTACTAAGAAGTATTTGAGCCTTATCGAGAAAAAGAAAACACATGTTCTAAAAAAAGCCCACCTCGGTGTCATACAAACTAGACCATGGCCTTATTTCGTCAAACATCGATATTCAAGCAGATGCAAGGAAATGTCTAATGGGCACACAGCATCTCATGAGTAGGTTTTATACAAAGAACATTCTTGCCTGCACATTCAGCATCATTTTTACCTTTCCCCAGCTTGCTAACAGCTGACACAGACCCCAGGGTTGAAAGAAGCTACCAGGGACACATAACATGGCAGCCAGCGGGAAGACCAGCAAGTCTGCATCAAACCATGTGATCTTCAAGAAGATTTCCCGGGACAAGTCGGTAAGTGGTACAGAAGTGAGTGGCTTAACAGAAAAAAAAATTTTTTTTAAAGGAGCTTTTTCAAGAATAGACATGGGGTGCCTGGCTGAGCATGCAACTCTTGGTCTCATGGGTTCAAGCCTCATGTTGGGTGTAGAGAAGAAAAGAAAAGAAAAGAAAAGAAAAGAAAAGAAAAGAAAAGAAAAGAAAAGAAAAGAAAAGAAAAGAAAAGAAAAGAAAAGAAAGAAGGAAGGAAGGAAGGAAGGAAGGAAGGAAGGAAGGAAGGAAGGAAGGAAGGAAGGAAGAGAAAGAAAGAAAAGAAAGAAAGAAGAAAGAAGAAAGAAAGAAAGAAAGAAAGAAAGAAAGAAAGAAAGAAAGAAAGAAAGAAAGAAAAAAGAAAGAAAGAAAGAAAGAAAAGAAAAGAAAAGAAAGAAAAAAAAGAAAAGAAAAGGGAAAAACAGGGAAGGGAAGGGAAGAACAGGGAAGGGAAGGGAAGGGAAGGGAAGAAAGAAAGAAATAGCCATGATCAACACCAAAATCCTGTGAGGTTGAGGGGAGAAGCTCTGTGTCTGTTTTCCCTATTTGAAATGAATGATAAATGAGAAAGGAATGAATGAATTGCACAAAATGAATTTTTCAGTCTCCTAAAGAACTCAACCCTGAGACCCTTAATGTCCTCCTTATCTCTCAGTCCTCACCCCCTTACTTCCAATTTTACTTCTTTTCCTAGCTGGCCTTGAACTGTTTTGTCGATACTAACTCACCTGGCCCTTTGTCATCTCGCTGCCTGCCTGGGGAAAGCCCCATTGCTGGACCAAGGCAGCTCTGTCTTCCGTGTGCCTACCCCAGCCACCATGCCCTCAATCCTCATTTGGCCTCAGGGCCACTGGGTAAGGGAACACGTCCCAGCTTCTCTGCACTATGGCTGCATGCCCACCAATATCTTGGCAACTCACGTACTCAGCAGAGATGATGCCACTGTTGGCTCCACTGGGTGCACATTAGACAGTCTAGATGTGCCCGTGAACTTCTGACAGGGGAGGCCTGACAGAAGGTCCACCCCATAGCCTGCATGGATGGGGTCTTCTTACTCCACTCAATGGCTTCTTAGGGGCCGACAGGCTAGTTACAAATGTTTTTTTTTTTTTTTTTAAGATTTTATTTATTTATTCATGAGAGACACAGAGAGAGAGAAGCAGAGACATAGGCAGAGCCACCCAGACGTCCCAGCAAATGTTATTTTAAAGCGTGTAGCAGCCACATCAAAAAGGAAACAGGTGGAATTTATTTGAACATATATTTTATTTAACCCAATATATCAAAAAAACTATCATTTCAATATACAAATGATATAAAAATTATTGTTGATCTTTTATGTTTATCTTCTAAGTCTTTGAAGTCTGGTGTGTAGTCTACATTTATAGCACATGTCAGTTCAGAATGGCCATATTTCAAGTGTCCAGAAACCACCTGTAACTACTTGGTACTGTACTGGACAGTGTGGACCTAGATCATTCTTCTAGTTGACTTCTGAGACCTTCCTGCAGCAGCGGTTGAGAATTTTGCTTTCAAAGGCTCTTTATACAGTTGGATTAGCCCACTCTCTACTCAAGCAGTTTAGACCTGGGGACTGTTTCTGACACTGAGTCAAGGTGCAGGACACAGAGAACTGTCATCATCACCCCAATCAGACACTTACCCAGCACATCCAGTTCTGAAAGCTGGTAATCAGGGACTTCTCAGAATTCTATTTTCTGTGCTTTGTAAAACTGAACTTTGGATTTTTCCTTTAGGGTTTCTCAAATTTTAAGCTGATAATTGGGCCCAAAGGAAACTCTGATGCTCACAGTGCAACACAAGAGAATCAGGTTTACACTGGGCACTCTCTGCCCTTTCTGCTCCCAGCTGAGGAACTCTACTTTCCGGTGATAATTTAGGAACCCTTCAACCAACCGTTCATTCCCCAAACTCTTTCCCAACTGTGTCTTCCCAGCATGCTTTGTCTTGACTTCTGGCAGAAGAAGAGAGAAACCTACTCCTGCTGGCCTATATCATTTTCCCACTTTTTTCTTCCTCATGTCTAGATAGACATCATTTGAACCAAGAAATTTAGAATTTTCATATATGGGGAAAATCCATCAATTAATGTCTTGCATATCAGGATTATTCTAGTTGCAACCTCTGTATGGCTCCAGGCATCGTGTACCAGGAGCCCATTTCTCCATGATTCTCCCCACTCTACCCTCATCTGTGATCTTTATCCTTCAGCTGGTGGCAGGATGGCTGCCCTAGCTCCAGGTGTCTTACCCTCTCTTCCTTCCCAAAGAAGGAAGAGGCTCTTGCTTCCTAGTATTTCCTCTTCTTAAGAGTGGGAAAATATTTTCCCAGCAGCCCTCCAGCAGCCTTCCCTCATATCTCATTGGTCAAAATTAGGTCACATACCCACCCTAAACCGGTCCTGAGCCAAAGGAATTGGAAAATCATAATTGGATCAGGCCAATCAAAAATCGTCCTTTGGGGCTGGCCTCCTCTTAGCAAGGGACCCCATGGTGGATGGTGAACCCTGAACATAATTGGCAACTTGTATCCAAGAAGGGTGTGCATGGCTCGTTGGTTGAGCAAGCAGCAGGTGGGCCACAGTCCCACATTGTTCAGCCTTCCTTCACCTCTCTTCCTGCTCCTGCCACTTCTAATTGCAGCAGAAGACATGCCTTTGCTCCCATCTTGAGGTTCATGCTATTTATGCCTGGATCTCAGGGTCCACTTCCCCAGGGACTACCAGCCTCTACTATCAGCCTCCCTCCTGGGCTTATGAGCAGCCTCTCCCTCCCTACCAGTACTTTGAGCATAAAAAGAAGTACGGACCTCATGCATCTTAGAGACAACAACCAACAAGCTCCCCTTGACCCTATTGCCTTTCCAGTTCCTCTTCCACTGCAGCTAAAGCTTTAAAAAGAAGAAAACACACTCTCCACCTACCTTCGGTCTTCCTTACTCCCCATGTCAATTAGCTACCTAACTGGCTTTCCCCTTGTCTGTCCATTCTCCCCTTTGCTGTCAATGTCATCTCCTCTATAAAATGAGGTCGATTCCTATCTCACAGAGTAGTTGTGGGGATTTGGTGAAATAAAGTAGTCAAGGCTGAGCTTAGTGCCCAGGATATGGTAAGCACTCTAAATGCTATTCAGCTGCAAGTCTTTCATCCTGCTTAAAATGCTTCAACATCTTCCTAGAGTCTTTAAGGTTGGGTCCTCTAAACTCTTTTTGGCATTCACCTACATCCCCATTTAGTGGCCATTTGCCAGAAGATGAAGCCATTGGTTCCAGAAGTATTCTCTTCTCTTAGTTCTGGGCTTTGTATTCACTGATATATATATATATTTTGGTCCAGAAAAGATTCTCAAACCATCCAACACCCACCTCCTTCCCAGCCACCTGACTATGCAGTCTTTCAGATGCTTCAACATCAAAACTACAAATAACCTTGAAGGCATAGGGATTTACTCCAGGATATCTGATACCAGGGGGTAGAAATAGGAGATGATTGAATGCCAACAGAATGATTCTGGGAGTTCATGGACATAAGAATATGAATTTAAGAGGCTTAGGGAAGAAGGGGACTAGGGAGGGTGTACTCACTCGTTGATGCACTTAGCAAATGTGGATTAAAGTCCTGTTGTGCACCAGGTACTGTGGTAGCAACTTGATGGCCAAAAGATGAAAGAATTCTTAGCATCAAGGCACTCACAGTCCTGTGGCTTAGAGCAGTGAGTGATGGTGAATGAGACCCATGCTCTTCCACAAAGGGGGCTGGCGGAGACCTTCATGCCAGGGGCATGGAAATAGACTGGAGGAGGACCGAAACAGGTCATTGCCCCCCCAATTCTCCTGCCCTTCTTCTTTAGAGCATGAATTCAGGTATAACTGTACAGAAGCTCATCTGGTAGGATTTCAGGGACTCCAGAACTCCTGCCTCTTTGCTCAGTTCAGAAATTCTTCTTTTTTTTTTAATTTTATTTATTTATTCATGAGAGACACAGACAGAGGGAGAAGCAGGCTCCCCACAGGGAGCCCGATGCAAGACTCCATTCCTGGACCCTGGGATTACACCTTGAGCTGAAGGCGGATGCTCAACCACTGAGCCACCCAGGTGTCCCCAGAAATTCTTCTAATGAAGCGGGGAAACCTTTCATTCACAGCCAGAAATAAGAGGCTTAAATGTTGAGAGGATCCTTATTTGCATAAGTATAACTTTCCACTGAAGTATTATCAGTGAATTCAGCAAGATTACAGAGTTAATGTCAGACCTGGGCTTGATGGGAAAGGTGGGAGAACAGGGCCATCCGAAGAGGTGAGAATTTCTTGGAGCAGATTTATGGAGCTGAGCAGAGAGGACAATTTGTAATCCATGGTCTCTGCCTACAGCCAAACAGGAAGAGAGGAGGTGATGGGCAAGCTACAGAGCTGAGTGGCAAGGCTTCTCAAGACTAATCAAGAGGTGCTGGGTGGCCAGTTGGTTAAGCATCTGCCTTTGGCACAAGTCATGATCTCGGGGTCCAGAGACCGTGCCCACAACAGGTTCCCTACTCAGCTTCTCTTTCTCCCTCTGCCCCTCCCCCTGGCTTGTGTGCTCTCCTTTCTCTCTTTCAAATAAATACAATATATTTTTTTTAAAGAAAAGCAACAAAAAAAGACTAATCAAAATGTGTCAGTTGTCGCTAGGTATGAGGATTTGTGTGTGTGTGTGTGTGTGTGTGTGTGTGTGTGGTGTTTTTTTCTAACATGAATGTTTTTATCTAACACTGACTTCTAACGTGAATATTCTAGTGTTCTTTGGCCACTTAGCATCTACATCTGTTCTTCCTATAGGTGACCATCTACTTGGGGAAGAGAGACTATATAGACCATGTTGAACAAGTAGAGCCTGTGGGTAAGTTGAATTTGGAGTAAGATTTTCATTTTAATGCTGGTTTTCCTTAAGGTCATCAGACAGCTGCTACTTTGTTATTTTTTTAAAATCAGCTTTGCTGATAGTCTAATCAAAAATGCAAATTAAAACATCAGTGAGGCAGCCACTGGCTGATTGAAAACAATTTCAGAGCATGGGGGAGACAAGGGACTCGTTTCTGGAATATATAAAGAAACTCCGCAGTAATTAAGACAAAATCCAATTAGAAAACACACAAAAAATATCAAAAGCAGTTCATTAGGGGCGCCTGGGGGGCTCAGTAGTTTAGTGTCTGCCTTTGGCTTAGGGCGTGATCCTGGGGTCCTGGTATCAAGTCCTTCATCAGACTCCCTATAGGGAGCCTGCTTCTCCTCTGCCTGTGTCTCTGCCTATCTCTGTGTGTCTCTCATGGATAAATAAATAAAATCTAAAAAATAAAAACAAAAATAAAAGCAATTCAAAGAAAATATATGGATGTCAAAGAAAGCCATGTTAAAATGGTATCATTAGCCATTAGGGAAATGCATATTAAACCACAATGGATTGAAATATCATTATACACCTGCCAGAATGGCTAAAATTAAAAATGATGACAATACCAAAAGGTGGTGAGGGTGTTGAGAAACTGGATCACTCATACATTGCTGGTGGGAATGTAAAATGGAACACCTACTCTGGAAAATAGTTTCTTTCAAAAATGGGTACGTG
Organism: Canis lupus baileyi; assembly: GCF_048164855.1. Classification (NCBI taxonomy): domain Eukaryota; kingdom Metazoa; phylum Chordata; class Mammalia; order Carnivora; family Canidae; genus Canis; species Canis lupus. The sequence goes on from NC_132861.1 coordinate 46,618,751, forward strand.
ATTGTTTATGGCAGCTTTATTTGTGACAGCTCCACATTAGAGAGAACCCAAATGTCTCTCAATAGGTGGATCAGTTTATTTATTTATTTTTAAGATTTTTATTTATTTGGGATCCCTGGGTGGCGCAGCGGTTTGGCGCCTGCCTTTTTTGGCCCAGGGCGCGATCCTGGAGACCCGGGATCAAATCCCACGTCGGGCTCCCGGTGCATGGAGCCTGCTTCTCCCTCTGCCTGTGTCTCTGCCTCATTCTCTCTCTCTCTCTCTGTGACTATCACAAATAAATAAATAAAAAAAAATTTAAAAAAAATTAAAAAAAAAAGATTTTTATTTGTTTATTTATTTATTCATGAGAGACACAGAGAGAGGGAGGGAGAGGCAGAGACAGAGGTAGAGGGAGAAGCAGGCTCCACGCAGGGAGCCCGAGTGGGACTTGATTCCGAGTCTCCAGGATCACGCCCTGGACTGAAGGCGGTGCTAAACCGCTGAGCCATCCAGGCTGCCCCAGTGGATCAGTTTAAATATACTGTGTGGCACATCCATCCCATGAAATTCTACTCAGCAATAAAAAAGAACACGTCACTGATACACACAATGGCATGTGTCTCTCAAGGGCATGATGCTGAGTGGAAAGAGCCGATTTCAAAAGGCCATTTACTGTATGATTTCACTTATACAACAGTCTAAGGTTGATAAAATTATAGAAATGGTAAACTGACCAGTAGCTGCTCAGGGAGCTAAGGATGGAGCTGTGGGGAGGGGATGACTTGAGAGATGACTCTTCAGTGAGGAAACCGTCAAGCTCCACAGGAGATAAAGTGGCTTAGAACTGTACACACACTGTACCATGTCCGCCTCCTGGTTTGGATACTGTACTACAGTTATCTAAGATGTAACCACTGTAAGAAACTGAATGAAAGACACACAGGGACTTCTCTGTACTATCTTTGCAACTTCCTGTGAATCTATAATTATTTCAACTAAGATAGCTATTTTAAAAAAGAGAGAGTGTAAAAAAAAAAAAAAACGTGGCATTTCTAGGCACTTGATGATGAGAATGTCCCTCAGCAGAACAGTTTCTGGAAGGTCATTTGGCAGTATGTCCTCAAATGTCATCAAAACCCAAATCCTGGGCAGCCCGGGTGGCTCAGTGGTTTAGCGCCCCCAGGGCGTGATCCTGGAGACCCGGGAACGAGTCCGGCGTCGGGCTCCCTACATGGAGCCTGCTTCTCCCTCTGCCTGTGTCTGTGCCCCTCTTTCTGTGTCTCTCATGAGTAAATAAATAAAATCTTAAAAAAAAAAACAAAAAACAAATCCTGTTCTACATTTGAGGAACACAAAGATGTATCTGTAAGGATGTTCATCACAATATTCATGATAAGGGGGAAATTGGAAATAACTTAAATGTCCTGACTAAAGGGAGTTGATTAAATAATTCATGGTACATCCATTCAAAGATGCCGTGTGTGGCCATTAAAATGATGAGTACAGGGATCCCTGGGTGGCGCAGCGGTTTGGCGCCTGCCTTTGGCCCAGGGCGCGATCCTGGAGACCCGGGATCAAATCCCACATCGGGCTCCCAGTGCATGGAGCCTGCTTCTCCCTCTGCCTGTGTCTCTGCCTCTCTCTCTCTCTCTGTGTGACTATCATAAATTAAAAAAAAAAAAATATTGAGTACATATTATGTGTGTGTGTGGGGGGGAGTGTGTGTGTATAAAAATAGACACTTGGAATATATAGTTGTGTGAGAAAAGCCATTAACTGAACAATATGTATTGTGGGATCTCATTTTTTTAGTAAAAACATCCATATAAATATATATGCATCTAGAAAAAAAATTCTGTGCCAGTGTCTTGACACTGGGTATCTCTGAGTGGTGGGTATTTGAGTGACTTTGTCTTCTCTTTGCTTAACTTCCCTTTCTAATTTTCCTATAATGAACATGGATTACTTGTGTAATTATAAACTACAGGGAGGGGCGCTGGGGTGGCTCAGTTGGTTAAGCATCTGACTCTTGATCTCAGCTTAGGTCCTGATCTCAGGGTCATGAGTTCAAGTCCTGCTTCAGGCATGCTGAACGTGGAACCTCCTTAAAAACAAAACAAAAAACTGCAGATAAATATATGAAGAAGGCCTGTGGTCTCTTTCGTCTTCCCCACCTCATTGCTCTCTCCATTTTGGTTTAGATGGTATCGTGTTGGTGGATCCCGAGCTTGTGAAGGGAAAGAAAGGTAAGACAGGCTTCTTGTCTTCCCAGGACCTGGTCTGGTCTGGTCTTAGTGCTAGGAAAGAACTTTCTAGGAAACAGCTGGTGCTGTCTTGCACACCCACCCCTACCAGGCCCTGTCCCCCACATTCCCTCGTATAATCTTTGGGACATTGTCCTGTTCACATCAGAGCTCATTGTCCCCGTTTCTCAGATGAAGGTAAAGACCCAAGGGAGCTACTTACTTGTCCAGGGTGGAGCGCATGTCTGTGGGCTCTATCAGGTGTGCGCTTGCCCTGTGTCATGTAGTTCCACACCAGCGGCAGAACTCAGGAGGGCTCCTTGGTGTATTTATCCCAAAACGGGGCAATCAAGCATGCTGGAAGTCTCACTTTTTTTTTTTTTTTTTAAATCCTGACCGTGGTGGTTCTGAACCACAGCATCAGAGCATCCTTGAAGATCTCTGGCAGCTGTGATATCTGGCGAGTAATTTGGTGCTAATAACAGTCGTGTAAACTACATTAGGGCAGACCCGAGCTATCCTTATGAAGATGTCACTGACTCAGTTCCATTCCAAGTATGCCTTTCGGAGTGGTTGCTACTGGCAACAACAAGGAGTTTTTTTCACCCCGGGATGTGTCCTTGGGAGCACATCAGATGTGGGCCTCAGCACTGAGGGGGGCATGGCAGAAATGGGGCTGAAAACCACCTCTTCTGTTGTCTCTGATCTTCTCCTGGGTGTCCCGCTTCTCTGTGGCACTTGGAGGCACCTGGTTTGAGCCCTGAAAGCCTATGCCCTTGGCTGGAGGAGGGCACCTGCTCTGAGGGAAAGCACTGGCCAGCAAGGGAGGCATAAGGCCAGGTCATCTCTGGGCACCATCCTCTTAACAAACATTGGGTGAGGGACAGGCAATTGGTCAGTGGCTCTTCTGAGCTTTGTGGTGAAGACACAGACAAGATCCACCACCAATGACTTCTAAGGACATCTTAGATGACTTCTGAGATGCTTTCTGTTCAAGGATAATGCACTTTATGTGCTTTTATTTACCCCATAAAAGACTGTTGTAAATTGTCTGCCCTCAAAACGTATAGTTTCATGCAATCCTTTTGGTCCACTAGAGGCATAGATTGTTTCTGTTTAATCAAATTGAGTTTTCAGAGTTTCAGAGAATGCCTGATAAGTTTCTGAGCAATGTGAAGGAAGCGTTTCTGGGGTTTGGTTTCATCTCCCCTCCTGGTCCGTGAGCCCCTGTCCAGCTCCTCTGGCAGACCCCTGTCTGGTGCAGGTCCATCTTGCTCCCTAGCACTGTGTCCCTCTGCTTATCACCTTCATTCTCTGTTAAAAGCCTCCTGAGGTCCCCGAGCAGGTGGGTGGAGAGAAAGGGGTGGTAGGATGGAGGACACAGGAGAATCTGTGGGCAAAATATGTGGTTCATGTGACTATCTTCTTGTCCCCTGTCCCCTGACTCACAAACCCATTTAGAGTAATTAACACAAGCCCTGGGGAAGGTGCTGGATCTCCAGAAGGGTGTGGGCTGCCTCGGTGCTGTGGTTCTCTTTTTTTTTTTTTTTTTTTTTTTGGTGCTATGGTTCTCAAACCCCATCCCCTTTGGACGTTGATGGTTGGATGGGGGGCGGGGCGGGGGGGCAGTGTCAGCGGTTACCCCATGTTCACTTGGCCAGACGGGGGTGCCATGCCAATGGGACAAACCTGCCCCCTTCTTGTCACCCCTCCAGTGTATGTCTCTCTGACCTGCGCCTTCCGCTACGGCCAGGAAGACATCGACGTGATTGGCCTGAGCTTCCGCAGGGACCTATACTTCTCTCAGGTCCAGGTGTTCCCACCCGTAGAGGCTGCAGGCGCCCCCACGAAGCTGCAGGAGAGCCTGATGAAGAAGCTGGGGGGCAACACGTACCCCTTCCTGCTCACGGTGGGTGACTCCCCCCATGTCCCTGCCCTGGTTCCTTCACCCTCAGCACCTTGCAGTGTGACCAGGAGCGAAGGAGAGGGGACAGAGCAATGACTTCACATTTGTGGGCCTTCAAATTGCATCCTTGGAGGAAATTCTACATTGCACGGGCTGTGATTGTCTTTTTTTAAGTCCTTGAAAATAGCCTCTCAGCCTTTGAAGGCACCACTTCAACCTACGGTTTAAATATTTCCCTTCATCCGACCACCTAATTATACGGGCATGTTATTCCTTCACTCGCTCATCTATAAAAAGAAAGAAGTGCCCCTCCGTTGGCCCGGACGAGCTCGGCCCATGAAAGAGCTCCCTGCAGGACAGGAGATCGTGCCGCAGTCAGAAGTCGTCTGTAGCCTCGACGGCAGGGCCGGCAGGGCCGTGGGTCATAAACGGCTGCATCTCTCCAGAGGCCCTCTCCTGCTGGGGGGATCCTGGCCACCCACGGTGCCAGCGTCTGTGCCTCCCAAAGACTTGGGCGACACGAACTCAGGCTGGGGAATGCTGCTACCAATCCTTGTTACCAGTGTGGCTATGTGTCTTAAGATGATATATTTCTCCAAAGTTACATGGTTCAGCCTTAAGAGAAGGAAATTTTGCCATCTACTCCGCAACACGAATGAGGAGAACACTAGACTGAGTCACAGGAGCAGACACAAAAGGACAGTGTGTGATTCCACTTATGTGGGGACCCGGAGCCACCAGGCTTGTAGACACAGAGTATAGAGCAGTGGTCGGAGAGTCAGTGTTGACTGGGGACAGAGCTTCAGTGTGGGACGCGTGGTGGGGATCATTGCAGAACTACGTGAACATCCTTCAGGTCACTAAATTGTATGCTGAAAATGTCAGTTTTTGTGATGCATACTTTATAACATTTTTTTTAGTGATTAAAAAAATTGTAAACTTTTTTTTTTTTTAATCACACACACAAAAAAACCATTTCGTGGTCCTGCATGTTCTCATGACCTGGCATTGGGAGTTTGAAGTGATATAACCCTTTTAGAGCTAACATGCCAGGACATATCAAAAACCTTAAGAATGTGGTTTTGATCTACAGTTCCCTTTCCAGAAGCATAGCCTGTGGACTTGTTTGGATAAAACTGCGCTAAGGTGGATGAAGAAGGTCAATCGCAGCATTGTTGATCATGGCAAAAAAAGCAAAGTACCATTTAATGAAGGGTCAGCCAACACAGGGCACTGGCTAAATTAAATGCGGGGTTAACGAAGGCCAAAGAACAGTGATGGAGAACTCATGGTGTAGAAAAATGGTCCTGATGCATTCTGAGTAGGGTTGGGGCGGTAATGTGAGCCAAGCAGACGACAGGACATATGCATCGTTGAGTCTCATTTCTGTAAAACACATACATCTACGTACATATTCACGTGTGAGGGAGCCCCTAGGACACTTGGAAGCCCATGTTCATAATGTTATTCTAGATGTTGGCAACATGGGTGAATGTGGTGGGTTTTTTGTTGTTTCATTTTGTTTTGTTTTGCTTGCTCGCTCACTTCTCATCTTCCTTTTCCAAGTTTTACACACTGAGTGCATATTGCATGTGGAATAGTGCCTCTGAAAGAAATGACTTGTTTCTTCCCACAGTTCCCTGATTACTTACCCTGCTCGGTGATGCTGCAGCCAGCTCCGCAAGACATGGGGAAGGTTAGTGCAAAAAGAAAGGCCAGGGACTAATTCATGCCTTCAAATGACTTTTCAAAATAGCCTTTTCTCTGGGGAAAATTTCAAATGTGCACAAAAGTAGAGAGGCATTATAATGAACCCGTCACTTGCCTTCAGCAGCTGTTAGCCAGGACGGAGCCCATGGACAGAGTAGTAGGCCTACCCTTGGTGGGTCCCACAGAAATCAGGCAAAAACCAAATAACAAGTGTCTACGGGGCCCATCCAAGGATGGCAGGCACTCTGGAGAACACGAGGCTAGCAAGAGGCAAAGGGAGAGTCTGGTGGGGTGGTTGTTCAGGAGGTTTAAAGAAGGCCTCCCCAGGAGGGTAAAGGAGGAGCCACTATCCCAAGGGAGAGCCCCCCCAGGCAGAGGGGACATGGTGCATGGTGTGCCAGGGCTGGAGGAGCAGAGGGAAATGGCAAGAGTGGGTCAGAGGCATGGGGAGGTGCAGGCCGTGTAGACTTTCAGTGAGATGGGAGCCTACAGGGCTCTGAACGATAGGTGCTGACCTAGGCTTCCCAGGGGCACCCTGACCACTGCACTGAGAAGGGTTGGGTGGGCCAAGCATGAGCTCCCAAGGCGGGGAAAAGCGAAGGGGCTGAGTGTGCACAAGGAGGAGTGGCCATGGTGGGCAGGGGACTCTAAGCCATGAAGAAGGGCGGTGAGGAACAGGGGGAGAGGGTAAAGGTGCCAGGACCCAGGATTGATCACAGGCCCCCAAAAGGGGAGGGCAGAGAGTGGCGGGGCTGCCTCAGAAGTACCAAGGGGTGTAGGCCAGAAGCCACAGTCTGGGCAGTGACTTCCAGTGTGGGGGTCTTGTCCCGTTGGTGGTTTGTGAAGTCAGTGTGGTGGATCAGGAGTGGTATCGGAGAAACATGGCATAGAATGAAATAGAATAAGATGGGAAATCTCAGAATGTGTCGCCCATAGCAAGACTCAGTGTTGCTTCACGAGAGCTGTTGCACACACGTGTGTCTGCTTACGGGGCCGCATGATAAACCTGGCTCCTTCCTGTGGTTGATGGCCTGGTCCAGGAAAATGCAGGTGAGCTGAGGGTGGCCGAGCCGGAGGAGGACAAGGCCATGTTGGGCCAGCCCGGGTGCTCTCTTTCCTCCGTCCCAAGAGAGGAGTAGCTGCAGGAAAGGGGGCCTGACCTGGGCCCTCAGGGGCCTAGGAGGGGACTGGCCAGAAGCCCGGAGGCCTCAGACCCTTACAAGCTGAGTAGACCCTGGAGCTGGGGCAGAGAGGACACGAAGGAGTTTGTCAAATACAAAATAGAGGGAGACAGAGAAACATGAAGCCCTCAGGCAGAAGGAACAGTGTTATTTTTTATCCCAGGACCCTGAGATCATGATCTGAGCTGAAGGGAGACACTTAACCAACTGAGCCACCCAGGTACCCCCCACTTCCAGCTTCTTTGAAAAAGTTGGAATTGCTGCCAGTGCAGTGGACCCCATTCCAGCCTCGCCACCCCAGGGCCCGGCGCTGGCAGCCAGTGTGCTCGGTCGTGGACCCCCTGCTAGCCCTGTGAGCACCTGCGTCTATCCCCTGCTGTAGGCAGTGCAACGTCAGAGATACATACAGATGGGGTCACATCTAGAGGGACAACTAAATGGAGGCAGAGCTAGACACCATACATGATCTCCCTGGGAGCTTGGGGCCACAGTGCACTCCTCGTCTGGATGTCATTCTTTCCTCACTCAGCAAACCTAGCCTTAATGGGGTGGCCCTAAAAAGGACAGGGCTAAGACAAAAAGACAAGGTGCCACGTAACATGGGAGGTGTGACCCCATTCCAGCTCCCGGGAAGGGAGGTGCTGACTGAAGCCTTGTCTCTTCTCTTGCTCCACTGCAGTGCTGTGGGGTCGACTTTGAGGTCAAGGCATTCGCCAGAGACAGCACAGAGGATGAAGAGGACAAAGTGCCCAAGAAGTAAGAGTACAGCTGCAGGAAAAGGGGTGGCCCCCGGGGTGGGGGTGGGGGGTCAGGAGCTGGGGTGGGAGGCTGCCCCTCACTTCTCCTCTGTGGCCTGCGAGGCCAGGGGGATGGGGCCTGCCCCGCCCAGGCAGCCAGGACGGAAGGATGTCTACACACGGGCAGGGGCAGTGGCTCACCATTTGGGGGAGGCAAAATGGCAGAGGAGCTAGCAAGCTCAAGGTTCACGTAAGCCTCTAGCAGCCCCCGGATTCTCTCCCTCTCCAGTTTGCTTCTTCTTCGGTAACTCCTCTGCTGTGATAAAATACACACAACATGAGGTTTACCATTTTAACCATTTCTGAGTGTGAACTTCGGAGGCATTAGTACATGCACTGTGTTGCACAGCCGTAGTTACAGCATAGCCACTCTCTGCACCCCACACTGTCTACACCCAGCATGTTTCATCACCCTGGACAGAGGCTCTCTCCCCAGCAGGCAGTGACTCCTGGCTCTTCTGCCTTCCCAGGCCCCGCTGTTCAGTTGTCTTCTTGTACCTGAACAAGGCCCTCGATCGTGCCCTCCACACTTTTTCCTCACACTCAACACGCACACACCCGTGGAGGCTTGCTGTTGCAGTAAGTCACAGTGACGGAGAGCTGGAGGCATGTCACGTAGGGCACTCAACCCCCTACCCCCACCCCGGGCTGTGCCCTGAGAGCTGAAGCCGAGAGTGACCCGGAGCAGGCCCACCAGCCCCATGCCACCCAGCTGGTGAAACCTCAGAGAAGGGACCAGAAAACAGGTCCTTGGGGCCCTCTCCCACCCCAACATGGGGTCCTTCCTCTTCTGGCTCACCCATTATCCCTTGGGAGCATTCCTGAAGCATCACAGCGTGAGTACGGGGAGAGAGATCTAGAAGCCCCCCGAGGAGGCCTGGCGGTAACCCCAGAACTGTCTGCACTTTTCATCTGCAGGAGCTCCGTGCGTTTACTGATCCGGAAAGTACAGCATGCGCCATCGAAGATGGGTCCCCAGCCCCGAGCTGAGGCCGCCTGGCAGTTCTTCATGTCCGACAAGCCCTTGCACCTGGCTGTCTCCCTCAGCAAAGAGGTGAGCCACTGGCTGGTGCTGTGCCCCTATTGCGAGCAGGCCCGGGGCAATCTGCTGTGGGTGCTGCAAGCCATGTTGTGTCTGGGCATAGTTAAAGCACCAACGCTTGTGAACAATTGGCTTTTCTCATAACTTGGACTGAGTAAAGATGACCCTCAGACTAGGTCACTGCACTGCCAGTCCTGAGCAACTAGGGAGGAGCGTGGTGGTTTCCTCGTACCTCTGACACAGGCGGTTCCCCCCCGCCCCCCACCCGGCCCCTTGGGTCTCATGTACTGATGGGTGTGGTCTTGCGAATTGTTTACTTCCCTAGAAAATGTCAGTTTCAATGTAGTGGTGAAGGGGTGGCTGAGTCACCCGTGGATGTCATTTCTTCATATGTCATTTCTTCATATGAAGAACCACTGGCCGAGGCTGTCTTGGTCACCGAGAGTTGTGCACATGTGTTGGCAAAGTCTCAACATACCGACCGTGTGTGTATGCATGCCTGTGTGTGCACACATGCCCGCCTGGGCCTAGGTCACATGCCCTCCTGGGGCAGAGCTCCCCACTCATTCCCCCTCACTGCACTCACTCTGCCCCACACGGCCTTGTGGTTCCACCCAGGACCCCCATGGCTACCTCTGTCATGACCGTCAGGACTGGGTGTTCCAGGTGGGAGCACTCTTGCTCCCCTCTGCGCTGGTCACCGCTGTCCTCCTCGGCATGCCACAGACGAGGTGGACCATGTTCCGGACCCCTCGCTAAAGGAAGCCTGTTGCTATCGCTTTATCTTCCTTTGAGGTGTGGGAATTCAGCCACACTTGGAGGGTGGGGGTAAACCTAGAAAGCCATGAGATTAAAGATACCACCACACTCTGTTCCTCTTTTCTGACTTCCCTGCTAACTTTTTCAGATCTATTTCCATGGGGAGCCCATTACTGTGACTGTGACTGTGACCAATAACACAGAGAAGACTGTGAAGAAGATTAAAGCATTAGGTAGGAACTTCTCAAAAGAGGAAGGCAGAGTCTTCTAGAATTTCTCAGTCTGGTCGTATTTCCCCAGGGTCTCTCCTCTGGGCATATAAGGCCCTCCTGGGTCTTTGGAACTGCCTGTTTATCTGTGTTGTCATGGAGAGCAGGAACTTACAGGAGGAAAGTGTTTCAAGTGTCACCTCATGCAACCTCCTGGCCAGCTTAGGGGAGCTGTCTGTTGTCTTGAAACGACATCTCTGACAGGCGATCCTCCATTATTCCATGCCGTGCCTTCCTGGAGGAGCCCCTTGCCGGATCCCGGGGGGAGCCACATGAGGAGTTTTCATTCTTAGACCAGAATTAATTTTTGTTGACAGAGGCAGCACAGTGTAGTGGGAAAAGCGCTAGAATGAGCACAGTGGGCCTAATTGTGGGCTCATGCTGTGTGAATCCCAGTTGACATCCACAGCACTGGTTCCTGGTCTACCTTCCTGGATTTTTGTGAAGCTCCAGGGATTAGAGTGCTTTTATAAATGATTAAGCCCTCCTGTCTCTGGTGCTGTTGCGTTAGTACGGTGTGATGGCCAAGCCTTGCCTGATACTACACTCAACGCATGTCCTGCCTGCTGTTCTACACATATTTCCATTTCTTCGGCTCAGAGGGCATCGAGGTACAGGGGATGGTCAGATGTCATGGTCTTATAGGGGCTACATGAAAAAGACACAACCAGGGAGGGTGACCTCTACGTTCACCACTAACTCACTCAATGACTAAGACAAAGTCAGACTCATAGTTTGTGATGGTGACCAACTATCCTGGCTGGACTAGGATTTTCTTTTTCTTTTTCCTTTTTTTTTTTTTCTTTTTAAGTTTTTGTTTGTTTGTTTTAAGTAATCTCTACGTCCAACGTGGAACTTGAACTCATGATCCCTGAGATCAAGAGTTGCATGCTCTTCTGACTGAGCCAGCCAGGTGACCCTTGACCAGGATTTTCAGTGCTAAAATGGGCTAGTTCCAGGCAAATCAAGATGGTTGGTCACTTGTTTCACACACCACTTTCCTCTTCCTTGTGTGTGTGCATCATAAATAAGGTTCAGGAGGGATCCCTGGGTGGCGCAGTGGTTTGGCACCTGCCTTTGGCCCAGGGCGCGATCCTGGAGACCCGGGATCGAGTCCCACATCAGGCTCCCGGTGCGTGGAGCCTGCTTCTCCCTCTGCCTGTGTCTCTGCCTCTCTCTCTCTCTCTCTGTGACTATCATAAATAAATAAAATAAAAAAATAAAAATTAATTAAAAAAATTTAAAAAAAGATAAGGTTCAGGAGTTTTGATGCATGCATACCTAAGAATTATTAGAGGGTTTTCCTGATGCTGATATGAATGCTTATAGCTTTGTTTTATGTTGGTGTAGTTCATCTGCTTTCGATCTTTGTAGGACCTGGTATTATTTAGCATGTTAAATGTAGTATCCAATACAGTGTTCCACAAAGTAACAGGATTGAGGAAGTATCATTTGATACTTTGATTTTTAAATTATTTCTCAAAGTTTTATGAGTTCTCACATCAAAGCCATTAAAATGTGAAAGAATTTGTCAAACTTTCAGAAGCAAGATGTTAGTAGCTTTTTATAGGCTGAGCACTGTGCTGAGTGCTTCACATAAGTTGTTTCTTTTAACCTTCAAATTTGATTTTAAGAGAGATTAAAAATTAGTCTTTTGGGACGCCTGGGTGGCTCAGTGGTTGGGCGGCTGCCCTTGGCTCAGGGTGTGATCCTGGAGACCCGAGATGAGTCCCACATCGGGCTCCCTGCATGGAGCCTGCTTCTCCCTCTGCCTGTCTGTCTGCCTCTCTCTGTGTATGTCTCTCATGAATAAATAAATAAAATCTTTTAAAAAATTAGTTTTTTGATCATCACAACAACCATTAAGTTAGCTGAATTGTCATTCATTTTGCTGATGGGGAAATTGAGGCATAGAAGAGCTGTGCGATTCACCCCACGGCTGGCAGCTAAGCTGGTATTTGAGCCCAGGGAGTCCACCTTTTTTTTTTTAAGTTTCATTCATTCATTCATTCATTCATTCATTCATTCATTCATAAGAGACAGAGAGAGAGAGAAGGAGAAACACAGGCAGAGAGAGAAGCCGACTCCATGCAGGGAGCCCGATGTGAGGCTCGATCCCAGAACTCCAGGATCATGCCCTCGACAGAAGGTGGACACTCAACCACTGAGCCACCCAGGTGTCCCATGGGAGTCCACCTTCCTATCCACATGCACAAGTCAGGTCTATGCTGCCAGCAGGTGGTTTCTTGCTTGGATAATTGGAAGGAGGTGCTCATAAAATAATATAGTGGTATAAGGGGGCAGGTTTGGAGAAAGCACAAATGGTGAGTTCAAGTACACTTGGAAGGATATGCAAGGGTAGGTATGGTGTGGACTCAGCAGAGAGGAGTCTCCTAGGTGGTGCAGTTTTAGGGAGGCTGGCTCATAGGTGTGAGCTGCCCAGAGCAGGTTATTGGTGAACAGGAGTGGCCTGAGGACAAGACTCAGAAACCCCAGCCTTAAAGCCAAGCCTGAGAAGTACACTCCAACAGCCATTAGACAGGGAAGACCAACCATGTCCCTGGCAGGCACCATGCACATGCGTGGAGGACCCCACATTGGATCACTCACCCCTGTCTTCCCTCTGCAGTGGAACAAGTGGCCAACGTGGTTCTCTACTCGAGTGATTATTATACCAAGCCAGTGGCCCAGGAGGAAACACAGTGAGTAGCTGGTTGGGTTTGTATTTCCTGGGTGGCTCAGGCTTCCTTGTCAAGTTCCCCTTTCGTTCACCCTGAAGGGGGAAGTAGGATGCTTGGCTTCCTTCCCCTTTTCTCACTTCAAGGGCTGCAAAGAAAGTTAGCATCTCAGTTGTGTTCTCACTCACAAGAGTTCTGAGAGCTCTCACTCACAGGGAATGATGGAAAGGAGAGAAACAAAGATTGAAATGGCACAGTGGGAACAGCTGGAACTTTCTGTTGCTCCTTGGAATAAGTCGGTAGGAATTTGATACTATTTCTGCCCCTAGAGCAGACAAGCAAATGATCTGTCATCCCAGGCGAGTGTTCTCGGTCTTTTGATCTGCAACTCAATTTGCAAATGTGGTACCAACGACAGCCAGATTCCAATGATATGTCAATTCTGAGCCTGGCATCATGAATCATTTCTCTCCCTTCATTAGAATCAAAAGCAGATGAGTATCCTGTGATGGTGTCTTCGTGCTGGAGCCAGACACCTGCTGAGTCTTGCTCCACGCTATTCATTCACACACAGGTTACTGGGGTGACGCCTCCTCCAGAGAGGGTCACTTGGGCAGGTCCTTTTCTCTTTGTCTCACGGATGTGTCGCAGCACTGTTGTATACAAAAAATATTACCAGAGCAACAGGAAGGGGACTGGTGATGAAAGACAAACTGATTCAGCAGGAGAACATGACGTAAACCTTAAAAGACAAATTTGGAATAAACTTACTCAATGCAGAGCTGGACCCAAGTTTAAATATAGGTCCAGAGGGGAGGGAGACAGGAAAGAGCCGCAGCTCACTGGCTGCTCCCTTGGTGCTGGCCCGGGTCTGTTCTCCCCTGCAGGTGCATCCTCACACGTCCTCGTGTCCCGGGGTCTCCTTGGCTCGCTTTTTGGCATAGGCTCAATGATGAAAGGAGAAAATTGCTCCCTGGCTGAGTTTTTCCCTCTTAAAGCCCATTATCTGGCCTTCTTTTCAGCAATTCAGTGCATTTTGGACCAAATGATTCCCAGGAAACTGGCGACTGTTGTAGGGTCCCCGCAAGGGAGCCTGAAAGCTGAGCTAGATCGTGCTCACAGGTCTCAGACCAGAAGCCACTCAGAAGGCTGCAGAGCCTGAGTCATTGTCCTTGAACCCTGGGGCTGACTCCTGGGTGGTGTTTTCAGGGCCACTCCCTGCCTTCTCCTGGCTGGGCACCAGGAAGGAGGATGTGTCAGGAGGGGTGACATGGGCTGTCGGCTGGCTGCATGGATGCTTCTGGGCACAGGTGTGGTACGAGCACACCAGTGAATGGCAGAGCCACCTCTACAGCCTCAGATGCCATTCCATGAGCCAGGGATGCTCTAGTCCTGGAGAAACCCTCACTGTTGTGTCCCCAGCTCTATCCCCGATCTGCAGACCCATGGTTTGGCATGGATTCCCTGTGTCTGTCAGAGGCTGAGACACCCACCACCTGACCAGTGACCCAGTGATCCAGTGACAGGGAAGAGCTAGGAGAGACAGAGCACATGTGCTTGAACCAAACCAATCCAGTCCTCCTGGCTCACAGAGGGCCCCACCACACCCTCCTCAACAGCCCACTCCCTTGGGCACATGCCCATCCTCCTGATTGCAACAGCTCTGGGTGACAGGCGACTTCCAGCCTAGGCTTATTGCAGGCACTGGCCACATGGCCTGCAGCCCACCATATGGTCCTGAAGTCTCAGGAGGAGACTGACCTTTATGCTAGTCAGTCTCAGTTAACCCCACAGAATACTCTAGAAATTCAGTGACTCAGAGGAGCAGGGACTTGAGGGAATGTCTTAATGTTGCCGCCAGCCTGTTTTGAGATGTCACTAATGTTTCTTGTAAGGCAAGTGCACAGATAACCTAAACTATCTTCCCCCTGGAAAATGCTTGATGGCAGATAGGGTCTCGTGGGACTGATGGTGGCTTTATGGCCATAAGAATCGTTAGCGAAATAGCCTGTTCCTCTTCCTACAGAGAAAAAGTGCCACCGAACAGCACTCTGACCACGACGCTGACGCTGGTGCCCTTGCTGGCCAACAACCGTGAAAGAAGGGGCATCGCCCTGGATGGGAAGATTAAGCATGAGGACACGAACCTTGCTTCGAGCACCATGTGAGTCCTTGTAACTCAGGAGATGGGCACCCAAGACTCAGTGCAGAGGAGGTGCTGGTCTGCTCCCCTTCTCGTCTCACCCCCTGCCCCCCAGGCTCACAGGCTCCCATGTAGCATGATGGCTGTCACTCCAGGCACAGAGTGCTGATTCAGTGATCCAAGGAGGCCCCACACTCCCACCCCTGATGTGACGTGGTGGTTACAGGAATGGGCTCTGGGGGCAGCCTCATGCCAAACCCCTGCTCCACTGCTTACAGGTGGGCTACTCTGGGCAAATTACTTGGGCTGTTTGAGAACCTCAGTTTTCCTGTCTGTACAGTGGGGGTGCTGCTTTTTCTCATGGAGAGGGTTATAAGGATTATGGGCAATGACAATCCATGTAAAATGTGGTGCTTGGTACACAGTGAGCACTCCAGCAATGTCAGCCATGACCTTCTAATAATATCATTAGCAAGTATAGGTACCCTAAGCATATAAACTGAGTAATGCAGGGGCACCTAGCTGGCCCAGTCAGTAGATCACACAGCTCTTGATCTCAGGGTCAGGGGTTCGAGCCCCATGGTTAGGCATGGAGCCTACTTAAAAAATAAGAATAAAAAAATAAACCAAGTAATGCAGGTAGCTGCATGAATAATGGAAATACCATTTATTCATTTCCACCAGCAAAGGTAAAGAACAGGAGGTTCTGAGAGCTGCTGGTGTCAATTAAATATCAATGAAGCTAAGCCCTGATCTGCTGGCCCCAACTCAAAGAACCGCTGGCTGAATTTAGCCAGCAGATTCAGCACAAACTAGAGTGAGGCGTCAAGGTCAACTATCCACTGCCACTTCTCGCCATCCTTTGAGGCTTCCATTCCAGAGCATGTCTGTTGGTGAGTGCTGAGTGTTTGGGGGAGAGCCATACCCCAGGCCCAAAGCCCACTGCCAGCCATCCCCTGTGTGATGCTCGGGGGCTCCCTCAGTGGTCCGGTAGCCTCCTCCAAGGTGATGCCATCTGGAAGAGGCTCTCCTATTTGACCTCCGTGACCCCATAGCTCAGTAGCACGTCTTCTCAGATACAATAGTGGGGGTCCCAAACATTTGGCAGAAGGCAGAATCATGGGAGTCCAAGGATTTTTTGAGGATAATTTGCCAAGTTTATATGTTCGATTCTAAGGCACTTTGGTGGAGGTCTGGAGAGTGATTGAGGGACACCAGACCAGGTTCATGGCAATCACGACATCAACAGTATGTTTGTAAAAACGTTGTACGATCTGTGGACTATTTTGCAAACATGTAAGCCTTTTGTGAGGAAGGTGAATTTATACTCATTTTATGAATAAGGGAATTGAAGTTCAGCCAGGAGAGGCTTGACTAAGGTCACCTGATCAGTTAATGACAGAGCAAAGTCCGCTCCTCATTACCTGAGTCCCTCATTTACCCCCAGCTTCAGGGCTGCCTTCCAGGGTTCTAGAAAGTGACCATCACAGCAGAACCTAGATTAACCAATCTGTGTGTGTGTGTGTGTGTGTGTGAGAGAGAGAGAGAGAGAGAGAGAGAGAGATTGAGAGAGAGTGAGTGGGGACTACAGAGAGACTCTCGCATTCAAGGAAGATGGCAGAGGAGAAAGCTTGCAGGGCATACTCAGGCATGGGATGAAGCACCTCCTTTCCTTCAGCTGTTAAGTCAGACAGACAGTCCAGCAACGGGGTGGGGTCTCAGACTTGCAACCCCCTCTTTGTCCCCTTTGGTGGCAATCTCTCTTGATGGACTGTCTACATTCCATGATTCCAGATACAGGTATTTGCCCTCCACAAGAGCTCCAGGCACTGATGAGCCAGTGGAGTTTTTGGAGGGCGTCACAGCCCTGGGGGCAAGGTCCAATGGGCCTCTCATGGCGGGGGGGTCCCTGGGCTGGAGTCTGTGGGCCTGCAACCTGCCCTGCATTCTCAGCCCCTCCTCAGACCTGTCATGGCCTGCCTTCCTTAAGCCTTCAGCTTTCTTGGCCATGTGGTCTGTTGTCATTCACATTGTTCTAGCTAGCATGTCACGACGTTTTTCAGACCTTAACTCCTGTGACTGGGCATCCTGAAATACTTCATGTCCTTGCAACGGACCACCACGAATGAGATAATAATCTGTGTTACAATGCCCAGCATGGTGCCTGTCAGACAGTAGAACCTGGAATGGAGTCACTATTGGGGAAAGTTAGCACTCTCTTTGGGGGCACAGGCGATGGCCTCATGCACCACGTTCATTCACTTCAACATGATGCTGGTTGCTGGGGACGCAGGGCCAGAGCGCAAAGGAGGGAGACGCATGCTGATGGCAGGTGTCCAGGAAGGCTTCACAAAGGAAGGTCAGCTTCAGCTTGAGGTCTTAAGAGAACCAAGGAGGGAGGCATTCCAGGGAAGGCTTGTGTTTGGCAAGCCTGGCACACGGGAGATGCTGGGGCATAGTGGGGCATGAGATGGCAAAGGCAGGCAAAGGTCAGTTCATAGATTGCCTGCCAGGCCATGCTGAGGCTTGACCCTAGGAAAGCTCTCTGGCTGCAGTGTCTGAGAGCTCCGGGAAGGGGCCAGGCCTGTGGGAGATAAGTTACTGAGATAATATAGGCAGGAAAAGCCTATGGAGGACTCAGTGGTTGGCCAGGGATGGCAGGTGGGGCAGAGGAAGGAGCCAAGGAAGATGGCGGGGTGGGGGGGCAGGGGTTGGTTTCTGGAACCACCATCTGGCAGGTGGATGAACATCAGTGGAGGCAGAGCAAGAAGAACCAGGAAGCACCCTCTGCCTTCTGAACTTGCAGGGGGGGAAATCCCAAGCTACAATGCAGGAAAGGAATCCCCCTTCCTGACTATGGAAACTTCTAGGACTTTGACAGTGTGGTTGAATTTACGAGTTCCTTAAGAAGATGCCCACATTGTGATAGGCTTGTCTGGAGGTGAGGGATGTGTTCATCTAGTCTGCTCACTGCTGCTCCTCTGAATTCTTCTGCTTTTCTTTTCTTTTTGAGCAGAATAAAGGAGGGCATAGACCGGACTGTCCTGGGCATCCTGGTGTCTTACCATATCAAGGTGAAGCTCACGGTGTCAGGGTGAGTGTCCAAGAGCCAACACCATGGGCTCTGTCTTGGCCTCTCCCCTTCCTTTCCTGAATGATTGGGAGCCAGAAAGAAGAAAGATCTACAAATTCTATGGATGACCAACTAGAGTTTTGGCGAGATCCTATTTATCTCATCAGTTCTGTTTGATATGACTTCACATGGGGAAAACAGTCAAAGAGCAAACTACAAAATAAGTTAGTACTACTTGGGAAAAGTGAGTGTGTGTTTGCTCATGCACTGTAAGTTGATACACAAAGAAGGGAAGTCAGTTTATTGCTACATCTCACTTCAGGAAAGAATGGCTGCCGCCTAACGAATTCTCAGTAGATCTTCATTTTTTGCATCCTAGGGGAAAAAAAACTTGAATTCTCATTTTCCTTTCAAATCCCACTGCCAAAGTTTCTGGCCTTTTACTTCGACGAGCCATCAAAGGCAAGTCCACGCACATATTCCGTGAGCCACGCACAATCAAGAGCTCCCCTAGTTTTGGTTGGGACAACAAAGTAGAGCACGGGTAGATTTTACAAATTGTGTTACCATAGTGTTTGTAGTTGTAGGGTCTTCCAAAGTGCGTAGATTACCTTTGAGTTTCTCTGAGAGGATCTAGGACAGTAGGGGTCAAGGTAAGTGAATAGCAGGTATTCCACAATGACCTTTATTGTTCATTCTTGAACATCAGGGCTCAGACCTAAGTGATTCCTCCTTTTAGCTAATCCACTTGAGAAAGAGATGAAATCACAAATGGAGAGGAATAGTCCAGTTGAATGAGATGGGATGCAAAGATCCCGTGAGCCGTGAGTGCAGAGCATGCTTGGGACATGTCCACCTCTGAATAATGGGAAATAGAGTTGTGTAACCATTGGGACAGTCACCAGCACTGTTTGCTTTTGTTTCCTAGCTTTCTGGGAGAGCTCACCTCCAGGTAAGCCTTGTCACCTTCCTTCTCTGCTTGATTCCCAAGGTATCACAGGGAACCAGTCCGGGGTTCAAAATAGTAGCTCAGAGGTGTTATGAAACGATGCCCACTGCCTTCTGGATGCATCATGCAAATGTTGTGTGAGGCTGGGGATGTTTCTTCGAGACCAAAGCTGAGCCTCCCCTGGGGAGGACACACGCACACACGCACACTCAGAAAACTGGCATGCTCCAGGCAGCAGCCTTTGTGTCCATGTCTAACATGAAGCTCACAT
Organism: Canis lupus baileyi; assembly: GCF_048164855.1. NCBI lineage: Eukaryota > Metazoa > Chordata > Mammalia > Carnivora > Canidae > Canis > Canis lupus. The sequence continues at coordinate 46,637,754 of NC_132861.1, forward strand.
TCTGAACCATTTAAAAATGTACAATATAGTGGCATCAAGGAGACATTTAAAATGTTGCATAACGATCACCACTGTCTGGTTCCTTTGTGTTTTTACCACCCCAAAAGGAAACCCTATACCTATTAAGTGGTCTCTGCCATTCTCCCCTTTTCCTAGTCCCTGGCCACCATTAATCTTTCTATCTCTACGGATTTGCCTATTCTGGATATTTCATAAAGGGAATCACAGGATGTGTCCCTGGGTAACCAGCTTTTTCCCCTGAGTGTCGTGTTTTCCAGGTTCATCTGTGTTATAGCATGTGTCAGTTTTTCATTCCTTTTTATGGCTGAGGAATACTCCATGGTACACAGAGTGACCACATTTGGGTCCTCCATTCATCCACTGGTGGACGTTTGGGCTACTATGAATGGTAACAGCTACGTTTCTCAAATCATGCCCAAAGCGGCAGGCCCAAATTAGTGTTTGAGGCAGGCCCTGACCTCACATACTCCTTCACTCTGCCTCTTACCATCTCCTTCCCTCACATGGAAGCCAGGCCCCACCTGCACTGGGGTTTGACCAAAGCTGTAACCGTGTAGGAGGCGGTGGGTCCTGGGTGAAGTGAGGAGAGACCCTTGCTTTTTTACAACTTCTTTTCATTCTTCCTTGGTCCAGATTTGCCTTCTGTTCTCCTTCCCGACTCCTTCCCTTCCTCCTTTTTCTAGAAATTGCAAGGCACCCTGACGCCCTTCTGCTTCTGGAATTTGGCGGGTGCTGCTCATTCCTCTTCTGCTCCCTAGCAAGCGACCATGTGACTGTTAACATAGAGTTCACATATAAAAAGTCGTGTACATTTTTGCAAGTTTTATTTTTTTTTCTCCGAAACTATCCTCTCTCCAGGATTTCACCCCTCCTTGACCCACAATAGCATGTCTCTGGACCTAATAACCAGGAGAAGGGGAACCTACCAAACCTAGCTGCCTCCGCCATGCTGAAGTGAAGTTTCTGGACCACATTTCAGGGAATACATTTAAAATTCCTCCTTGACCACTTCCTGATTTCTGGTTTGTTTTGTTTTGAATCTCGCTGAATCCTCTTGAGCAGCGTTGAGTCTCTGCAGCCACAGCCCTTCTCTGTGTGCTTTATACAATCTTGAACGTGTTCTCATCCATGTGCATTCTTTTTTTTTTTTTTTCCAGTGAAGTGGCAACTGAGGTGCCTTTCCGCCTCATGCACCCCCAGCCCGAGGACCCAGGTCAGTCGCACATTGTCTCAGCTTTCTCTAGTCATTTCCTCCATGCAGATTTCTTATTTATTCATTGCTAGTGGTCCCTGAGCACGGCCCTGGGTCTGGACACCACCAGGTGATTGCTTGTCATCCTCAAATGCTGCCCTGGACCAGCCCCCAGAGGCATGATCATCTCCTTTGCCATGAGCCATGGCTTGTCCACTCATTTAGCATGTTGGGGACAGAGCATCCCCAACCTTGAACATGGAGTTTCTTGATTAGTCTTATCAGGGTTGATGACTTAGAAGCAGAAGCTCTTGGTGTTGAATTGGATTGAAATTTAAAGAGAATTTAAGTGAAATATATATTTGAGAGGCTGAGGCTTTTGCCTTTCATTTGGAATCATTAACAGGCATTCAGAAGATGAGTATTTTTTGACAGTGATGATTGTGATGAGAGTACAGAAAATACTAGAAAGAAGTGTCAGGTCGTGGGCAGCCCAGGTGGCTCAGTGGTTTAGCGCCGCCTTCAGCCCAGGTCAGGATCCTGTGGTCAGGATCCTGGAGACCTGAAATCGAGTCCCATGTCGGGCTCCCTGCTTCTCCCTCTGCCTGTGTCTCTGCCTCTCTCTCTCTCTGTCTCATTAATAAATAAAATCTTTTAAAAAATTAAAAAAAAAAAAAGAAGTGTCAGGTCAGGTTCCTTGGCTCCTTTGAATTGCAAATCCATTGGCTCTTGTATGGATGTCCGAAGTAAATGAAGGGAAGGTTGTTTGACTGTAAATAAAGAGTAAACCACTGGACTGTGTATGTCAGTAGTAAGTAGTGTGGTATATGAATTAGATCTCGATATGGCTTTTTTAAATATGTATTTTTTTAAGATTTTATTTATTGAGACAGAATGTGAAAGCATGAGCAGAGGGAGAGGGAGAAGCAGACCCCTCGCTGAGCAGGGAACCCAATGCAGGGCTTGATTCCAGGACCCTGGGATCATGACCTGAGCTGAAGGCAGATGCTTAACTGACTGAGCCACCCAAGCACCCCTTAAATATGTGTTTTTAAAGATTCTTATTTATTTATTTGGGAGAGAGAGTGAGAGCAGAGGGAAGAGCAGAGGGAGGTGGACAAGCAGACTCTGTGCTGAGCGAGGAGCCCCATGTGAGGCTTAATCTCATGACCTCGAGACCAGGACCAGAGCTGAAATGAAGAGTCATATACTCCACTGACTGAGCCACCCAGGCACCCAGCCATATGGCTCTTTTAAAGAAAGTAAATGGAGCAGCAAAGTAATGTAGTGCAATCCCAGAAATTCTGGGGGGAAATTCACTGTGTTCACGTTAAAGTGGCTTTGTTGACAGGAAAGGAAATTGGACTTGTGTGAATGAGAACCCTCCATAGTTATAGTAACAAAGAATATTTCTAGTAAAAGTGCTAAAATGGGGCACCTGGCTGGTTCAGTTGGAAGAGCATGTGTCTTGATCTCAAGACTGAATTTCAGCCCCACATTGGGCATAGAGATTGTTATTATTTTTTTAAGGTGGTATAAATAAGCAAGATTTATTTTTCTTATACTTTATAGCTTTTTGTATCTTGATTATGAAATAATCTTTAAACACTAGAATGATCCCCCCTATTCGTTTTGGATTTGTCTCGAAAATAGTTTGTCTCAAAGTATTTTTCCAAATATTTTGGATTCAAATAGTCCATGTACTTTGGGGAAAAAGTAGTCTGGCCACATTTTTTTAAATTCATATCTGCTGGTACCATTCAGATACTTTTTTTTTTTTTTAACTATGTGAGATTGAAAGGCATTCTGGTCCCTTTCAAGGACATTTTAAAAGAATATTTTAAAACTATGACCTGAGGGGATGCCATCGTTTATGCCAGATTGTTTTCTGGAGCTGTGAACAGACTTTTCGACTTCACTTGGAGGGGGAAGTGGGGCTCTTCCTTTTCTGGGTATGATGACATTTTCATGTTCCAGTCATTATGGCCCTTACATTGAACATACCACCATGTCAAGACTAAACAATAATCTTTTGTACTGTGAGATTTCAGGGAGAAAGGACAGATTACCCCGTGGCCTCAAAATTCTGACTTCTAGAGCTTCGAGTTGCAGGACTTCCATCCACAGGAGTGCTCACGTCTTACATGCCTCGTTGCTGGTTCTGAGTCTACACAGGTAGACAAAGCAGAACAAGCATTAAGTTGTGGCTCAGAAGCTCTGCCAGGACCAGGGACCGAGCAATTTATACCTACTAGGGACGAAGGAAATGCTACCAAGTTTTCATTATCCCTGCAAAAGCGTCCACAATGGAAGGCAGGTGTTGATGTGATTCTCTTTCAGGCTGATGGTCCCAGTTAGCATAATTATGCTAGCACATGGGGGCCCAGGACGGTTCCTGCCCAGGGGCCTCCCTCCGTCTCCTGTGGTTAGCAGCCCACATAGACACTTCCCTCCCAGCGCCTGAGAGACAAGAGCAGTGGCTCCACTGTGGTGCTCCCGAAAAGTCCTCTGGCGTTGATCACCTAGCTCTTGCGGGCTCTCCACTGAGGGTTACCGTACTTTACCAGGCGGACAGAAAACTAAACGAACACACGAACAGCAAAGAACCGTTCAAATGAATAGCAGTTAATCAGGGACTGCAAAACACATCTGAAAATATAATCCAACCACAAAGTGATCAATGTGTTCGCAGAGAAACCAGACCCTGAGGGGCCCAGGAGTGGTTCCCAAGCTCCAGCGCACACCCCCAACCACGGGTGGGGCTGTTTAGACATCCGGTCCCAGAACTCACCCTTTGTGAGCCGGACAAGCCGACGTGCTGGTGTCAGATGGGTCCGGAGGGTGGGTTGTAACAGCACCAGGACTGTGCTCTCTCCACGGAGTCCAAAGGACACGAAGGGAGAAAAGCTTTGAAAAAAGAAAGCATCCCAGAGGTGAGGGTGGGGCTTCTCCTGGTTAAGGAGGTGAAGGCAAGACACTCTGACACAGAGGCCATGGTTCAGATGTGCAGGGAGAGAGGCTCTGGCAGCTGGCAAAGGCAAAGGGCAGGGGTGACACGTGGTTGTTGTGAAATGCATGTATCTAGGCTTCTTTTCCCTCCAACTATATAGTCACCAAAATAAGGGAGAAATTTTCAAGGTGCAGCTATTATGCAGAATTTATGCTGATAGGGGCGCCTGGGTGGCTCAGTCAGTTCAGCCTCTGACTCCTGATTTCGGCTCAGGTCATGATCTCAGGGTCCTGAGTTGGAGCCCCACTTTGGGCTCTGTGCTCAGCAGGAAGGCAGCTTGAGATTCTCTCTCTCAAAAAAAAAAAAAAAAAGATTCTCTCTCTCTCTCTTCCTTTCCCTCTGCCCCTCCCCCTGCTCACGATTCTCTTTCACTCTCTAAAAAGAAAAAAAAAAGAATTTATGCTGATAATTCTTTCTCTTTATTTCACGCTTACAGCTACGGCAAAGGAAAGGTGAGCCCCTGCCCCGAGCTTCCCTGTGTCCTGTGACTTCCTCCGCACACACAAACCCCCTTTGGGGCCTTTTTGTACACACCGCATGCTCTGAACACCGCCTCAGGCTCTCGTTTTCCTTGTGCTCCCAGTACTTCGGCTTGCACGTGCACACACATGCCCGCGTACACACACCTGCACCCTCGGTTATGCCGGTATGCATGTCTGCTCTGTGGGTTCCTTCATTTTCTCTCCCTTGTGTTTGTTAAAGAGACTTTACATGGAAAGCTGTGAGGAGAGCGGCTTGGTCCATGCTCCATCATGTAGGAGAATCCTGATCAGTCCCTCTGTTGCAAAAGGAAGACCAAGGATCTTGCTTTGCTTGAGATTTCACTGCAAGCTTCAAAGAGCGTGCCATGACCAAAATGTTCCTTGTTCTCTTTTAGTTTTCAGGATGAAAATTTGGTTTTCGAGGAGTTTGCTCGCCAAAATCTGAAAGACTTTGCTGAGGAGGGGAAGAAAGACCGGGAGGCCATGGATGAGTGAAGAGGTCGGTCGACCTGGACGCTGGGAAACAGTAGTTCACGCAGGATAAGCCAAACGCTACAGTTAGCCCTTTAGTTAGGCTAAATACCAAAGTGTGAGTCTTCTTCATAGAAATAAAGTTTGTCTGTTCAGCTGTGATCTGATTCCGGCTGGCTTGTTGCTGCGGCTGAGTGATGTCACTGACTCCTGGGAGCTGCAGCCCTCCGGGTCTTTGTGTCTCAGGTGGGGGAGGGAAGGATCTAGAAAGGAAGCGCTGGCTCATTGAGGCGAGAACACGTCCCAGGTTTGGTGTGCTCACCCAGTGGAGCCTGGTACTTTCTCCAGGAGTCCTGGGGATAAACTGCTTCCCTGGAAACATATGGGGGCAGGGGGGAGCAGTGTTTCAAGTGACCTGGCCAAGCTCCATGCCTCCCCCCACAAGAGCCTCCTGAGATAAACAAGGCAAAGGACAAGTGTGGCCAAAACACTCTTCATCACTAATTTGACGTTCGGTCCAAGTCCCTGTTTGAGTCCCTGTTGGTTGGTTAAGTCTCTCTTGAGAGCAAGCAACAGAGTCAGATTTGGCTAGTTTAAGGGGAAACAGGAAATGCACTGGGAGGGCCTTGGAGGGGTTCGGGGAACGGGACTAAAGGAAGAATCTGAGTACCCACGCCAGGTGCGCAGGAATCAGAAGCTCCCCGGGCTGCCCAGGGCCTCAGGGTCCTGCCCTCCAGGCAGATTTGTCACAGAATGGCGCCCTCAGTCTCTGGGGCTCAGGTTTCAGTGTGCAGGTCCTGGGCAGGAGAATCTGGCCCACCCAGCTTTGGTCAGGTAGATCAAGGCCCTGTGGCCAGTGATGGCAGCACCAGCCCTAGGGACCCTTTGTCCTGGAGGAGGGGGCTTGTTAGAGTGTCTTCATGGAGGCTGGGGGAGGGGAAAGGCTGCTCTGTGTCTGGGAGGGAGGTGGAGTTATGTGGAGATGGGATGGTGGAGGAGGTGCCAGGGCTCTGTCCTTGAGTCCCCTTCCTGGCTCGGGGCACACACCACTCTGAGGGGCTGCTGCCAAGGGCCAGGGAGGGGCTGGGGGAAGTGCAGGCTCTGGTCTATGCTTCAGGGGAGTAGGATCAAAGGGGTTTGCAGAGTTCTGCACAGGTCAGAGCCCTCACAGAAGGTAGGAGGGTGAATGGGAAGGGACACATGGGTGGGGTCAGGTCCCCAGGACCAGGAGCCGTGGCAGAGGGCAGGACCTTAGCATGGGCTCCATGCACACAAAGGCTCCCACATCTGGGGTTGTTCAGCAGGACAGGCTGGCTTGTGTCCTGAGGACTGGGATCCAGTCTGGAGGCTCCACTTGGGAACCTTGGACAGGATCCCACATACACAAAGCAAGGTGTGGACTCAGGTGTTGAGTTTTAGGTATCCTGATATTGACAGGGATGAGGATTCATTTCTAGAGATGGATTAATCATAAAATCATCATAATAATAATACAAAAGGCAGAAGACTGGGCCTTTGGCCTGTGGGTTTGCAGGGTCAGACACAATTTCTCCTTCGTGTTTTCTCCGATTCCAAGGAACAGCACCCTCCAGCCCACGCCCCCTCTCAGGATACTCAGGAAGGATCAGGGGCGGCCTGCCGCTCTGGGGATCTGAGCCCTTCCTCTGTTTCCGCCCAAGCTCACAGGCCAGCTGTGGTTGGCTCCCGCCGGAGATCCTAAGCAAGCTGGGCACCCGGGAGTCCGCCCAGCAGTGCCTGGTGAGAGGACCAGCCCGACAGTTCCTGCATTGCTTGACCCCAGGACATCCTAAGTCAGTGTGGATATTAGCGGGCCTGACCTTTGGCACTGTGTGGGTTAGAGCTGGAAGGCCAATCCAGCACACCAGAGACCCGAAAGGCCCTCGCCCTCTAGGTTATTTTGGTACCAAATGGTCCAACTCACAGACTTCCAGGTGCTGGCTAGAATATAGCCTGCAGCTGGCCACCCTGGGGAGGGTGTGGGGGTGGAGCAGGAAGCCAGCAGCCAGCTGCTCCGAATGGGATGGATGCAGAGCCTTGCCTGAGCTGGGCCTGCGCTCGCTCCAGTGTCCGCTGGCATGTTGTCAGGAGGCAGGACGTTCACGTGCAGGTTTGATGTGTGGCCCAGGGTTTCCCAGGTAGGTGCATCGGAAGAAACAGAGCGCAACGGAGGTGTGGCCCAGGGTTTCCCAGGTAGGTGCATCGGAAGAAACAGGGCACAACAGAATTGAGAGAGCTACGCGGAGAGAGTGGTGGCTGGGAACGTGGGACAGAGCTCTGCAAGCCAGCAAAGGGCTGGAGAGCTGGAATCCCTGCTACTTATCGAGCACCTGCCTTGTGCTAAAACACCTTGCATCTCCTCATTCCAGCCATGCTTGTTAAGTGGGCCCCATCATTCCCACTTGTTAGATGAGGAAAGCACGGTTCAGAGACGTGATGCACCTTACCCAAGGTCACACAGCTGGTGAGAGTCAGAATCAAGACTTGGGACTCTGGTTTCCCTGAGTCTGTTACTCAGCCCCTCTGCTCGCTGTCTGATGCTGAGACTTTGGGAGGCTCAGAGAGGGAGGGTTAGCTCTCCTGATTCAGCAATGTCTGCCCTTAAGTTCTTTTTTTAAAATCGAAACATTAAGGAGATAATTGTAGATTCACATACAGTTGTAAGAGACAATACAAAGAGATCCTGTATTTTCCCCAAGGCTAACAACATCTTGCAAAACCGTGGCATGCTATCACAACCGGGACGTTGACACTGGTACAGTCCACCCATCTGCTTCTCATTTTTCCAGTTGCACTCTTGTGTGTATTTAGTGAACTACAGTTTTATCACGTGCGTTGCTAGTTAACTTCCTTTCAGAGAGTCTGTTTTCCTCTCCCTGTAACACTTCCCATTGCTCCCGACCCAGGTCCCAGTGTAAGACCACTGTCTCCGTGGGTTAACCTCACTAATCCCTGGGGGGATGCGGCACATGGGTCCCCCCCACCCTTGGCTTGGTTGGAGATGTGTGGGGGTGGTTTTGGGTTGTCACGATGCATGGGAGCCAGGGAAATCATATGTCAAACGCGGTGAAGAAACGTCCTGCTCCAAATGTCAATCATAACCCTGGTTCAGGGTAAAATAAGATCATTCCCATGTTTTTTGAAGTGCAGCGTGCATTCTAATATGAAGTGGCTTTTTGTTTTGTTTTGTTTTTTGACAGGAGGTGCGTGCACTTTTACATTGACAAATGGAGAAGGATTAGGTTGGATGTGAAGTGTGTTATTACTGCCACCTTGATGTGCCCTGAAGGTGGGGTGAATTCGGGGAGGCGCACATTGTTAGAGATGATTCACAGCGTGACTCATTCTGTAAAGAGGGAATGTGCTCTCACAGGCAAGCGGCTTCGGGGGAGATCGCCAAGGGAACAGCGCTCGGCGGGCACACCACCACACAAAGGCTTCTGCGCTCATCAGAGAAAATGTGCTAGAGTTGTGTTGCTCTGATTGAGGAACATAACGAGTCTTAATGAGCCTAATGCTCTTTTCAAAAACGCACTTTTTATTTTCAAGTACTTTGAGATCTACAGGAAAGCTGCACCGTTAGGACAGTGAACTCCCCCACACCCGGCTTCTCTTGTTAGGAACCTCGTACACTAACTAGGATGGCACATGCACCGCATATAATGAATCTATACTGGCATGTTATTATTAAACTAAAGCCCATTCTTTACTTTTTTAAAGATTTTATTTATTTATTCATGAAAGACACCGAAAGAGAGGCAGCGACACAGGCAGAGGGAAGAGAAGCAGGCTTCATGCAACGAGCCCGATGTGGGACTCAATCCTGGGAATCCGGGATCAGGCCCCGAGCCAAAGGCAGATGCTCAACCGCTGAGCCACCCAGGTGTCCCCCATTCTTTATTTTTAAAAAATATTTGATTTATTTGAGAGAGAGATAGCAGGGGGAGAGGGAGCAGGAGAGGGAGAAGCAGGCTCCCCACTGAGCAGGGAGCCCAATGTGGGGCTCTATCCCAGGACCCCGGGATCATGACGTAAGCCGAAGGAAGACGCTTAACCTGCTGAGCTATCCAGGTGCCCCTGAAGCCCATTCTTTATTCAGAGTTCCTTAGTTTTTACCTAATGTCCTTTTTATGTTCCAGGATCCCCATGACATTTAGTCATCACGTCTCCTTGGGCTCCTCTTGGCTGGGACAATTTATAGTTCTTTTTCATAATTGCTATATGCTCCTTTCCAGCCGCAGCTGCTGCCTTTCAACTCACGTTCATGTCTGTGGCTTTTTGCCTCTAAAATGAGGGATTCTAGAGCCCGGACGTCCCCTGAGCTTCGGTTGGGTGTAGTCGACAGCTCCCTCAAGCACCTTAAACTCAGTTTGTTCAAAACCAAGTTCATCTCCATCTCCATTAGGTCTACTTGTGGTCACTGGGGCGGCATCCTTCTTGAAACCCATATTCCCCAGAGGCATCCAGATTTATCCTGTTCCTTAATCTCCCAACAGGAGCAGCTGGTCCCTTTTCTTCCCACCTCTGCTGAGTCTCCCACCGGTCACCTCCTCTCTCTAACTGCCGTGACCACTGCCTTGGTTCTGCCCCAAATCAAGCATTGACTGGATTGGTGAATTACTTTGTAATGCCCTATTTCTAGTCTTTTTTTTCCCCTCTGATCATTCTCTGCCCAGATACATGGGTTCCTCTGCTTTAAACACCCTTCAACGCCTGGGTGGTTCAGTGTTTGAGTGTCTGCCTTCGGCTCAGAGTGTGATCCCAGGGTCCTGGGATCCAGTCCTGTATTGGGTTCCCCGCAGGGAGCCTGCTTCTCCCTCTGCCAATGTCTCTGCCTCTCTCTTTGTGTCTCTCATGAATAAATGAAATCTTAAACAAACAAACACCCTTCAGTGGCCCCTGTGCCAGAGGGGTGCAGCCCTTGCTCCTGAGTGCAGCACAGGAGGTGCTCAGGCCTTCTCCCCTCGTCCTTGGCTCAACAACAAACTTGCCCCGGAGCCTCTTGCCTTGTTGTGTTTTCCTGGAAAACTCCTCCATCCTCTTACCTTTCTACTCAAATCTCCAGGTTTAGAGTCACCCCTCCTCTGTAGAGCCTCCCAACATCCTTGACAGAATTAACTTAGTTCCCCTACATTTCGCACTTACATATCACACCATTTGTAATTAATTGATGCAATATGACCAACCTCCGCAGGGATGCAGGACACCACATTAGTGAGCTCTGGCTGTCATAGCAAAAGACCACAGACTGGGGCGTGGGGTGGGGGTTGGGTTTCAACAGAAATGTTGCTCACAGATCTGGAGGCCTGAAGTCTGAAATCAAGGTTGGCAGTCCTTTTATGCTGAGGTCTCTCTCCTTGGCTTGGAGATGGCATCTCTGTATATATCTTCACGTGGTTTTCCCTCTGAGCCCGTGTGTGACCAATTTCCTACCTCTTATCAGGACACCAATCATACCGGATGAAGGCCCATCCTCATGGCCTCCTTTTAACTTGATTACTTCTCTAAAGGCCCCACCTTCAACACAGTCACATTAAGATGTTAGGAATAACATCTGAGGGTTTGTTAGGACTTCAATGTGTGAATGTTGGGGTGGGGGGGGCGCATGTACGGGTCGGGGCACAGTTCAGCCCATAACAGGCCCTCCTCTGCTCTTGCTTCCTACAAGCTACTCCAGGGCCAGCTTCCTGGGAGAGTTAGCCTAGAAGCATCAAGAACGGTGGAGTCACATGGTCCCGGTCCAAACTCTGTCTCTTTTCCCCTCCTTGGGAGACGTATCAGAACCAGGCTGCAGTCTTTTTTTTTTTTTTTTTTTTTTTAATTTATTTATGATAGTCACAGAGAGAGAGAGAGGTAGAGACATAGGCAGAGGGAGAAGCAGGCTCCATGCACCGGGAGCCCGATGTGGGATTCGATCCTGGGTCTCCAGGATCGCGCCCTGGGCCAAAGGCAGGCACCAAACCGCTGCGCTACACAGGGATCCCCTGCAGTCTTTATCTCCAGAGTGAGCCCAGTGAGCTTGCTCTGTGGGGCTGGTGTGAGGATTAGAATCACTGGTCAAGTGTTCGGCGTGCGTGCCAGGTGGTCGGCTTGAGAGCCGTCACTACCTTCGTGCATTGCAGAACTTACTGTGATGATGGAAATGTGCTGTATCTGTCCTGTCTCCTGTAGTAATTGCTAAGCCACACATGGCTATTGTGCACCTGGAATGTGGCTGGTGTGAGGAACTGAACATTTATTTTTAATTAATTGGAATTAAAATGGAAGAAGCCCCATGTGCCTAGTGGCTATAGCACTGGGCAATGTCCCAGGGGCTCTGGGGCTGTCAGAGTGTTCCTGCATTAGGCCCTGACGCGCTGTGTCCTGGCAGTGAGTCCATTCCCCTGGCCATGTCCCCGTGCTAGATGCTATTCTGTGTCCCCTCGGGGAGGGTTCACTTGTTTTGCCTTTGGAAAGTATCACCCAGCGTGGTGGGGGCACCAAAACATGCTGACTGGCAGGCAGGCCAGGGGCCACTAAGTCTCTAGCAGCAGCCTTCCGAAAGGGCAAGGGGAAGTCATGCAACCTTCTAAGGAGGTGCCCTTCTCAGCTGTATGGCAGCAAAACAAACAAGTGCACTCTCTTGTGCCCTCAGGTGAATGGTCCCACCTACCCATCTGCCATCCCACAGTCCTGGCCAGCACCCTGGGCCTCATCCCAGTTACCTGTGCCTCCTGCCTCCACCTACAAATCCCTCCCATCTTGAGTCCACTTCTCTATCTCTGCAGCCCCTCCCAATGACCCAGGGCAGCCACTTGGCCTGATTACTTCAAAGCCTAATTCACGGGCCCCAGCTTTGTGACTCAGCCCCGCCCAGGGTTAAAATCCCTCAAGGGCTTCCTGTTGCACTCGGGACTAACCCCTTTATCAGGTTTACAAAGCCCTATCTGACCTGCCCACTCCCAGGCACAGCTCTTCCCATTATTTTCTTCCCTTTAGGCCACAACTCCCTGCTCCACTTGTTCTTTCTGGCCTCTGGGCCTTTGCACAATCGGGTGCCTCCTCCTAGAACACAATTCACCCCGTCCCCTGGAGTGGTAACTCCTGCTACCCGTTCCTTCTAACTCAGGGAGCTTTTCTCCAGGAACCCTTCTCAGATGGAATCACTTGTCCCTCTTCTGGCATCCCCAGAGGCCAGTACTTTCTTCTTTCTTTCTTGCATTCACGCATGCAGCCATCCACTCCCAGCTGCTTGTGGTGCAACTAACTACTAAATACCAGACGCTGCTATAGACGCGACACAATGCAGGGCCAGACGGGACACGGTCCCAAGCCTCCCGGAGATCACTTAACATTTTTTTTTTAAGATTTTTAATTTATTCATTCATGAGAGACACAGAGAGAGAGTGAGGCAGAGACACAGGCAGAGGGAGAAGCAGGCTCCACGCAGGGAGCCCGACGCGGGACTCGATCCTGGATCTCCAGGATCACGCCCTGGGCTGAAGGCTGCCCCATCACTTAACATTCTTGAACTGGAAGACTAAAAAAAAAAAAAAAAAAAAAAAGTGAACATGGAACAAAAACCACACAAATTGTGTCCTAGACAGAAAATCAAAAAAATAAATAAGAGAAAGAAAAAAGAAAATAAACAGACGCTAAGACCCCCCCCCCCCTTCCACCCCCTCCCCGCCTCCCCGCGCTTCCACCCCCGGGGGTGGAGGCGGAGGGGCCCGAGCGCGGCTCCGTCTGCGGCTGCGCGCGCGGCCGGCAGGGGGCGCGGCGCCCCGCCCCGGCCCCGCCCCTCCAGGCCCCGCCCCTCCGGGCCCCGCCCCCGGCCCCGCCCCCGGCCGCTGTGCGCGCGCTGGCCCGGCAGCATGGCGGCGGCGGCGGGCGCCCCTCCGCCGGGTCCGCCGCAGCCTCCTCCGCCGCCGCCGCCCGAGGAGTCGTCCGACAGCGAGCCCGAGGCGGAGCCCGGCTCCCCGCAGAAGCTCATCCGCAAGGTGTCCACGTCGGGCCAGATCCGGCAGAAGGTGAGCCGCGGCGGCGGCCCGGGCGCGCGCCCCTCACGCCGCGGGAGCCCCGTGAGGCCCGCGGCCCGGCCCGAGAGCCGCCCAGGCCCGGCCCAGCCCGGCCCGGGGTCCCGCGGGCGCCGGGGGCCGGGCGGAGCGCGCCCCGCGGGGTAACGGGCCGGCCGCCCCGCCCCGCGCCCCGGGGGAGCGCGCCCTCCCTGCGGGGCGGCGGCCGGGACCCGGGCGGGGGGCGCCGGGGGCGCAGGTGGGCGCCGCGCGGGGCCGGGCGGGCGGGCGGGGCGGGGCGCCGGGCCGGGGGCGCCCGCGGCGGGGGGGGCTGCGCGGCGAGGGCCGGGAGGACGCAGGCCCAGAGGCGCGGGGCGGGCGCTCCGGGAGCAGGGGTGCCGGCTGCGCCCCGCAGACGGACGCCCCCGAGCCCCGGGCTCCGCGCGCCGCCGAGGGCTGGCCGGGTGCTTGCCCGCGGGGTGCTCCGCAGACCCGCCTGCGGTCCCCGGGGACACCCAGCTGGCCCGGGGCGTGGGGGCTCTTCCCGGACTCGCGCGCGTTTCCGTGCCCCGAGAGGCAGGGATGCGCGGTCCCTGGGGAAAGCCGGGAGTCGGGGCGGGGGGGCTTATCCTGGCCGCGCCCCCGCTGGCCACCGAACTCTCGCCGGCCGGAGAACTCCCGACGGCTGAAGATTCGCTGCGAGAAAGACGCATTTCCTTTCTGCGGGAGGAAAGTTGAGCCCTTTGTTTTCCCATGGCGGTTCCCGTTGAAGGCTGCTTATGGTTTTCGCCACAGGTGAGCCGTCTCTGTTAGAACACGGCTGCCCCAGGCAGGTGGCCGCACAGGTGGCTGAGGGCACGCTGGGTCTGGTCTGTGGGCAGCCCCGGCCGCTCCAGCTGGCACAGGCGCTCATCCTGCTGCACTGCGCTTTTCCTCCGGGGCCAGTGAGGTTCCGCTGGTACTTTCACTGTGGGAGCCATTTCTTGCTCTGCCTTCTGTCAGCCTTGGATCCTTGTGCTGGGGCTAATCTTTGGTCTGAACGTGTTACAAACAAGTTTAACTGAGAAGCGTTCCAGTTGTTCAGCAGATAGGTATCGAACGCCTCCTTTGTTCCAGGCATAGCGGTATGGTCATAACTGTAATGGTAGCAGTTCTTCTTTGCTTACCAGGCAGTGTGCCAGGCACTTTTCTTGGGTTAACTGTGCAGCAGTCTACACGGGTTAACTCATTTAGTGCTAGTGAGAACCCATTGAGTCGGCTGTTGTCTATCAGCCCCCATCTACATGGGATTGGAAATCGAGGTAGAGAGGTTAAGTGACTTGCTCAGGGCGTCACAGGTTGTAGAGGTGGATCTGGATCTGAACTGTGGTCAGGATCCCAAGATGGACAGTAGGAGTCTGGATCCTAGTCTGTAGGAGATGGACGCCTGTGCATGGGACAGTAAGACATAGTAAGTCCTGTGGAAGCTCAGGGGGCAGAGAATCCAGCTACCCTGGCAGGCAGGGAGGGGACATCCCCTTTAAAACAAATCTGGAGGGAAAGAGCTTGCCAGGCTAACTGGGGAAGGACGGGCTTTGCACATAGTTGATGCATATCCACACGTATTGTATCGAAAGGTTTAGGCACCCCTGGGAATGGTCAGAAGGTGAGTGGGTCAGGTGGAGAAGAATTAGGAAGAGGCTGGAAAGGTAGATTGGGTTGGATTTTAAAGGGCCAGCTGTGGAGTTGGGTTTTTGGCCTTGGGCGAGAGGGAACCACTGAGGGTTATTCAGAGCATGGGAGTGACCAGTCAAGATGTGCTTTTAGGAAGATCTCCAAGTAGCCCTAAAGGATACTGATAAGAGTTGCTCCCCCCTGTTGTTTGGTCCTGGAGCATGGTATGTGCCCAGTGTGGGGTGGATCATGTGATTTACAAGTGTGATTAAGATTAGATCTCTCGGGATCCCTGGGTGGCTCAGCGGTTTAGCGCCTGCCATTGGCCCAGGGCGTGATTCTGGAGTCCCAGGATCAAATCCCACATCGGGCTCCCTGCATGGAGCCTGCTTCTCCCTCTGCCTAGGTCTCTGCCTCTCCCTCTCTCTCTCTCTCTCTCTCTCTGTCTCTCTCTGTCTCTCATGAATAAATAAATAAATAAAAAAAACCTAAAACAACAAAAAAAAAAAGATTAGATCTCTCAGAGATTCCAGTATTTGTCCAGAATTCTGTTCCTTAGGAGGCTTCCCCCACCTCAAAAACAAACAAACAACAACAACAACAAAAAAAAACAAAGAAAACAATAGCTGCTGTACCTACCAGCTGTTCTGGTTGAGGAGGAGTGATGGGTAGAGTGTTAAAAATACACCCTGAGGACTTGAGTTGCTGAATACAGTCACATCTGCTGTACAGATAGCTTAAGGCTAATTTTTCTTTCGTGTTGTTAGAGATTGTCTGAATGTGGGAAGTGTGAGGTTTTCTGTGTGCAGTAGCTCCCCCCCCCCATTTTTAAAGCATATAAGCCATTCAGAAAATTGCTGTGGTGTATGTGGTGCATAAGAGAAATCTCTGAAATGATAGGAGTATCATTCTGATTCTAAATGGGAAAGCTGAAACCACTTGAAGTATTTAAAACAGAGGGAATTTAATGTAGGGGAGTGGTTGCACAGATGATAAAAGAACTGAGGATGCAAACAGTGGCCAGTGAAGCAACCCTGAGATGAGGCAACAGATAGGAAACCACTGTCACCCCTGAGCTGGAGGACAGGGAGGAGGTGGCGTTTTAGACCCCAGGAGCAGCTTCCACCTGCCAAGAGGCTGAACTGCCTGGGGTTGTCGGTTGTCTGGGGGGCCCTGGTGCCTTTCAGGGGGCACAGCTGCTGCTGGAGTCTTAACCCCATCCCCTTCTTGCTTGGGAAACCCAGCCTGTTAGGGATCAGCCCCTCTGCAATTTGGAATAGAGCAGAAGATCAAGGAATGGAACTGAGGACACGCTGGCCCAGGTACTAGAGGTGTGTGCATGTCAAGTTTTTGAAATACCAGTCCAGTGCGAGGTAAGAGCTGTCTTAATGGAAAAAGGAAGGGAAGTATCTTATGACAGTGCTTCTTAGATTTTATTGTGCAGGCACATACCCTGGGGATCTTGTTTAACAGCAGATTCTGGTTGAGTAGGTCCGGGGTGTAGGTCTGAGAGTCTACATTTTAATCAGCTCTCAGGAGATGCTGCTGTTGGTCCATGGACCAGACTTTGAGAAACAAGTCCTTATGACATATGTGTCGAGAGAAGCTTTCCCAAACTCCAAAGAAATCTGTAGTTTAAGAGGTTCTTTTAAAATTTTCCCCCAAGCCTTTAGCGTTACTGAAAACTTGATGAGTGGAGATTTGAGATGGTCATTTAGAAGTTTAGCATGTCATGCATGTCTGATATTCTCCCAAATTCCAGCTGCCCCTGGGAAGCCCATTACTTCATTTGTATTTCCTAACCATGGCACACAATACTGACTCTATAGGACCTCATAGTTAGTGTGAAAAGGGAAGATAGGCTAATACACTGGTAAATTAATTCACTAGCACATTATAAGGCATTTTAAAATTTGAATAAAGAGCAGTGTGATTCTGTAAAGCATCTCAGTTAAGATAGAGTTTAATCTATTTCAAAGTTTTTAAAAAGCCAACATTTTTGGCTTTGTGCAGAAAAATGTTCATATTCCTGATTTCAAATTTAAACAAAGCATTTTTCTCATTGTGAAATGAAGGCTAGTAGAAATTAGGCAAAATGTTTAAGTTGTAAAATACTGAAAAAATAGCTTTATAAAGATATAATTCACATACCGTACAGTTAACTCCTTTAAAGTATGTAGTTCAGTGGTTTTTATGTATGCACAGTTGTGCAACCATCACCACAGTCAATTTTAGAATGTTTTCATCACCCCCAAGAGAAACCCCATAACCGTTAGCATCCGTTCCTCATTCCTTCTAACTCTCCCAGCCTCAACAACTGCTGATCTACTTTCTGTCTTGAGGATTTGCCGATTCTGGACATTTCACATACATAGAATCATGCAGTATGTCTGCCTTTTGTGTTTGGCTTCTTTCACTTAGCATTAGCATTCAGAGGTTACCCATGTTGGCACCTGCACATTTGGGTTAATCCCACTTTTTGGCCATTCTGGATGAGGCCGCTGTGAACATTCACGTACCTGTTTCTGTGTGGACATATGTGGTGTGTCATTTCTCATGAGTGTCTGCTTAGCAGTAGGTTTGCTGGGTCACATGGCAACTCTGTGCTTGACCTTTGAGAAACTGCTGGACTGTTTTCCAGAGTGGCTGTACCATTTTACATTTATTTTCTCCAGCACTGTGTGAGGGTTCTAGTTTCTCCATGTTTTCAGTTATTACGTCTTTCAATTATAGCCATCCTAGCAGGTGTGTAGTGGTATGAACGGTTTTTAAAGCTCATGTGCATATTTAAGAGTCTAAACTTTGTTGTTAAACAAATTGATTCACATTCTACTCCCACTTAAGACTTGGTTTCCTGATCTGAAACAGGGAAAATACCAGTTCCTGGGTTGTCAGTAATGACAATAAATGTATTCTTGAGCCTCAATTTCCACATCTGCAAAATAGTATATGTGCTGCTGAAGCGAGCACTACATCTGCAAAATAGGAAGGATAATACTAGTTGTCAGATCCTTAAAATAGAAATGATGTTAAGTCATAGAAGTTAATGGAACAATCTACGTACATTTAGCATAGGGCCTGGCATATTATCAGCCTTTAGTAAATGGTTTCTTTTATGATTACTTCTGTCTTTTTTTTTTTTTTTTTAAGGTTTTATTTATTTATTCCTGAGAGACAGAGAGAGAGGCAGAGACACAGGCAGAGGGAGAAGCAGGCTCCACGCAGGGAGCCTGATGTGGGACTCGATCCCGGGTCCCCAGGATCACATCCTGGGCCGAAGGTGGCGCTAAACCGCTGAACCACCCAGGCTGCCCTACTTCTGTCTTTTTAGTCATTCTCTCTGAACCTCTCCTTCCCTAGCTTGGGCTGGCTGATTCTTCATCTCTAGCAGCCAGAAGAGCAAATAAAAATGAATCTGGCAGATAATTAGCAATGAAAATCTTTTTAAAATGTTAATTTATTGAATATGAGTGGGAATACCATGGACTGGTCATTATTTTTCTTGTTTCACAGATTCATTTTAACTCAGCAAATATTGTTAAGTGTACTAGGCTCTTGGTGTACCTTACTGAACGACAACCATAAACACCCCTGGAGCTAATAGTCTGAAGAGAAGACAGACATTAGTAAGGTGATCACACAGTTAGCGTGGCACTGTGATTGGGGATGAGCGTTAAGCAGGTGACAGCCAGAGTGCTTTGGGAGGATGTAATCAGTGATTTTGACCTGATACTGGGAAGGGGGGGCGGTAGGGGGAGGTGAGTAGGGGAAAGTGACTTCTGCTTCTATTAGTGGTGGGCTGAGTAACTGACCAGCCATTCTGCTAAGCACCGTCGCCTAATAGGAGGCAGTTGATAAGATACTGCAGAATTACAGGGCTAGAAACAGGATGACGAAGGTCTGTGGAAGTGAGCTGGCATCTAGGGCTGACTGCTTTTTACCTTGGAGTCAGTAATAGTTGGAATAGTGTTCCCCTAAAATTCATGTTCACTTGGAACGTGAGTGATAAGATTGTCTTCTTTTATTCATAACGAACTCCTTTTGGCTACATCTGAATTTATGCTAACGGGGTGACTCATGATGGGAGGTGGTTACCAGAAAGACCAAACAAGTGATTAGAAGTGTAAACTTTCAGCATTTACCTCCGACTTCGTAGGAGTGGAGGGGGCTTGGAGATTGAGTTATAAAAACTCTTTTAACAAGGAGATTCAAGGAGTTTCTGGGTTGGCGAACACGTGTGTGTGTGTGTGTGTGTGTGTGTGTGTGTGTGTGTGTGTTGGCATGCCCAGAGAGGGCATGGACATTCTCTGCTCCTTACCACTCCTATACCTTGCCCTGTGCATCTCTCTTCATTTGGTGTCTCTTTCTGGGTGCTAGGAAGGAGGTGGAGCAAGGGAAAGCTCACCACAGTTAGTGGGAATATTATGTCGGCGACACCACATTAGAAGACATTTCGCTAGTGTCTATTAAAGTTAAAGAAATGTATATCCTATGTTTCGGCAGTTCTACTTCTAGGTGTGTGTATCTAATGGCTAAGCTACCGTACTCCAAGAGGCATGTACAAGAGTATTACTAGTGTATTTTTTTTAATAGCTCAAAAGTGGAGGGAACCCAAACATTAGTCAGCAGTAGAATGGATAAATAACTTATGGTATGTTCTTTCAAGAGAATATTCTGCATCAGTGAAAACGAACTGCTGCTACCTGCTGATTTAAGGATTAATCACAGCATTGATGTAGTCTGGCCAAAAAAGCCAGACATGAAAGAAAGTTGTGTACAGAATAGATAGGGCACTTAGGTGTTTAGTCTTGCCGGCTTGTGTCTTTAAGCTTGCATGCAAAGAAATGATTATCAGAGATGTCTGGATGATGGAAAAATCTGGGTAGGTTTGGGTGCTCCATGAGAGAGGAAGCTTCCAGAGTGTTCTGTTTCTTGACCTAGATAGTGGGTTCTCAATTTGTGGTAATTATATGCACTTTTGTTCTGTGGGCTTATATTTATGTGTGCTATTTTATAATGAAAAACATTTTTTAAAGGATTAATAAAAGAATGAGGAAGATGTAGTTGGTCAAAGAGGTGTGCAAAGGCTCTGTGGCCAGAGAGGATGCTTGGGAAAGTCAAGGGCCTGAAAGAAAGCTGGTGTGGATAGAGTTGGCAAGACTTAAGGTGTCCTTGACAGGGACATGAGGCTGGGGGGGCTGGGTAGGAGGCTGTGTTAGGGGGCTCTGTAGGAGTGGGGTGCTGTTGCTTTAAGATTTTATTTTATTTTTTTTAGCAATCTCTATATCCAACATGGGTCTTAAACTCACCACCCAGACTAAGAGTCACATGCTCTACCAACTGAGCTAGCCAACTGTCCCTGCTTTTAGGAAGGAGTGAGACATAATCTGATCTATGTTGAAAGGATTTCTCCGGCTCTGTTGTGGCCACCTGAGTGGGTGCAGGTAGCCTAGGCCAGTGTTGGGGTGGTGGTGATAAGAGTTAGTTGGATTTGACATTGTGAGAACTTAATGATGGTTTGTTGTGGGGATTGGGAAGAGGTGGCTTGTGGTTCCCTTGACTGGATACTGGAGCACTTCTCTGGAGTTCTACGTGAGGACCAGCTCTGGGATTTTGCTGCAGTGGTACCCTGGATCCTCATATTCTCAACTATCCCAACTTCACAGAGGAGGGGTACAGACTCAGAGCAGTTAGGTAGCTTGCCAGCATGCCATGAAGCCACCCAAGCCTCATAGATTTCCAGATTGCACCTCTTCCTACTGGATCCTTCCCAGCCCCTTGATGGTCCTGTGGCAACAGTGGGAGTGGTTCCTGGAGCCAGAGAGGGAACAGCAGCACCGTGGGAGAGAGGCCCGCTCTCTCCCATTTAGAGATTGTCTGAATGTGGGAACTCAGCCACTGGCTTTAGGATGTGGGCAGAGCAGGGGACCAGTCAGAGAAGGAAGTGGGTGAAGCTGGGGAGGTGGGGGGAGAGGAGGGGAGGGAGGGAAAGAAAGGGAAGAAGGTAAGTTCCTGATTTCAGCACCTGGAGGCCCACCTGCACTATCATTACTGTTACTTTTATATTTCTTTCTAGACCATTTTTCTGGGTATGTATAACTGAGTTGGAATGAAAGTATATGTAAGTTTTCACTTGAATTTTATGGGCATTGTACCATATATTCTGTGAAGAATATCTTTGCAAGGAAAGCTCTTTTTCAGTGTTTAATTATGAAAAATTTAAAAATAATAGTACAGTGTGTGCTTAATAACTTACTACCAAGAATCAGTAATTGTTTACATATTGCCAAGAATGCCTTATCTATATGTATTGAATATAAATCATCTGATAAACCATTGAAAGTAGTTTGTAGACATCACAACACTTTAACCCTAAATAGCTCAGCATGCACCTCCTAAAAATGACATTTTAAAAATACCATTATTCTATCTAAGCTCCTAAAAATAAGGACTCCTAAAAATAAGGATATTTTCCTGTGTACCATTATTACACCTAAAAGTTTTATTTATTTATTAAATATTTTTATTTATTTGAGAGAGCATGCGAGCACAAGCAAGGTGAGGAGCAGAAGGAGAAGCAGACTCTGGGACTCTGAGATCATGACCTGAGTCAAAGGCGGACACTTAACTGACTGAGCCACCCAGGCGTTCCTACACCTAAAAATTAATTGTAATTTTCTAATATCTAATAAGCACATCATTTTTAAATTCCTCCAGTTGAACCAAAAATGTCTTTTATTAGCCTCCCTCGGGGGACCATATACCAATCAAAATTCATGCATTATATTTTGTTGTACCTTTTCAGGAGTCTCTCAGCTTATACAGCTCCCTATGGGCACCTTCTCCCTCCCCTCCCCACTATGACATTGACTTTTTGAAGAGACAGGGGCAGTGGTCTTGTAAAATCTGTGTCTGGATTTGTCTGATTGTTTCCTTGTGGTTTCTTTGATCCTTTTATGGGCTGTAAACTGGAAACGAGTGGTTTGAAGAGTCAATTACATTCAGGTTGATGTTTTGGGCAGATCTCCTCCATCTGGATGCTCAGTGTCCTTCAGCCTGTTCCCTCTGCTGTGTCATCATTTGTTTTATGCGGAGATGCTAGATCTTTCCATCAGAAATGTACATTTCCCTCTTTGCAGTCAGGAGGTAACCTGTGAGGTGCTTCCTGGGCACTATGCAAATATCCTTCTCTTCAGCGGTTTTCAGCATTCCTTCCTAAGACTTGCCCAAATCAATTAACGAGTTTGCAAAATGGAGATATCCCCCCCCCCCCCCCCCCCCCCCCCCCCCCCCCCCCCCCCCCCGTCACTCACTTCATCCATGTTTATCTGTTGGTATTCTTCTGTAAATTTTCCCCACTTCCACTGGGGAAGGACTACAATTTATCTTTAAAAAAAAAAAAAAAAAGGGCAGGGTAATTGCTGGATTCTTTCTGTTTAATTACCAATTTTCAAAGTCAAGATTTGGTAGGAAAGTCATCCCCGGCAGAGGCAAATGTTCCCCTTCTTCTCTCCCTTTCTGTCACCAGAGGTTCACTATTTTTATCCAGTGTTTTACAGTCGGTCACAGTCATTCCTTTTGATGCCCACATTGTTCACTTTTTCCCAGGAGAGCCCCTACAAGCTGGCTCTTTGGCCTTGGAGCATTTGCTTGCTGGATCGCCATCTGTTGTTTAACTTTCGGGATGGAACCCCGTGGTGGGGATGTGGGGCACGGTGTCCTGGGGCTGAGGCTGCTGGCCCAGGCCCATGAGCCGTGCTGCCCTCCTCTCCGTGCTGCCTGGGACATGCAGCGCCCAGTGATTTCAGCACATCCACCTGGCAGGTCTTTGCTTTCTTTTTTGGGGGTTGTATCTCTGACTTTTGCATCTCCATTTATTTTGTGTTCCTTTTCTGTGGTTCTTAATATTCGTAGATGTATCTGTCTCTTCACCCCTCTGTACGTGAGCTCTTTCCAGTCTTGTGTTCTCTCCACTATATCCTGTAGCTCTCAGTTTGGTCTTGGTTTTGTCTTGTACACGATCTATGACATTTTCTGCAGTGTACATTTTTCCCTCTAGCCCCTTACATGTGGATTTTAATTCTGCTGGGGCGTGATTGTTTTTGCTTCCTTTTCTAATCATGGCCTGTATCGCAGCTTGTTGTACTTTAATTTCATCCTGTTCTCATTTTGGTGCTCCTTGTCCTTGAAAAAACTTTAATTTTTCAGTAGAGTCAGTGTCTTGTAATCCTACAACAAGAAACACGTATTTGCTAAGATGGTTTTCTGGTTTCTGTAATATATTAATTCAGATTTATGCCTGTGTTTTATGGTGTATCTTTACCCTCCTACCTCTAACTTTCTTGTTTTGATTTATCAGTCCTGGAATGTTTGTTGGTCTGTTGGTTTGAATTGCTGTTCAAACAGGGAGTGTGAGTCCCGCCTGAGATTGGCCCCACATCCAGTGCTGAGCTTGTGCTGCTCTGGGCCGGCTCTTCCCACCACCTCTGAGTAGTCTGAGTAGTGTGGTGCTTTGGGTGCCCTGCCACCTGCTTCTGGCTGGCTTTGCTCTTCTGCATCTGAATGTCACGGTACCTGGGTTGTGGTGGTTTTCCTGAGCCTGGCTCCTCTGGCCCTACGATGGTGAAGTACACCCCAGGATCCAGGTAGAGTGGTGCCTTGTCCATTGTAGCAAAATGGAAGAGGGGCACACTTGTTCTTTTTCTTTATTTACCATTGTAACCATTTTATTTATTTATTTTTAAAAGATTTTATTTATTTATTCATGAGAGACACACAGAGAGAGAGGCAGAGACAGGGGAAGCAGGCTCCATACAAGGAGCCCGATATGGGACTTGATCCCAGGACCCTGGGATCACGCCCTGAACTGAAGACAGATGCTCAACCACTGAACCACCCAGGTGTCCCTTAACCAATTTTATTTTTAAAAATTTTTTACTTATTTTCAAGTAGGTTCCACGCCCAACGTGGGGCTTGAACTCATGATCCTCAGATCAAGTGTCACACATTTTACTGCTGAGCCAGCCAGGTGCCCCCTCATTTTAACTATTTTGTTTTATTTATTTTTTTAAAAAGTATTATTTATTCATGAGAGACACAGAGAGAGGCAGAGACACAGGCAGAGGGAGAAGCAGGCTCCATGCACAGAGCCTGGTGCGAGACTTGATCCCGGGACCTCAGGATCACACCCTGGGCCGAAGGCAGGTGCCAAACCGCTGAGCCACCCAGGGATCCCCATAACCATTTTAAATGTATACAGTTCAGTGCTGTTAGGTACATTACCACGGTGGTGCATCTGTCACCAGTATTTAGTTGCAGAACTTTTTTATCCCCTGCAGAGAAACCTCTTCTCCGTTAAGTAGTCACTCCTTGTTCCCTACCCCCCAAGCCACTCATGTGCTGTCTCTGTGGGTTTGCCTCTTCTGGACATTTCATATCAGTGGAATCACACGGCATGTGGCCTTTTGTGTCTGGCATCTTTCCCTTAGCATCATGTTTTCAGGGTTCATCCATGTTGTGCGTGTGTCAGCACTTTGTTCCTTTTTATGGCTGAATAGTATGCCATTGTATGGATATACCACATTTTGTTTATCCCTTCATCTAATATATATTCAAATTGCTCCTATTATTTGGCTGTTTTGAATAGAGCTGCTGTGAACAAGTTATTATTTGAAAGCCTGTTTCCAATTCTTTTGGGTATTTACCCAAGGAGTGGAATTGTGGGGTAGTTCTGTGTTTACATTATTGAGGACCCTCTAAATTGTTTGTCACAATGGCCATGCACTCTTATATTTCCAACAGCACGACAGCGATGTAGGAGGTTCCAGTTTCAACACACTTGCCAACGTTTGGTTGTTTTTTTCTTTTTTTAATATGTTATGTCCATCCTGGTGGGTGTGAAGCGGTATCTCCTGGTATTGATTTGCATTTCTCTGGTAACTAATAATTTTAAACATTTTTTCCTGTGCTTTTTGGCCACTTGTGTCTCTTTGGAGAAGTGTCTATTTCAATCCTTTACCCATTTTTAAGTTGGGTTATCTTTTTGTTCTTGAGTTGAGGGGTTCTTTATATATCCTGAATACCCTTATCTGGGTATTCTGACCCTTATCAGATCAACAAATTTTCTCCCATTCTGTGGGTTCTCTTTTCACTGTCTTTTTTAAAAAAAAGACTTTATTTATTTTAGGGAGAGAGAATGCATGCCAATGGGGGGAGGGGCAGAAAGAGCAAGAGGGAGAGGGAAAGAATCCCAGGCATACTCTGTATGGAGCCATTGATCTCATGACGCTGAGATCATGACCTGAGCAGAAACCAAGAATAGGACACTTAACTGACTGAGCTCCCCAAGCGCCTCTCTTTTCACTGTCTTGATAGTGTTTTTTGATGCACAAAAGTTTTAAATTTTGACGAAGTCCAGTTTTATCTACGTTTTTCTTACTTATGCTTTTGGTGTCCTATTTGAAAAGCCATTACTGAATCCAAGGTCATGAAGATGTACTTTAATGTTTTCTTCTAGGAGTTTTATGGTTTTAGCTCTTTTTCTGTTAATTTTTGTAGATGGTGTGAGGTAATGGTCCAGTTTTCAGTCTTTTGCATTTGGATGTCCCAGCACTGTTGAAGAAAGCTACCTTTTTTTCCAGTGGGATTCAGCCTCTCAAGCTACATATCCTGTGATACTTAAAATCAGCTATGAGTTTCTCAGAATTGGTTGGTAATCTTGACCATTTTGGAGTGGCCTCAGTGGAGTTCACAGAGGGATTCATAATAGCATCATTCCTGTGGATGGTTGTGAGACAGTTACACATTTGAAGGGTTTGAACAGAAACAATTGTATTTCTGACTTTTATTTTTTTAATTTTTTTTTTATTTATGATAGTCACACAGAGAGAGAAAGAGAGAGAGGCAGAGACACAGGCAGAAGGAGAGCAGGCTCCATGCACGGGGAGCCCGACCTGGGACTCGATCCTGGGTCTCCAGGATCACGCCCTGGGCCAAAGGCAGGCGCCAAACTGCTGTGCCACCCAGGGATCCCTGTATTTCTGACTTTCTGTCATCCTAGAACTCTCCTATATTTCAAGTTGGGGGGTGTGGACTTGGTTTACTTCTTTTGATAGTTTGGGAAAATTTGAAATAAATTATTCCTCTTGTACATCTAATCCCACTTGGTGGTCTTTGTATTTGAACTCTTTGATAAAGATGGATTGATACTCAGAAACTGAGCAAAAAGAAAGTCTAAGAAATTGTTCTTTATCTCTTTTCTCTATGTTTTCAGGTACTTTAAGAGGGCAAGTAAAACCCAGTTTTGTAAAACCCAATACTGAGTTAGGAATCTGATTGTCCAAGTGTATTTTTACTGTGTACTAGTCATAATTGTCTAAGCGTATTTTTATATCTAGCCAGTATTGTGCATGAGCTGGATTTTGCTGTTTATAGAAACCCTGTAGCTTCTTCAGTCTCCATCAGCACATATGGGTACAACCATTTGGGGAAATGATTTGATGGCATGTTTGAAAAACAGGAAAGCCCATACTCTTTTTTTTCTTTTTTAAAGATTTATTTATTTATTTATTTATTTATTCATTCCACTCATTCATTCATTCATTCATTCATTCATGAGAGACATGGAGAGAGAGAGGCAGAGACACAGGTAGAGGGAGAAGCAGGCTCCACGCAGGGAGCCTGATGTGGGACTTGATCCTGGCACTCTGGGATCACGCCCTGAGCCAAAGGCAGACACTCAACCGCTGAGCCACCCAGGCATCCCAAAAGTCCATACTCTTGACTCAGTAATTCCACTGGTGGGATCATATGCTGAGGAAATAATCTTAAATATGAAAAAATACAATGACATTATGTTCATTGCAGCATTAAATATAAAAATGCAAACTCTAAGACACTCCAGTGGAACAACTCAGTGGATTAATGACCAGAGCTGACATAGCTCTTTCATGCTGGCATCAGGCACCATGCACGGGTGGTCTTAATTCACTTTCACGAGTGCGCGGATGTTGCCATGAGGTGGCTGAGTGCCCAGGCCACAGAACTGGGAGGTGGCAGAGGGAGTTACTGCTCTCTTGTGCCTGCTGCAGCCATTTCGGTGACTGAGGAAGGCAGTAATGAGGACAGTACTTTTTGATGTTGGGGAAACAGAGAGGCAGTGTGTACAGAATGCCATTCAGCTGTGTGCAAAACACCGCGCATAGGAAGTAAGACGAGGAAAGTTTTCAAACTGATGTCAGGGATTGTGCCCTGATACCAGGGGTGGTACAATTTGGATTATTCTTATTTCTACTTTTATGAAATTTTTTTTTTTGAAGATTTTATTTATTTATTCATGAGAGACACACAGGGAGCGAAAGTGAGAGAAAGGCAGACACAGGCAGAGGGAGAAGCAGGCTCTATGCAGGGACCCTGATGTGGGGACTCAATTCCCAAGTCTCCAGGATCAGGCCCTGGGCTGAAGGTGGCACTCAACTGCTGAGCCACCTGGGCTGCCCTACTTTTCTGAATTTTCTAAAATAAGCATTATTGTATGCTAAAGAAAACAAAAACAAAAGCTTAACATGCTATCCTTCACTTGAGGATTCCTGATATGGATAGTATAGGATGCAGTGCTCTGGTAGTAGAAGATGCAGAAGTCTGCCCTTAGTCTGTTCTCTGGAATGTTCTGAAACAGTTCCAACTGTCAGATCAAAACAGAGGAAGTTTAAGGAGCCAGATATACAAAAGGGCATCACTAGTAAAAACATAGGATTTAAACTTCATAGTATCCTAATAAATGAATACATTATATGCAGTATCTTAGTTATGTTCCCCTTGTTTAAATGTTTAACTCCTGTGTTGAAAATAATGCTAAATTTATCTAAGCAGAGTTCAAGGTCTTGATATAAATAAGATACACTTTTTTTGGAAAGATATATTTTAGCCTGACGCTGAAACTATTGCATACATGAAATGCTGTCAGTTTCTTAGATTTGCTCATAATAATTTCAGTGTCCTTAAGCATTTGAAAAGATGAACCGGAAATAGGCTATAGAGAAACAAAACCCCCAAAACCAGATCTGGTCACAATAAATTTAGAATAGCAGGTTATTAAATAATTTGTATATTACATAACCCCACTTTTCTGTTTTATTTACGCACTGAGAACACACTGGAAGGATGTTATCGCAGGATGTCAGTGGCAGGTGCTAGCAGTGGCTGGACTGAGTGTTCTCAAGTGAAGAAAAAGCACTTCCCGTAAGCACGGCAGCCCAGAGGCTGCTGCTTAATACAGGACTTTATTTCTGCCTTCTGTCTGAAAACGGGCAAGGGGGCAGTAGAACCCAGGGAGGAGGCATTTGAGTACCGGGGGTTATGACACTGCTTTGCAGTGCATGTGAGCTGCTTTCCCTGGGCATTTCCTGCTCTGGGCAGCCCCCCCTGGGGTGGGATTGCCAGGTCAGGAACTGGGGTGTAGGGCAGTAAGCTGCCTTTAGCCACAGTGGTAGCAGCTCTGGGCCTTGCATTGAGGCCTCTGGTGTGTTTCATTCACTTTTGAGTTTCCAGGGCACCCTGCCTGTACCTCTGATGGAAATTTCCAAATGTACACAAAAATAGGCAGAGGAGTTTTCATCAGTCACCCAGTCTAAACAGTCATCAACATTGTGTCTTTCTTGTTTCCTCTATCCCCAGCCCCAAGTCTCACTTTCTTCTTAGTATTCAAAGCGAATTCCTATGATACCTTTTACTTTGTTAAAGTATCCCTCTATCACTGCACAATTTCCTTAAGGGTCAAGGGTCCTGTCTCTTTCATCATCATATTCCCAGCCACACTTGCACTTAAGTGTTCGATAAATATTTGTTGAAACCCAGAGTGCGTTTCACTCTGCAGGTCCGTGGGGAGATGGATCGCGCTCTGTAGGCTCCCAGCAGCCGGGTGAGGCTCTGGTGCCTTGACTGCACCACAGCGTGCATGTACTTGGAAGTCACTCCTGCTGCCCGCTGTTGGGTTCGCCCACGTGGTGGGCAGTGCACATCTGTCCCTGTGTTCACCCCAGAGAAGTGGGGGAGTAGTTTTGACTGTGGCTTTAGTCTCACTTGTAAGAACAAACAAAGAAAACCTATCATCACGCATACTTCATGTTTCCACTTGATGTCGAAATGTGGAAAAAGTTGATGTCAGACTTGGGTTTGAACCCCACGTCTGTCCCTTCTCTGTGGACATAGGTCCTCTCTGGATCTCAGTTTCTTCATAAAGGAAATGGGATAGGAATTCATTACAGTGGTGAAGATTATATGAGATCCTAACACTATCCTTTTCTGCTGCAGAGTGGGCCCTGTGTAAACACGGACTCTTGTCTTCTCCCTGCCTGTGTGTGTGAGGAATGAGAATACGCAGTGTCTCTCTGAGGCGGCTTGTTGTGTAGATGAAGTGGGATCATCTGTGGGAGCCCTTAGCTGGGGGCTGTCCTGTGTGCTGCGCCCGGCTGTGACCTCCCTTCCGTGGGAGTCCTTTTACAGTTTTGTACCTTCCAGGGGGCTGATTTCCTTCCCTGTCTCGTCTGCTGTGTCCCTCCCCCGCCCAGAGGGAACCATTCAGCCATTTTTATTACTTTATTTGGTTAATTCTTCCATTGTTCCTGTTTGAAAATTTAAAAATAATAAATGCACATAGTTGCTTTTGAGTTTTATCTCTGCACACACACACACACACACACACACACACACACAAATACCCTCTTTACACGAGAGGTAGCATGCTCCATACATGTTCTGCACCTTTTTTTCACTTAATAGAGTCCAGGGATCATTCCATAGCTGTATAAAAATCTTCCTCATTCTTTCACAATCATAAGTAGTCTGTTTTTTTTTTTTTAAACATACCATAGCTTATTCAACTGCTTGCATCATTTTCAGTCTTTTGCTGTAATATTTTGCAGCAGATAGCCTTGTACAGACTTGATTTTATGCTCCTCGCCAGAGTATCTATGGGTGGGCTTCTTGGAGTAGATGTGCAGGGTAAAAGGGTAGATGCATGGGTTTGCTAGGTTTTGGCAGGTCCCCGTCCTCAGGGCTCACCTCATGTCCCATTGTATTAGTGGTGCTGAAAAGTTCCTCAGGGCCTCGACCACAGTGCCTGTTTGTTTTTTTCTGTCAATCTAATGATGATAATATATTTTAGTTTAGTATTTTTTTTTAAATGAGGTAGCTTGAGTGTTTTTAAGGACCATTTTTATTTATTTTTTTTGTGAATGGATTCTTTTATTTTTTGCTCATTTTCCTACCAGATATTAGTTTGTTCTCAAATTTTAGAAGCTCTTACAGATAGGGAGATTAGCCCTTTATGATATTTTGCAGAAAGTTTCCTCAGAATGCGCTGTGCTAGGGTGCTGGGGTGATTGAGATCACTAATACAGCCTCAGCCCTTAGGATCCCTTGATCTGGCCAGGGAGTCAGCCACATGATAGAGGGTCATAGATTTGTAAAGCATTGACAGCTGGCTCTGCCTGGGGAGTTGGAAAGGCTCCTGGAGGTGGTGGCATTTGAGTTGGGTCTCAGGCATAGGAGTTTTCTGTCCATAATAAGATTCCAGGTAGAGGAAAGATCTCTCCAAAAGCAGAGGCTAGAAAGAAGTCAGTGTGTTTGGGTCAGATGGTTCTGGAGCTGAGGTAGTAGACCCTGGAATGCATGTGAGAGGGGCCTGTCCGGGTTGGAAGGAACCCTGAAGGCCACAGTTGGCTTCCTTCCAAGATGCAGGAAAGCAAGGGGATGTTTGTGAGTGGGCCCCAGCACTTTGCTTAGGGCAGGGTGCCTATTCAGCTCCTCAGGGGAACTTTTAAACTCTGTGGCTCCCTGGGCACCTGTTGGGGGGCGGCTGGCAGTTTCAGAACGTGCTAGGTGATGCTCCTGGCAGTGCGAGTTGAGTGCCAGCGGAGTACTGGCTGCAGGTTGGAGGGAGCATAGTGGAGAATAAAGGACCCAGGTTCCCTGACTTCAGTGTGGGGCTCTGGTCAGAAATTCACATTCTCAGGATTAGGGAGTAGTGGATTACTGTTACAAGTGTTCCAGGGGTTCTGGTGGTGGTGGCCTGGGTCACCCTTGGGAGACACTGAGGCGGGAGACAGAATAATTTAAGCCCAAGGTAGGGATCTGAACTAAGCTGATGGCAGAGGGCCTGAAGATGGAGCAGAATCTTGAGTGACTTTAAAGTGAAGTCCACCCTGGTAACGACCGGTTAGGAATGGGGGACTGAAGGTGGAATGTGTGGCGGGAGTTGAAGCCACATGTGTTCTCACACATTAGTAAAGCAACTCCCTTGCTTCCCTGGTCCTGGCAGGACATTCATGTAGGTTTCTGTGACCAAGTCTGAACCATGTGGCTAGGGTTGGGAAAGTGTGATCAGTGTTGTGATGTTGGCTACACGTGGTACAACCAGCCCACTCAGAATTGAGAGTGCCTTAGCAAAGAGGTGGGGGAGTCAGTCGGATCATACATGGTCATAGGAGGGCCCTCAGTTTTAGGGAAAGTGGGTGTGAACTCCAAATGAAGGGCAGGTCAAGGAGCAGCTCTTTTGGGGAATTTGGGCATTACACTTTGGGGACATTTTTTGGCTTTTCTGCTTTGGTCCTGCCTCATATTAGTGGAACAGGAATGGGACATCTCCCTAACAGCAGAACCTCTTGTGACATAGGGGCTTTGGGACATGGCTGCTTTCAGTCTTGCAGGCTAGTGACAAAGGGGAAGTTGGGTTCTCTTGATTGGTAAGAAAAGAATGGCTGTCCTTTATTCGTGAGTTAACATTTTTGGGGGTCTTTAAGGGAAAAAAATTCATGTGGGGCACCTCTGTGTTGGATTGGTGGCACCAGATACAGTATCTGGCTCTTCAGAGTTGAGAGGAATCCTCCAGCATAGCAGTAACCCACGTGTGCCCCTGGTCTCTTGCTCCTGCTGGTTGTTGGTGCTGTGGAGACACTAATGTGTGTGATGTTCGGTTGTGGCCTGAGGTGTGCGGACTTCTCAGATTCTCATAGGATGGGGTAAGACCAGGTGGTGATAGGTAGGGGAGTTGTAGGTAAGCTGCAGGTAGTTCTGAATCAGGATGAATTGGGAGGAATTTGTGGGTGATGTTTTGAACTGATGGAAGAAGCTACCCTCGCTTAATTTATTTAAATCAGTTATCAGTAGATTTTTATGATTCATTTTGCCAACAGATATTTTTGGCCTGCTGTCTAGACCCTAGGTTTGAATTCTGGGTCTTTTTACTAGTTGTGTGGCCTTGAGTGACTTAACTTAATTCTTCGGATCCTCAGTTCCCTAATCTGTAAAATGGGAGTATTACTTCATAACTCCGAAGTTGATGGAAGGTTAAAAGATAAAAATGCCTCATAGGTATCTAGTAGATGTGATGGGTACTCAGTAAGCATTTACAGTAACCTCGGGCAGCCCCGGTGGTGCAGCGGTTTGGCGCCGCCTGCAGCCTGGGGTGTGATCCTGGAGACCCGGGATGGAGTCCTGCATCGGGCTCCCTGCATGGAGCCTGCTTCTCCCTCTGTCTGTGTCTCTGCCTCTCTCTCTCTCTGTGTCTATGAATAAATAAATAAAATCTTTGAAAAAAATACAGTAACCTCTGGGTCTTTGGCTATGTCCTACATGCCTGCCTTCTGTGAGCAAACCATACTGTTTATGGTATTCATGTACTATAAACCGTAGAAGGTTCAAGATAAGAGTGAAGGGGGCCTCATATGTCTTTGTGGTCTTTTATTAGCTGTTTAACCGTGGGCAGGTTTCTCAGTCTCTCAGTGCTGGGTTTTCTTATTTGTCAGTTGGAATATTAGCACGTATTTGTCCTATTAAGGCAAGCAGATGTAAAAATGCTCATGAAAATTTCAAGTTATATGCAAATTTAAGGTCATAAGTTTTACCAGCTTTTTTTTTCCTCAGAAACATTTTAATAATTCTTTTGTGCATTAACTTTTATGCTAATATCCCCACGTTTTTGGAACTTGGTGAGTTTGGATGATGTGGACTAACGTAATCAGGCTTATGCAGGTTTTTGTTGAAGGACAGGCAGATCGCTGATGTGAACACTGGGCTAGGTTTTCACTTCTGTCTTCTCCTGTATCTTCCTCCCGCCCCGTTATTTCCTGGCCTGTGTGCAGCCCCTAGCCCTGTCTGCTGGTGTAGGCAGGCTGACCGTCAGGAACACGTGCAAATCCTCACACTTACACACACCAGACACTCCTGGCACCAGCAGAGCTCTGAGATTTTACTTCTATTCCTTTATTGACTAGCTTTGTTTTCCCCTTTCTTTTCACATACTGCATAACACACACATAAATGCCAATGCAACAGAAACGTGCATAATAAACTGCGTGTGTGAATCCAGCAGAGCATCAGGATGTCGCCTCCAGGGAGCCGTCCTGTCCAGCCCACTGCCCTTCAGCATCTCCTAGTCACCATTGGACTTACTCTGGTTCATGCCTTCTTCCAGTTTTCCATTTAGTAGTTTCTATTTCCTGTTACTGTTCTGTAGGCCTTCTTAGAATGCTCTGGATGCTGGCTCTGGCCGTTGGCAGTATTGTGTGTATCATCTCCCAGACTGTGGCTTCCCTTTTCCCTTTCTTTGTAAGGTATCTTTGATCAACAGTTCTCAGTTGGAATATAGTAGGCTTTAGCAGTTTTATAGATTGTGTTTAGTATTTTTTCAATCCTATTTAAGACCCGTGCCCGCCAGTTCCAAGGTTATAAGGCAATTTTCCTATATTGTCTGATGAACCTTTTAAAATTCTGCCTTTTGCATTGCGTCAGTAGCGCACTTGGAGCTGGCTTGTGTCTGTGGTGTGTGAGGTGGGGGGCCTTAAGGGCATCTTTGCCCTCAGATAACCTGTTGTGTTAGGCCCGGCCACTGACTGGTCCCTCCTCGTCCCCAGCTGGAGAAGCTGCTGCTGTCACACGTCATGCTTTCACATCTGCAAGCAGCTATTTCTGGGCTGTACTGAGCCCCAAATGCTGCTTCTTGTCATTTTCTTTAAGGAATGGTCCAGGACAGGTACAGATGCTTTGTTGTAGGATATTCTTTGAAGCGCTGTTGATAGTATTGAGCGAGAAGCATCCCATATGTTCCAGCTGCGCGAGTGAGTTGAGTGACACAGGCACCTCGGTACACGGAAAAACTGTGGCCGACAAAGATATATTCACTAATAGGGAAGGGTGTTGACATGTATCATGACAGAAAAAATAGGAACTTAAAGGATGGTACGTGCACTATGATTCTATGTTTATAGAAAGTTAAGAAACATGCAGGTTAAAAAAACCCACCTCCCATCTTTGCTTCCTTCCATTCCGGTCACATTTGGTGCTCTGTGCTCTGGCTTCACCCTGGCATGTTCTCTTCGGATTCCTCCCAGTTGGCATCATCAGTGTGGCCGCCTGGGTGCTTTCTCCTCACCCCTGGCCTTGTGCCCACTTTCTCCTGTCCTCCTTTGGGTTCCCGCCTCTCTGTACCCGAGCTTGGTGTCCCGGGGTTCCTGGTTCCCTGTGCCTCTCTCCTTCGCTCCTTTTCCATAGAGACCGTACCAAGGTGTCTCCCCTGTTAAACCTCCTCTCACAGCCTGACCTCCTGTCTGCTGCTGTCTCTCTGCTCAGCTCCCCCGGCACCCTTGAGGACCTCACGGGCATGTCCCAAATGAAGCCCCCAGCCTCCCCCGCGAAACCAGAGTCCTCCTCGCCTCCATCTGTGGTGGTGGTCTTCCTGAGCACGCTCATGTCTGTGCCCCTCTCTCCCAGAGGCTCAGTGTTCCTGGCCGCCCTCTCACAAGAGTTTCTGAAGTGTTCTTTGTGCCTCCGGGTTTCCCTCTCCCTTTCGTCCAGACTGTGGCCAAAACCATCTTTCCAAAGTGTACATGAGGGCCTGAGACCCATAGGCCTGGCTGTCAATGATCTGGGCGGGTTTGACCAAGGCTCGAGGGGCCTGCTCTTTCCTTTTCCTGCCCACTGGTTTGAAGCCTTTCTCTCCTCCGCCAAAGATTTTATTTTTTCATTTGAGAGAGAGCGAGCGCGCGCACACACAAGCTGGAAGGGCAGGGAGAGAGAATCTTAAGCACATTCTGCGCTGAGCACACAGCCTGTATGCAGGGCTCGATCCCACATCACTGAGATCACGACCGGAGACGAAACCAAGAGTCGGGTACTTGACCGACTGCGTCACCCAGGCGCCCCTCGTTTGAAGCCTTTTTAAGGGCATTTCCAGAGCTACCTTCCTCAGTCCTTTGTTTCTGAGCAGGATGACTTAGAGACTTGAGTTTCCCCCACAACAGGTGCCCAGTCTCGCCCCCGTGGGCCAGGTGCTCTCTGTGCTCACCGTGGGTGGCTGTGGCACCCAGAGCCACGCTTAGGCTCAGGCTGAAGACTGCCTGCTGGTTTTGTCCCTGGAGTCCAGGTTGGGGATTTACTTCCTCTCTGGAGGTGGCCGTGGGGCTCACTTTTGCCGCTCTGATTCTCGGTGCCTGCACGGGTTTCCAGTCTCTTCTTTCTTGTTCCCCATGGTAATGAAGGTGCCCTGGATTGCTTGAAGGACAGAGTGGGTGGGCCCTTTGGTTTGTGCAGAGAACTTGACAAAATGGTTCTAAGAGCCTGGCTGTCCAGCCTGTCCTGATCGAGCTGTGCTTGAGTCTGGGTTTTTGACTTCTGGTTCTCTGCTCCATTGGGCATGAGGAGGAGCCCTGCCAGCTGAGCAGTGTTTCCTGTGGGTGCCATTTACAAGCTGCCAAATGCAAAACACAGCAGATTATTCAGGGGTGTTATTTTCTTGACCACTTTTAGTTCATTGCTTTTGACTGAGTGTTTAAAAATATTCTGCAGCATATCTATAGTATTCTTGAGCAGCGAATCAGGAGAAGAAACGCAGTTTCTGAGAAAGCTTCAAAGAAATGCTGGTCTTTATCTTTCCCCCAGCCTTTTCCGCTGAAACCCACCAGAGTCTTTTTCTGAGTGCTCTTGTTCTATAAATAGAACAGCGGCCCTCCTTGGGTAGCCCAAGATCGCAGCTCTCATCCGCTTTCTGAAAGATTTGTGTGTGTGTGGTGGAGTGGATTATGTCTTAATTTTGCTTTTCTTTTATGTGTGAGATGTGTGGCGGGAGATGCAAGAAAAAATACTCTAGCGTTTATCCTTTAAAGATACTTATTTTAACTTTTCTGGGTCTGGGCTTGTTGGTTTTGTCGTCGTCTTTTTTTGGTTTGTTTTGTTTTTAAATTTGCATTTAGGAAAGAGATGGAAGTGGTGACTTCCCCTGCAGAGGTAAGGAAGACGCGTGGGGGCGAGGAGAGGTGCCTTCATCTGTGAGCAAGTCCTGTGAGGTCAAGGAGGAGGCTGTCCTGGAGCACAGCCCTGGCGCCCGTGGTCCCATCGCTGTGCGCACACGGGCGTGCTCTGGGTCTCTGAGGAGCACGTTGACACAAGTGTCCGTGTGTACTGGGCTCTGAAAAGAATGTTAGGAAGCAGCCTGGTAGTCCTGTATTGGGGATGGTTTCTCCCTGCAGCTGCTGCCATCAGAGGTGGGCCTTGCTCTCACCTTGGATCGGCCCCTGGTTCAGCACGTTCCCGCTCCTCAGAAGAGCCAGCACCTTCGTTTAGTTAACGATGGCAGTTTCAGATTCTGGGACGGGGGTTGGCATGTCTGTTCCGTTGTTCTTTGGGTGACGTTGTATTCTTGTCTCTCCTGCTTGGCACTCTTTAATTACCTGGGAGAGCTGGCGGTGATGTCCTCAGAAGGAAAGGCCAAGGCATGTGCCACAGAATGAGGAGGGAGATCCCTCAGGAGTTTGCCTCTGGGAGTTGGAGCACATTGCTCTCTGCGAGGCCGGCCTGACCTGGCGCCTGGTCACGGGCTGGCACGTGTGGCTCCCCCTGCCCAGGGAGCTCACAGAGAGGATGTCCTGTGGCGGTGATAAGGCGGAAAGCAGCCGTGTGCCTTCCCAGGACCCCTGGGTACTGTGCTGCTCGGGCGGGGCTCCTGGTGCGTGGCCCCGTGTTGGTGGTGCGTACGGGACCGGGGGGGCTTGCTTTGGTGTTCTTCTCGGGGGCAGGGGGGGTTAACAGCATCCCGAGTGCCCTCCCTCTGTTTGGAGTTGGCCGATGGAGGGACCAGACCGCGCTGGTGTTCTGCTCTTGTCTTCTGACGTGTTTAGGTTACATGGGGTGTCTTGGTTTCATATTCTGTTGTGCTGAGTGGCCACAGGTACTCAAGTGCTTGGGATAGATACTTTCTTTAAAAGGTTAAAGTGCAAAGTTATACAGGATTAGGTAATTCATCCAAAACTTGTCTGAGCCAGTATTTGTGTACTTGAGCAGAGTTTTTGTGCATTCTGCTGGATTCCATGGTGAGACTCCATGTAGAACGGCCGTTTCTGTTAGCTGGGGAAAACCAGGTATGCCCATGTGGAGAGCCACGCACGTTGTTTATTCATTTTGCCCGTTAGTGGCTCCCAGTGGTTCAGACCTCTAATGATCAAGTAGTTCTTTGAGCATATAACTTCTAAGTGGCCTCCCTTGTCCTATTAGACCAGCCCCCGGGGACAGCACAAGAGGGGAATCAGCTCCAGAAAAAGCCGTGCCCTATTCTTGGCTTTAATTGAGCCAAGGTAAGTGGCCTGCTGTCCACCTTGTTTCTTAAGGGAACTCCAGTTTCATGGTGGACTGATGAGGTTTACAGGATGAGAGGAGTTTTAGTGACTTTGGTTGTGGCACTTCCCTTGACGGTGTGGGCAGAGGCACATGCCTAGCTTGTGAATTGGGGTGAGGGTTGAGTGGGGCGCAGGCCTTGATCTGTGCTGAACCCCACAGCAACCTACGTCGACAATTTTGGCAACAGGATCCTGAGAAATGGCAGGAGGCCAGAGAACACGGAGACAAGGCCAAGAATAGCTGAAGAATACCAAATGCTGAAGTTGGAGAATGCTCTGGCCCCTTGCTGCTTACTGTGGCCCTGCGAGTTTTCATGTTCCCTCCTGCTGATCCCCTGGGCATGGCCCAGCACACCTTGGGCCCAGGGTACCCTCAGCCCTCAGGCATGCCATCGGCCCTTGGAGAATTATGTAGCCCTCGCAGGCAGTGCGCTCGGCCTGTCCATAGGCCAGGGTCTAGGGAGAATGCGAGAAGTACTTCAGTTAGGTTCCCGGCCCGTTGGTGTGCAGTTCCGCGGGACAGGTTCGAGGGCATCGTGCAGGCGCTTGCTCATGAATCGTTTCTGTGCTTTCAGACTGTCATCAAAGAGGGGATGCTGACCAAACAGAACAATTCATTCCAGCGATCAAAAAGGAGATACTTTAAGCTGCGGGGGCGAACGCTGTACTATGCAAAAACCGCAAAGGTGAGGTGCAGTGGAGACCACCTGAGAACAGACTCAGGAGGAGCTGTGGGGTGAGGGGACGACGGGACAGGTTCTATGCCTAGTCCACATCCTGGGACAGACTTCTACCGCTAGGATCTGTTCTTTCCAGTGGGCTTGCTAATGCTCTGGAGTGTTAGCTTTAATTTGTCTTAGAGCACTTTGGTTTCTCATAAATGTTGACTTCGACTCACTTTCTTTTTCTTTAGTGTCCTATGTCACCAGTGGGAAAGGGGGGAAGTCTCACAGAAATAACCAAATTACGGTTAGAGATCTTTCTCTGGGGTGGGTGGGGGGGTGGGAGAGTGTCGCAGGCTTATAAATCTTATTATGGGCTAAAATAGATTTTTTTTTCTTTAAAAGCACTTTATTGAGTTATAATTGGCAAGCAAAAAGCTATAAATATTTAGTGTGTACAACTTAATGAGTTTGGAGATAAGTAGTACATAGCTGAGAAACTAATCGAAGCTGTTTTTGGAGCTTATTGGGCTTGTTGGTGTGTGAACAGGACTGTGACATTCTGTCTCGAGGCCCCTAGACGAGCTCCTCCTTCCTCTATGCTGGCCTGTGTGTAAGCTTTGCAGCGAGTCACCGGGCAGCTCTAGTGGAAGACAGGGAGCCAGCGAAAGCCACTCAGTTACCGTTGTGTTTAAATGAATGTGGTGTGGTGGCAAAGCTAGCTTTTGGTATTTTGAATACCACTGTTGTCAATACTGATATTTTGGTGTTAAAATGTCAGTGATTCAGATTCCAGATTTTTTTGAGATGTATCCCTAGAGAGTGCATTAAACTTTGAAATTGAACAGAGCGACTTGTTTAGAGAGGGTTCTGACCACATCCCTCATTTAAAAAAAAAAAAAGGCAACAGACTGCTTATAAGTTATTTTAGTTCTGTGTGTGTGTGTGTGGGGGGGGGGCACGGGGTAGGAGGTTCATTACTTAAAAGGCTGAGTCTCTTTTCTAAGTCATTAGTATTTCCTCCAGGGATTCCCAACGGAGTCTTCTTAGAGGGCACAGTAAGGTAAACAGGAGATGCGGACTGTGCCGAGGGGATTTGGGGGAGAGTGGAGAGGAAAATAGGTTGGGAGGAAAGTCCCAGGTGTAATTCCCAGTCCTCCTTCTGGAGCTTGGCTGTCTGTCTCTTCAGGTCTAGATTCCTTCTGCTCTGTTCCCTCTTTTTTTTTTTTTTTTCCCATGGCCAGATCCCTTCTATTTGGGTTGGTCTCTCTTCCTAGGATCATTTATTTTAGCCAGGATCTTTCCCTTTAAGTGTGCTAGCTGGAAGGACAGAAGATCCATAATTTGGAGCCCTGCTCCCTGAGGTGGACTCTGTGTGAGGGCATATTATCACATGTAAAAGTGAAATGCTGATTACAAGAAATAAATACAGAAATCCCAGGGATGTTTTGTTTTGTTGTTCTCCATGAATGCAATCGCTAATGAATGCCTGGCTTAAAAAACACCTGGAGCTCTACCTCTGAGCTCTGTGCTCTTCGTTAGGCGCAGGTGGGGTGGACGCAGTCAGTATTCGTGTAGTTACCAAGTGTTCAAGGTTCAAGGCACTGGGGTGTTTGTGGGCACTTGGTTGGGGTCGAGGGAGAGTGGGGGGCACTGCTCGGCCGGGGTGTCTTGGCCCCACACTGACTACAGCGCCTGTGTTTCTCTCCAGTCGATCATATTTGATGAGGTGGACCTGACAGATGCCAGCGTGGCTGAATCCAGCACCAAGAACGTCAACAACAGTTTCACGGTAAGACTCTGGACCACACCTTGATCCCTCACCACACTTTGCTTTCCTTTTTAATTTGGACAAGTGTGTATGAGCAGTTCAGGCTTCTTATTCTTTTTTTCTGATTGGAATGCTTCCTGGCAAATTTTGAATTTAATGTTGAAAATAATAGAGTGGTTGGAGAAAAAAATGAGAATTTGGCCCATGTAAGCTCAAAAGAACAAGAGTGGGTTCAAGTGAGTTTTTTTTTTTTTCCAAGTGAGTTTTTTGAACATGTTGTTTACATTTCTCTAACAGTTTTGCACAGAGGTTTGTTTTTTATGATTATTATAGAAAATTTGGAAAACACAGGAAAATATGTTGAAGCAACTAAACAACCATAATACAGTGACCTGAAAACATATGCTGTTTATGTTTTGGTGTATTTCTTTTTTTCTTTACTTTTAAACTGTTCCCCTCCCTACCTCCAAATTTACAGAAGTTACATTGTACTCTTTGCAAAAGTTCCCAGTGCCTAAAATCATGCCACCTCACCACTCAGAGGTAGCTAAAGTGCACACTCGAGAGTGTTCATCTTTATTTCTAAATACCTGTGCCTTCCCCCACATACCCCATGACATTATTATGATCCTTTTATTTTATCCTTTTTATTTCCTCTTGACAAATTATGCTGGACATTTTTCCATGTCGATTGATCAAAATGTTCCTCATATGTTTTAATGGCTATATAGATAGCATTTCTGGTATGACTACAATTTTGGTTTCAGGGGCTGACTTTAAAATCTATCTGTATAGAGTATGACTCTAATGGCAGGAATGGAATATTTAAAAGTATGTTTCTCTGTATTATTAAGCTAGATAATCTAGAAGTAAAGTGTGCTCCCTGATTTTTTTTTTTCCCCTCAATTCTTTTATAATGCAACATGGTCAATGGGGATAGCTTTCTTTACATTTAAGTTCTGACATTTTGGGTTAGTGTTAGTTTCAGATACTTTCAGGTTTTGTTTTATCTTATTTATGGGCTGATTAGTGATGTGGCTGATGCAAATGGGATTTTTCTTTCCTCCATTTAAACTTATTTTGTTTTGATAAAACTAACTGCTTTTGGTTTTGGTTTGTGGCATATCGAATTAGTCAGGCTTTCTTGGTGGTCTCTCTTATTTTTTCCTTCATTTTACTTGGAATATTTTTATTTTTACTCTGTTAGTTTTACTGTTTACTTACTGGCTGAGGAGAAACTTCTAAAACTGTAAGTGGATTATTTTGTGATTTGTGGCTTTAGAGTTTTTTTTTTTTAAAGATTTTATTCATTTATTCATGAAAGACACAGAGAGGGAGAGAGGCAGAGACACAGGCAGAGGGAGAAACAGGCTCCATGAAGGGAGCCTGATGCGGGACTTGATCCTGGGACTCCAGGATCTCGCCCTGGGCCAAAGGCAGACACTACACCGCTGAGCCACCCAGGGATTCCATGCTTTTAGAGTTTTTAATAGGAATAGGTATTTTATTGGGGTGTTTTTGAGCTTTAATTTAGTTGATTGCATTGGTTTTACATATTTGTACATTTCCTAATAATAAATTGTTCTTAGTAATGTTAAATTTTGCAACCTAATTTTGGGTTTAGAATGTTCCTATCTAATGTGTATGGATGGATATTTCCTTTGGGGTAGGAGGTAACTTTTGTTGTGTTTTTATCTCAGAGTTAAACTAGCCCCATAAAACTCATTTAGTAATTTTCCATAACCTTATGTGTTCTAGAACACTTTACATGGCTTTAGAACTGATGGTTTCTTGAAAGTATGAGAAAGGGAGGTAAAGCTGTGAAGAGGTTTATTTTTGCTTTCTGATCAGTTGAGCTTATTTACCCTTTTTGTTTGTTTGTTTGTTTTAAAGATCATTTATTTTTTTGAGAGAGAGAGAGAGCATGAGTGGGGCCGGTGCAGAGGGAGAGAGAGGGAGAAACAGACTCCCTGCTGAGTGAATGCCCTGCTTGACCCCAGGACCCTGACTGGGGTCATGACCTGGGCTGAAATCAGCTGCCTAACTGTCTGAGCCACCCAGGCACCCCTGCATTTTGACTTCTTGACTCCATTTTTGTAATTTACCTCCCACTTAACCCCACCTTCAAATTTAGTAGCATATATTATTTGCACTTTTAAACTTCAGTGTCTCTGGTTGTATCATCCTTTTGCATTTCTAATTTTATTTGTTTAGCTTTTGTTTTTCTTGTCTGATTTCTTAAACTCCATCCCTTTTGTTGTTTTTGTAAAGGAACCAGTTCTTGGATTATTGATCAGTTCCATTTTTCTGGTACCTAATTCAATTTCTGCATTTATATTTATTGTCTCTTTTCTGCTTTTCACAACTTTTAAAAATGGACTGATTAGCTTATACTTATTTCCGTTGTGTGTATGTGTGTGTATATAATTACATAGGCAATAAAATTTTCTCTATAATGAAAACATGAGGGACTCTGAATTGAACTCTGAGTTCAATTCTGTTCACATTCCAAAAGTTGTTTTTTGTTCTCCCAGTAGAAAAGTGTTATTTTTTTTTTAAATTTTTAAAATTTATTTATGATAGTCATACACAGAGAGAGAGAGAGAGAGAGAGAGAGGCAGAGACATAGGCAGAGGGAGAAGCAGGCTCCATGCACCGGGAGCCCGACGCGGGACTCGATCCCGGGTCTCCAGGATCGCGCCTTGGGCCAAAGGCAGGCACCAAACCGCTGCGCCACCCAGGGATCCCCTAGAAAAGTGTTATTAAAGACAAATTACTTTACTGATCATTCAAGTTGTTGAAGAAAATTTTGAAGTATGTAAATAGGAAATTTAGAACCATCCATATTGCTATTACTCAAAGATACCTCATAATATATTTTGGTTGATGTCATCCTACAAATACATTTTATAAAATACAGTTTTTAACCTTCTTTCTTTAGTTAACAATGAGCTTTTCCTCTCATA
The DNA here is from genome assembly GCF_048164855.1 of Canis lupus baileyi. Classification (NCBI taxonomy): domain Eukaryota; kingdom Metazoa; phylum Chordata; class Mammalia; order Carnivora; family Canidae; genus Canis; species Canis lupus. Next base: position 46,680,658 of record NC_132861.1, read on the forward strand.
ATATCCTTTAAAATCTTGTTTACTGGGATGCCTGGGTGGCTCAGCGGTTGAGCGTCTGCCTTCGGCTCAGGGAGTGATCCCAGAGTCCTGGGATCCAGTCCCATTTTGGGCTCCTTGCATGGAGCCTGCTTCTCCTGTCAATGCCTCTCTCTCTGCCTCTCTCTGTGTCTCTCATGAATAAGTAAATAAAATATTTTTTTAAAAAAAGATTTATTTATTTATTCATGAGAAATAGGGAGAGAGCACAGCAGAGACATAGGCAGAAGGAGAAGCAGGCTCCATGCAGGGAGCCCGACGCGGGACTCGATCCTGGTACTCCAGGATCATGCCCTGGGCCAAAGGCAGGCAGTCAACCGATGAGGATGAGCCATCCAGTCTTCCCAGTAAATAAAATCTTAAAAAAAAAATCTTGTTGCATTGTACTATAATATACTACTAATGTTGCATTGTATTCTGTCATATAAATGTGTAAGTTTATTTAACCAATCCCTATAGTGAATGTTACATTTTTCCCCATCATAAATAATATTGTAATATATACTTGCACACAGATTCTTTGGTGCATTTCTAATTATTTCTATAAATTCTTAGAAATGGAATTCCATTTGAGGTACAAAGTATAAACTTTTATTTTTATTTATTTATTTATTTTTAAGATTTTTATTCATTTATTCATGAGAGACAGAGAGAGAGAGGCAGAGACATAGGCAGAGGGAGAAGCAGGCTCCATGCAGGGAGCCCGACGTGGGACTCGATCCTGGGTCTCCAGAATCACACCCTGGGCCGAAGGCAGGCGCTAAACTGCTGAGCCCCCCAGGGATCCCCAAAGTATGAACTTTTAAAAGGCTTTTGAAAAATAAATGAGGTACTGAATACATGTTACAACTTATGAGCCTTGAACACATGATGCTGACTGAGAGAAGCCAGACACAAAAGGCCACATATTGTGTGATTCCATTGATATGAAAGCCACAATAGGCAAATCTATCAAGACAGAAAGTGGATGAGTGGCTGGGAGGGGCTGTGGAGGAGAGAGGAATGACTGCCCTGAGGTCCAGGATTTTCTGAGTCGGTGACAAATGTTCTAAAATTAGATACAGGTGATGGTTGCACAACTTTATGATATGCTAAAAACCACTGATTTGTATATTCTAAAAGGGTGAATTGTGGACATTGTATCTCAGTAAAAATGTTGTGGAAGAAATAGGATGGTATTATGGCTTTAGGTACTATGTGACTTAGTATGGAGCTTTGTCAGCCCAATCTGAGAATGAACCCTGATTCATACATTGTCTCTATGAGAAAATGTGTTCAGAGTGCCAAACACTTGACTTCCAGATGTAGAGACTTTTTGTGTTGGAGAGACCTCTGGAACTCCATCTCTGTCAGGTAGTTGTGGATGATTCCCAGCCTTCAGGGCAGAGGCACTGATTCTTTCACATTTATTTTCCATTTCTTTGGTGCTTTAAAAACTGCCTTTTCATCTGAGAATGTGCTGAAAGGACCAGAGAAAGATTAATACTGAGGTTCCGCAGAAACATTCCAAGATAAGGAAGCTCATCCCCTGAGTGATTCTTGATGGCATATGGAATATGGAGATAACTGGGGAGAGCTTGTGGTCCAGTTCCTCCCAGTCATGTTTCTGTAGTCATGTTTCCGTCAGTTCTAGGGCTGCAGGTGATAGAAATATTTTCTTTGCTTAAAATTCACACTTAATGATTGTCCATTTCACTAACCCCTGTGGTATTTACTGTCTGGACCCTGAACTGGTTGTGTACCATACAGTGAACTGCTGGAGTCTCTGTGCGTGTCTCCCTCATGGACTTTGCCAGTGACTGGCACATGTGCTCAAGGAGCAAGTGCAGAATGAACAAATGTATTTGCCCAGAAGCTTCTACATTTCCTGGGACATCTTTGGTTATCCAGCTATTCTGGTAGTAATTTTCCAGTTTCACAATTTCTACTAAAATTGCATGCCTGATACAAACAACCAATCAGCGAAAGCTGCTATTATTGTGAATCAACTAATGGTTGTGGACCTTTCGTAGCTGGAAAAGTAGGAATACATTTATTGCACGGTACAAAAGTCTCCCATTTTTATTCCTCCTCCAAATGGCCAGAGAACTGTACTGTAAAGAGATGGGGACCTGTTGGACAAGAGATTTCAAGGGAGATGGGTGGAGATATTTGGGAGAGGAGAGATTTTTAGACAGGGTGGATGGAAGAGGTGGAGCAAAGGAGACTTATGCTAGAGAGGAGTCTGCTTGTCTTCTCTTCTTTAAGAACAAAGTGAAGCTGGGGTGAAGCTAAAGACAGATTGCCTTTAGAGTCCTCATAGGTGGTGTGGCGGCGGTGGGAGCTTTCAGAAGATGGGTAGGAGAGCTGACAGTGTTCCTGCCTTCTCACCTTTGAGTGGCCACCCCTCACAAGGCCAAAGAACAGAGCGACATGAAGAGAAAAGGGATTTTCCAGCTTTAGATTCCAGCCTCTGTAATAACATGAAATTGTATTTTTTTAAAAACGCTTTTATTTATTCATGCGAGACACCCAGAGAGAGGCAGAGACATAGGCAGAGGGAGAAGCAGGCTCCATGCAGGGAGCCCGACGTGGGACTCCATCCCAGGACCCCAGGAATCACACCCTGAGCTGAAGGCAGTGCCTCAGCCACTGAGCCACCCAGGCGTCCCAAATTGTATGTTTTTGATGATTGAACATGTTAATACTAATCAGTGAAAACTTAACGATTCTGCTATCTCATTGCCCCTTGCCCTTAGAACTTATGTCAACAGGACTTCATGCAAGTTCTTTTGCTCTATCCTTTTACAAACAACATGAGTTAACATTTTAGAATATCTTTGCCACTTGGATAGTTTAAAAATGGTAATTTGTTTTGATTTGTTTCTTTGACTATCAAAGTGAGGTTGAGCATTGACCATTGAATTTCTCACTTTGTGAATTGATTTCTTCATATGCTTTCAGATAGATTGTGGCTTTAGAGCTCAAAATTACCTCACTCTCTTTCTAAATCTGCCTTCATTGGTTGTGATAGTTTTAGTGCTTTATCTTTTTTTTTTTTTTAAATATATTTCATACACTAGTAGTGGGGGCTGAGGTTACTGGTAAAAATGCTGTTCATTTTTCCTTTATGCTTCTTTCCATTTTCTAACATGTTTTAAGATTATTTTCAGCTTTATGATCACAAAATTACATATTTGTACTGAAGGTATATTTTTACTACTGTAACTTTCCAAAGGAGTTTGTCAAAGCAGAATTTCTGTTTTACTGGAACTTACATATTTTAAATAAGTTTTTAGATTGAAAAACGATTTACATACCAAAAAATACACAAATATAAGTACAAGCTTGATGTGTAATGACCACTCAGATCGAGTGATAGAACATCTCCAGGTCCAGAAAGTCTCCCCTCATGATCTGTTGCCCTCCTCAACAAATATGTTTTTTTCTAACATATTACTTGTTTTTTCTTTGTCTTTTTATATTTTTTTCACCACTATCCTGACCTTCAACATTATTAGATTATTAGTTTTGACTTTTAGTTATTTGATATAAATGGACCCATAATGTATATTATTTTGTGTCTATTTTTTTTTAAGATTTTATTTATTTATTCATGAGAGACACACATAGAGAGAGAGAGGCAGAGACACAGGCAGAGGGAGAAGCAGGCTCCATGTAAGGAGCTTGACGTGGGACTCGATCCCAGGTCTCCAGGATCATGTCCTGGACTGAAGGCGGCGCTAAACCGCTGAGCCACCGGGGCTGCCCTATTTTGTGTCTATTTGTGATCTGTGCAGTTCCTAATATGGCACTTGGGGGATTTTTCTATTTGTATTGTTATTGATTTCTAGCTTCATTCTACTATGATCAGAAAATAAACGTTTTGATTTTAATTCTTCAGAATTGTTGAGATTTTTTTTTTAAAGATTTTATTTTACTTACTTATGAGAAACACAGAGAGGCAAAGACAGGCAGAGGGAGAAGCAGGCTCCCCACGGGGACCTGACATGGGACTTGATCCCCAGACCATGGATCACGCCCTGAGCTGAAGGCAGATGCTCAACCCCTGAGCCACCTAGGCATCCCTTGTTGAGACTTTTTATGACCCACCAGTTTTCATAAAAGTTCCATGTGCATTTGAACATAACATTGGATTCAGTAGTTCCTGTATGCATTTGATTAGGACAAAGGATTAGTTATTTTTCTCAAATACTTTATAACCTACTGATTTGTTTTTTCTGCTTGTCTTATTAGTTATTGAGTAAGACTTATTAAAATCTCCTACTGTGATTGTGGACTTCCCTGTTTTTTTTTTTTTTGTTGTTGTTTGTTTGTTTTCATTCTGTTAGTTTTGATTTATGTATTTAGAGGGTTATATTTAAGTGCATATAGATTTAAGGTTATTTTATATTCTTACTAGATTGAATCTTTTATGAAATAACTCTCTGTTCTCTTTATATTTTTTTTGCCTTAAAGTTTGAGTTACTATAGCTGCAGTAGCTTTATTTTGGTTGGTAATTGTTTTGTAAGTAATTATATATAATTTTCTTTTGCTTGCAGCCTTTTTGTTTATATTTAAGGTGTATCTTTTATCAGCAGCACATGGTTGTGTGGTTTTTAAGATTGACCATTGTATTATTTAATTTTGAAATGGACCAGTGTTTTTGATGGGATTGGATTATGTTTAATCTATACTTTAGATACTCTTGTACTTGGGTATAAATCTAAAATGTTACTTGTTTTCTCTTTGTCTTTTTATATTTTTTTCACACATTTCTTCCTTTCTTAAATGGATTACTTATTTCAGTTTCCCTTTTCTAGTAGCTTGTTTCATATACATTATTTTAGTGGATATTCTACAGATTATAAAATATATCCTTGATTTATTAAATTGTAATATGGTTAGTACTTTTTTTAGAGCTTCCCTGATAATGCAGGGATCTCAGAGTGTTTGTACTCTCTATACTCTTCATTGCTACTGAAATTATAATTGAAATTACAGTTAATTTGTGGTAGTTAAAAAAACAACAAACCTCTATGCTCTCTTCTTGCCTTTCTGTTTATTGTTTATTTAATCTTAACAAATATTTGAAAACTCATAGGTCATTATTATATAGTCTGTGGTCATTTAGATTTATAATGGTTATTTGCCCTTTCTGTTGCTCTTCATTTCTTTTTGTATTTCTCTCATCCATTTAGGGTAATATTCCTTCTGTCTGGGAAAACTCCCTTCAGTATTTCTTTTGTAGGGGTTCCTATTTTTGCTTGAAAATATTTTATTTCACTTTCTTTTTTTAAAGATTTTTATTTATTTATTCATGAGAGACACACACACATAGAGAGGCAGAGACACAGGCAGAGGGAGAAGCAGGCTCCATGCAGGGAGCCTGATGTGGGACTCGATCCTGGGTCTCCAGGATCACGCCCTGGGCTGAAGGTGGTGCCAAACCGCTGAGCCACTGGGGCTGCCCTATTTCACTTTTTTGAAGGATAGTTTTGCTTGTTCTACAATTCCAGCTTGGCAGGGATTTTCTTCAGCAATCTAAAAATGTTCTTGTAGGGACACCTGGCTGGCTCAGTCAGGGCAGCATGTGACTCTTGATCTTGGGGTTGTAAGTTCAAGCCCCACATTGGATAGAGGGCTTACATTTAAAAAAAAAAGTCATTGTATTTTAGCTTCCATTACTTCTGTTAGAAGTAATATATCAGTCTTACTGTTGCTCTTTGGAGGGTAATATACCTTTCTTCCTATTGTCTACTACTTTTAAGATTTTTGTTATGTTTTATTATGATTTTTCCAGGCATGTTTCTTTGTATTTATCTTTCTTAGCATTCCTAGCACTTCTGAAATCTGTGGATTTACATTCCTTCTCTTGTCAGTTTGGGCAAACGCTTGGTTATTATTTATTAAAGTATTGCTTCTATCCAATTTTTTCCCCTTTATTCTGGGGCTTGTATGTTAGGTCTTTTCACTGTCTTCCATATGTTTCTTATATTCTTTTTTTTTTTTTTTAAGATTTTATTTATTCATGAGAGAGAGAGAGAGAGAGGCAGAGACACAGGCAAAGGGAGAAGTGGGAGACGCAGGAGAGGCAGGCTCCATGCATGGAGCCTAATGTAGGATTTGATCCGGGGTCTCCAGGATCACACCCTGGGCCGAAGGCAGCGCCAAACCGCTGAGCTACCAGGCTGCCCTGTTTCTTACATTCTTTAAAAAAATATTTTCTATTCTTTTCACTCTGGATGCTTTATTATCATTATTATCTTCTGATGTTCTTCAGGTTTGTCTGTTATTAAATCTATTGAGTTTTCACTTTCAGTTACTTTATTCTTTCAGCTTGAGAATTTTCATTTGATTTTTTAAAAAAGGTTTCTAGTTACCTGCCAAAGTCCCTATATTAAGCATATTTATTTTAAAGTCTTTGAAAACTCAAATATCTGGTTCTTTTATGGGTCTTTTTCTATTGTCTAGTTTTTCTCTTGGCTTTTGTTCCTTTAGTCTTTTTTCCTGGTATGTCTGTTAATTTTGGTCGACAGGCATTGTTGGAAAAATTGTCAAGATAATTTTATGCTGAGATGATGATGTCTTCTGCTGGCATTTACTTTTGCTTCTGGTAGGTAGGCAGAGTAGCAGCAGATTGTCTTTCTTTTTTATTTTTTATTTTTATTTTTATTTTTTTTAGCAGATTGTCTTAAATCCAGTTTGTGATAGAGCTAATTTGAATATGGGCTTTACTTTTTCCATTGGCTGGTCTCTTTTTATTCTCTCTGCCCCTCCCCCCCTTTTAAAGTCAAGTTAGTTAACATATAGTGTGTCTTTAGGTTCAGGGTAGAGTTTAGTGGATTCATCAGTTGCATATAACACCCAGTGCTTATAACCTCAAGTGCCTTCCAAGCTTCTCCCCTTGCCCCCCCAACCCTTAGTTTGTTTCCTATAGTTAAGAGTCTCTTATGGTTTGCCTCTCCCTCTATTTTTATCTTACTTTATTTTTCCTTCCCTTCCTCTGTTTATCTGTTTTGTTTCTTAAATTCTGCATATGAGTGAAATCATATGGTATTTGTCTTAGTGTAATACACTCTAGTTCCATGCAAGATTTCATTCCTTTTGATTGCTGTCCTGCTTTCATGGCTACTCCTTTAAGACTCTCAGCTGTAAATTGAGGTATTCATTCTCTGTTGGGCTCTGAATTTGTTTTTCCCCACCAGTCCTGTGGTACTGCCAGAGCCTCTCAGCCTCTTCCACTTAATGGATGAATTGGCAATTGTTGCTAGTTTAATTTTTTCTGTATCTTGTCACTCAATGATATCGGACATTAAGATCACTTTTTATAAAATGTGAGAAATGTTAGATACCATTTACCATTTACTTGAAGGATAATCTATTTACTAAAGGGAATAAAGTTTGGTCTATGTCACAATTTATGAAATTTGTTGTTTAGATCTTATGATCCTTTTTTAAATTTACTTAATCTTCCAGAGACTGATGAGGAATTACTGTGTTTCAGGACAATTATATTTGTCATTTTATTCCTATATTTGCAACACTTTTCACCACCATTTTTGAAGCTCTTTTAAACACATAAATGTTAGTATCCTCGTTACGGAGTAATTATTTGTCAACAAGGTTACATCTTTTTTAGCTGAACAGACTTTACCCCTAACTGTACTCTGATACTAATATTGCTATGTTTCCTTGTTCAGAATTTGTTGATAATGCATACTTCTGTCTTCCACCCTCACTTTTATCTTCAGTTTTTTTATAGCTCTTTTAGATTTCATTCTTATAAGCAATATATTGTTAGAAGTTTTTTTAACCTCACCCTGAAACTCTTTGTAACAGTGAACTTGAGACATTTTCTGCTTGTCAGGATTTTTGTACATCGGACTACCGCATTTAGTGGCTGACCATGTTGTGCTTTCTTTCTTTCTTCTTCTTCTTTTTTTTTTTTTTCCTTGATTTTATTTATTTGTTCATGAGAGATAGAGAGAGAGGCAGAGACACAGGCAGAGGGAGAAGCAGGCTCCATGCAGGGAGCCCGACGTGGGACTCGATCCTGGAACTCCAGGATCACACCCTGGGCCAAAGGCGGCACTAAAACGCTGGGCCACCAGAGCTGCCCTCTTTCATGTTCTTTTTAGTTTGTTTTTATCCTGGCTATTTCTTGTTTGATAGAGTGGTATTTTAAAAATACTTTGTTTAATATGGTCATTTTCTGCTTCAGGGAAAGATTTTCCATATTCTTTTGGGTTTCCAAATGTTTTAGTTAACTTGGATATTCCCCCCTGCCTGAGATATTCATCTTTGAGTTCTGTAATGATTTTAGTTGTCTTCCAGTTCTGTGCTGGCTTCTTCCATGAGCTTCCTGTAGCAACTTGGAACTATAGAGTGTGCCAGGCCCCACAGGGCCATCAGAGTTTAGTGCTTTTACTGATTTATTTCTGAAGTCATTGTTTTCATCATCTTCAGTTTTTGTCCTATTTTAATAAAGATGTGATGAAATTTCATCACCTCCTTTAGTGTCATAATGCAGCAAAAACAAGTTGAAGCAGTGGGGCACAGCACACCTCTGTTCTCATGCTTCCACCCAATCCGTGCCTTACAGTCCCTCCTTTAAGTCCATTCAGTTTTATTTGTTCCAGTGCTGTAGTGTATGCTGCATGAGAGCAAGGGTTTTTGTTTGTTCTGTTCACTGCTTTACCCAAGAGCACAGAGCATTTGTTGAGAAGTGACTTGATTGCCGCTAATTCCAGGATGACTTGGGTCCTGTTCCCCTCACTGATCTCACTCAGTAGAGTGCTTCCAGTGGGCTGCAATCTGGGGAGCCATGCAGGTCCTCCCTCATGCAGTGTGCAGCCCCTTGGGTGCAGTGGGGCTGGGCATTCCCAGAAACAGCAGGCCAGGGAGGAACTGGCTCAGGGCTGCAGTGGGAGGCAGGTGTCAGGGATGAGAGGCTTGGAGGCCTGAGGCCGAGAGGGAACCGTGGCCAACAAGTGTGAGTGTCCGAGGGTAGGAGTGGTTTCTGCCCAGTGGGGCAGAGTGTGTGAGGGTGGTGACATGGGCAGAGGTCAGAGGTAAAATGCTTTTCAGGCTGTGCGGAGTTTGAACTTTTTTTGCCATTGGGTACTGGGAAGCCATTAAGATTTTGAAAGCTGGGCAGCCCCAGTGGTGCAGTGGTTTGGCGCCGCCTGCAGCCAGGGGTGTGATCCTGGAGACCCGGGATCCAGTCCCATGTCGGGCTCCCTGCGTGGAGCCTGCTTCTCCCTCTGCCTGTCTCTCTCTCTCCTTCTCTCTCTGTGTGTCTCTATGAATAAAATAAATAAAATCTTTAAAAAAAAAAAAGATTTTGAAAGCTGAGAGGTGATAACAGTTTTTGTTACAGATCTGGCTGCTGCCAAAGACTAGATCTTCCAGGAGGAGGTGGCCAGAATGGATGTGAGGAGGTCAGGCGGGTGGGGTGGCCTTTGCTGTGATCTGGTGGGAGGTATGGAGCCACAGTGGAGAGAAAGGGCTAAATGGGGAGCAGAGCTGCAGGCGCTTTGGTTAAACACTCACTGCTCTTTACCAGTGCCATCCCTTGTTTTACATGACTTGGGAATTCAGTAGGGTGGTAAGCAAAAATGGGGTTTTGAGCAGTCGGTAATCACTGCTTCCCAGAAAGCCGCTCTGCACAAGGCCCCACAGTCACCTCACATGTGCAGGGCCAAACTCAAGTGGCTCTGGACACCCTCCCCTTACCAGGGCACATTACTGGCCCCTCCAGTTCTAGAAATTTCACCTGAGAGATTGACTTCATGGTTGCTAATGTCAGAGGCACTGTCCCTTTTGAGGGAAGCAGAATCAGCTGAATTGAATTTAGTGAAAATTTTCTAAAATATGTAGGACAAAGGGACTCATGGCAGGTGGACACAGGTGCTACTGCTGGATAGCGGGAAGCAGGACGAGGGCCACCTGCAGGCAGGGTGTGGGGTGAGTACTGGCCCGGGGCCTCGGATGGCAAAGAGCCCGGAGCATGGGGGATTGCGAGGCATTTGTGCCTATGTTGCCTGGGAGAGGACGGTGCCTCTCTGGAAGTTTCACTGCCTGGAGCCCTTCACCCCTGTCAGGGACGTCACCTCCTATCACAGTGTCCTGTGCTCATGGCCCTCGGGCTTTTGCCTGAGCCCTTTTCCTCCAACTCCTCGGGTTGTGCTGGCGCTGGGTGGTACCTTGGCCCTGGGAGCAGCAGCTGGCTCTGATTTTGTCGAGGCACACATCCAGTTCCCCGGGCAGGTGGGTGGGTGCTCACAACACCCTCCCTCACTGGGGCTCTGGGTCTCCCCTGAGCACCCGGAGGGCAGGGATTAGGGCAGTTCTCAGCAGGGATCCAGAAAGCCCATACTGTGGGGGAACAGGAGCCCGAGGGAAGGATCGTGCTTTATGAGTTACGCTGCTTGTGTGTTAGGGACTCATGCTGTAACATTTTCAGTTACTTTTTTACTTCATTTATGGGGAAAATTTAGTGGTATTTCCATGTTTTAGTTTTCCCAGAGGAAGCAAGGGACTATGTCTTTGAATAGCCAGGATTTATGTTTCCTCAAGTGTTAGGGCCTAGACTAGGACTAGGTTATATTCCTTTCTTTATTGTTGACCGTACCCGCCATGGGTCCTTGTTCTGTGCCAGGGCTCCGGGACAAGGACTGGGAGGCCTGGCCACAAATCCCAGTTTGGCTTCTCACTAGCTGAGTGGCCCTGATCAAGTCACTAAACCACTCAGAGCCTTAGTTTCCTCATCTGAGAAGTGGGGAATAGTAACATTACCTACTGTTGGGTTGCTGTGAGGATTAAATGAGTTAATACAATGTAGGCATGATGTAAGTGTTTGCTGCTATTAATAGTATGGTTGTAGGCACTCAGTGCCTATCTATTCAATGGGTGAATTGAAAATGAAACAAATTAATTTATGATGTCATTTGATACTTAATTAGACATTTCTCTTTTAGTTTGGCTTACCTTTTTTTTTTTTTTTTTTTTTAAGATTTTATTTATTTATCCATGAGGGACACACAGAGAGAGGCAGAGACACAGGCAGAGACAGAAGCAGGCTCTATGCAGGGAGCCCGATGTGGGACTTGATCCTGGAACTCTGGGATTACACCTTGAGCTGAAGGCAGATGCTCAACTGCTGAGCCACCCTTGCTTACTTACTTTCTTAAGTGAAATGTTTCATACCTTCTGTGTTTGCTGAATAGTAACTTCTAATTAAAGTTACTGTGGATTATTCTAGACTTTATTGGACCTAAAGCAGTCTGATGTTTTACCCTTATCCCTGGGGTCCTGGCAGCAACTGCTTTTGAGCTGGACCTTGAAGAGGAAAGACAAGTTTGACTGGAATATACCTGAAATATAAAACCATTAAAAAAGAGTCACATTCTGCCCATTTCTAAATGTGGTATAAATCACTGAGTGCCACCTCTGTTCTTAGCTCTTACGGTCCAGGGGACCTGGCGCTCCCCAGCTGTCCCAGCCTCTTGCCTCACCACAGACCTGCTCCTGCCAACCTGTTCTTTGTAGGGACCAAATGCCCAGTGTCCAGGTCACCCTGGTCTTGGTGGGGCGCCTCAGTCTGAAGGCCGTCTCCCCAAGCTCGCTCTGTAGCCCCTGTCCGTTCCTCAGGTAGGGTGAGAACTCTCTCTTCTATAGGGTCTTTCTGTGGTCAGAGGGAACACGCTGACATCTCCTTCAGGGTGGTGGCTCCCAAACTTGGCTGTGCCTGAGGACACTTTGGGGGAAACAAAAAAAAGTTTCTGGCACCATCCCCTGAGATTCTGATTTGAAAATTGGGTGAGGTTTTAGAGCTTTCCCTGATTTTGAGGTGCAGCCTCATTTGGGACCCACACTTGTGATGCCAGATGAGCACAGGCTCCTTGGTAATCTGCACTCTTGGTTACACCTTCTTGGGTCTTGACTTGAGGCCAGGGGTTCTCTTTGAGGCTTGCTGTCCTCAGTGCAGGATACACACCTGGCTGTGCCAGCGACCGTGAGCCAGGAAGTAGGTTTCATTGCTCCTTTCTGTTCAGAGAGGATATTTTTGAAGTCCTACAGAACAAACATTCGTCATTGTAGACAATTCTGTGGGCCAGGCCCCTTCCTCTTGCCCTTACCCTCATACAAATGCTCTGAGTGCTGGGCCGAGGAGCTTCCCAGAAGCTGTGTCTCTGGATTCGGGTGAGCAGCTTTGGGTTGGGCTGGCTTCTTTCTGTTTGTGTGTGTGTCCATGTGTAAGTGTGTCCGGGTGTGTGTGTCATCCCTGTGGTGTGTGTGTGTGTTTCCAGCAAGTTTGACAGTTTGAAAACTTCTTGTTTACCTCTGAGGAATACAGGAATAATTTGGCAACAGCACCGTCTTACCTGGGCAGTCTGATTTCTGAAATCAAATAGAAACCAGTTGGAAAAGATGCATGTTTTGGAAAGACTCATTTTTCCTTCTTTCAACCACTCAGTGTGGTGGCACAGTCTCCACTGGGTGCCTGAGGGCAGACGGAGGTGGACAACCATGCTGCCTGCATTCAGGGACTTCTCAGAGCCTGTTAGACATGAGAAGAAGAGAATATAGTGCCGGGTGACAAGTATTGCAGAGGAGGGTGCAGAACACAGTGCGTGCTCGGGGACAGAAGCATCTGTGTGTGCCTGGGGTCTGGACGTGGCCACGGAGAAGGGGCGTGTGCATGGGCTCTGGAGTGGGGTCCAGGAGGGTCCCAGGATTGGAACCGTGTGCAGGGCAGCTTATCCATTTATTTTGTAGAGTGTGTACATGGTAATAATGATTTTGGAGGAGATTTCAGGTCGGGGCGGAAAGGTCACAGCAGCTCAGCAGCTGCTTTCTTTGGGTCCCCTTCAATCACATGTCAGAGGCGTATGTTACATTTCACACATTTTTCACACATCAATATGTGTGTAATTTTATATTTTCATTGTAAACACTTGCACAGCATGAGTCTCTAACTGATCACCTTTATCGGTGGGATATTTTGTAGATGTCGCATAGTTGATCACTTAATCTGTATTTCCTCACTCATATACGTGTTTAGGGGGCTGCTTCTGCGGAATGCCATATTGAAGTCTCACACAACTGTCCCAAAGTAGGATGTGGCACCTCTGCTTAGTTGTGTGTCCATACCATGTAGCTTACTGGGGTAGGGATTGATGTAGTTGGCTTTTTCCTCGTAGCATCATCCTAATGATTGCCCTAAAGTGATTGTGTCAGAATAGCCATCCCATACAAAACAAGGAGTGATTTGTTGTGACTGTATTTATAACTTCCTTTTCCCCAAAGAATACTGTTGAAGTATTTAATGGTATCCAGAGGTTTTACGAGGTCTATTATAAAGGTGGCTTTGTTAGCTGTCATGACTCTCTTTTTTCATCTGTGAAATAGGTCACTGGGTTGGCAGAAAAGTGCCCCCTGAAGGTTTCCTGGTTTTTACCTGCACCACGACTCGTCAGTGAGGGTAGAAGTTCAACTTGCCACACTTAGCAGTTATTCCGAGGTACAGGAGTTTCAGAGGATTTCAGATGAGGTCCAGAGAGTGTAGAAAGATAGCATCTGGAGCTGAAGAGTAGATACCGGGGGATCCCTGGGTGGCGCAGCGGTTTGGCGCCTGCCTTTGGCCCAGGGCGCGATCCTGGAGACCCGGGATCGAATCCCACGTCGGGCTCTCGGTGCATGGAGCCTGCTTCTCCCTCTGCCTATGTCTCTGCCTCTCTCTCTCTCTGTGACTATCATAAATAAATAAAAATGTTAAAAAAAAAATGAAGAGTAGATATCGGGAGAGTTACTTTCCTTAGAGCTAGCGGCCAAAACTACTAAAAACAGGAGAAAAACTTTGGTTTTCCTTAACCTTTTACTTTTCCTGTTTTTAGTAATTATTGCCCAATAACGCTAAATAAAAAGGAAGCTATGTAATGGATTTAAGTAATATTTTTAGTTGTTTTAAATCTCCTCTGTCATTCACGCTTGTTGAATGAATGAACTCCTTAGTGGAACTGCATAGGGTGGAGCCCTGGACCTGTCTTTCTCAGCTGTTTCCAGCAGACGTCAGCCTGTGGGGTGGTCAGTGCTGCTCCTTTGGTGAGGAACCATGACCTTTATCCAGATTTCAACATCAGTTTTCCTTCTCAGCTTGTTTGGAACTCAGATATTTCCTGGGCAAAACCCCTGTGCCGGTCACTTTGGCTTAGAGAAAGGAAAAGCTATATATATAATTGGCAGATTTCCTTCATGGAAACTCTTCCCAGTTTCTGTGACTGCAGGCCTGGAGCTGGGGTGGGGAAAGTTGTCCTCATGGGCAGAGGGTGTCCCATGAGTCCTCTGAAGCTAGAAGACCTGCCAGACGGGAAGCCCTACATATTTAGGATAGCAGCTCCTGCTGCCTGGGCTCACTGCCATGAGCAAGCCCACCGTGGTTCCTGTTGAAACGCAGGGCTCCAGGAGAACTGACCTCACGTCCTGGCTGTGCCAGCTGTCAGCTGGGGATCTCCACATCTTAACACCTGTGGCTTCATCCTCCCATTGGCAGAATAGGGGCACCACTACCTCACTCACGGTGGTGTGGGCAAGCGCTCAGCACATAGTAGGTGCTTAGTTGATTAAAGGCTATGATCGTTAAAACACCCTTTGGACAGGGCAAGCAGGACTAGGTGAGCAGCTGCAGGAGGAAGTGAATCCAGTGAATTCTCTGCTTCATAATCCACTCTGTGTTCTCAGTTTCAAGAAGTAGGAAGAAGCAGGCGTTGAGCCAAATTGGTAGTGTGTGTTTGCTAAGTGTGGGGTTTTGCTGAAGGCTTCACCTGCCTCTGGGTCCTGAGAGCCAGGTACTCCACACGAGGGCTTAGGATTCCTTAGGATTCTGTTCTTTCAGTTGTTCCAAGCAGGCGGAGGGAGGAGGCACTGTCTTCTGGCAGCCTTCTGGTGAGTGCTGGGGCCAGTGGTGGGTGTCTGTTACGTGTATTTAGGATTCAGGGTGGGGAAGGACTCTCGCTTGTCTGGGCTGTGCGTGTTATCGAGTAGAGGTTGCTTGTGAAATCTAAGCCGTTTTTACAGTACGTGTGTGTGAAATGTTAATACTTCTAATTGTTTTTATTTACAAATGATAGAAGAAACAAAAACCAAAATGGACAGTTTAAAGACTATAGTATAACATTTATTTATTTATTTATTTATTTATTTATTTATTTATTTATTTATTTATTTATGATAGTCACAGAGAGAGAGAGAGAGAGAGAGAGAGGCAAAGACACAGGCAGAGGGAGAAGCAGGCTCCATGCACCGGGAGCCCGACGTGGGATTTGATCCCTGGTCTCGAGGATCACGCCCTGGGCCAAAGGCAGGCGCTAAACTGCTGCGCCACCCAGGGATCCCTTAACTTTTATAAAGTAAAGAGTTCTTTGGGAAAAGAAACAGTGGAGAAGGTATGTGGATATTATTGAGTTTTTTCTTAGGGTGTCTAGGAAATTAACTTTAGTCCTCCTTTACCCAGTGTTCTTTGGTCATTGTGCCAGGGATATGATAGAGCCAAGTCCTGTCTTGTTTCTTTCCTTGAAAGTTAGGAAAATGATAATCATTCTTTAGGAGATCATGTTTAAAAAACCCCGCTTTCCTGTCCCGGAATTACTTAGTATTTCAGAGTAGGTAGAGGAGTGAGTAGGAGCTTTTTATTTCCTTGAAACAACTTGTTATCAAATTAAGATAATTCGCTGTTCTGTGGCAGGGAGGTTGCTGTTTATTGACTCAATAATCTCTCCCCTTCCACAGCTGAAGCACCTGCTTTGAAATGTAAACTCAGAAATGAAACATGTGATTCCGGCCCCTCCCCCCCTTTAAGTCAGGAGGAGGACGTTAGGAGCTACTGTACCAGTTCTGTACAGGATGTTTAACTAAACCTCCAGACCTCAGCCTGGTGTTGAGGTGCTCACGTAAGGCTCACATAAGTCTCCTGCACAGCACCGGCCTCCGTGCCTGCTGGCTTTTTTTTTTTCCTTCTTAAAGTAGGCCCTGTGGCCCAAGTGGGGTTGGAACTGACGACTCAGATCTAGTCTCAGGCTGCACTGACTGAGCCCGCTGGGCGCCCCCTGCTGGACCTTCATTGGAAAAGCTGGTCCGGTTCAGGGGCCCTGTTCCTCACTGCTGCCTCATGTTTGCTGGCTGCAAAAGTCCAAAGATGGTGGGTCAGAGTAATTGCACATTTGGAGAATAGTGAGCAGTGGGGTTGGTCCCCACCCCGTCCTTGGTGGGGCCAGAGGGATGCTGACCTTGATGCAGGAGCCTTTGCATCTGTCCTGGCCCGGACACGGAGGACCAGGACCGCTTCCATGACTGGGAGGCAGGGGCCCAGGCCACGCTGGCCCTCCAGCACTGCCCGCTCCAGATGGCTGTCTTCTGAGGAATGAACATTTCGGTTTGCTTTATGCAGCAAATATCGAATCGCACCAAGGGATAGGTTGGGGATTGGTTGTTTCCAAAGCTGTGAGTGCTGCTTTGTACGGGGCACTGCCAGTTCACACACCCTGTCGTACAAGAGATAATACCGTTAATCATTTTTAGCACCCACTTGACTTGCAGAAATTTCCTGGCTGTGGATGATAAAACTATATGGTCATACCAGCCATTCAGAGAAAGGTTCACCCTGTCCTTTAGAGCATATTCCAGTGCACTGAGATAGGTTGATGTTATTTTTATAACTCATTTGAGGTAGAATTGCTGTACAATGAACCGCACTGTTTAATAAAGTGTACAGCTTGTTGAGTTGTCACTCCCTCACCCCCGCTCCTGCTGAAACTGTCACCAGACAGGGTGACAAACATTTCCATCCCCTGAAAGTTTCCTCGTGAGCCGTCCTTTCTCTGCACCCTCCCTGTCTTTAAGATTATTTTGCTTTCTTTTCTTAGAATTCTGTATAAATTGAATAATTCATTGTAAATTGAATAATAATTCAATATAAATTGAAAGTGTATCCCCCTTATTATGGCATCTTTGGCTCAATATAATGATTTTGAAACTTTCCCTTTTTGGGAATATTGACAGTTTATTCTTTTTTTTTTTTTTTTCAGTTTATTCTTTTACCCCAATTTGCTGATCCATTTACCTGTTGTTGTTCATTTGAGCCATTTCCAGTTTTGAGTTATTACAAATAAAGCTACCATGAACATTTTTTTTTAAGATTTTATTTATTCGTGAGAGACACAGAGGTGGGGGGGAGGCAGAGACACAGGCAGAGGGCGAAGCAGGCCCCATGCAGGGAGCCTGACGTGGGACTTGATCCTGGGTCTCCAGGATCACACCCTGGGCTGAAGGCGGCGCTAAACCGCTGAGCCACTGGGGCTGCCCTACCATGAACATTTGTATACAAGTCTTTGTGTGGACATATGTTTTTGTTTCCCTTGGTAAATACCTAGTAGAATTGCTGGGTCATACACTAGGTGTATGTTTAACTTTTTTTTTTTTTTAAGATTTTATTTATTTATTCATGGGAGACACACAGAGAGAGGCAGAGACACAGGCAGAGGGAGAAGCAGGCCCTATGCCCGGAGCCTGACGTGGGACTCGATCCCGGGACTGCAGGATCATGCCCTGGGCTGAAGGCAGGAGCTCAACCACTGAGCCACCCAGGGATTTCCCCCATGCTTAACTTTTTAAGAAACTGCTCAACTCTTTTCCAAGGTGCTTGGGATTTTACGTGGCCACCTGCAGTGCAGGGAGGTCCAGTTGTTCGGCAGCCACCAGCACATGGTGTTGTCAGTCTTTTATTTTATGTTTCCTGATAGATGCGTAGTGGTATCTTATTGTGTCTTAATTTCCATTTTCCTGATGACAAATAATGTCAGCATCTTTTCATGTGCCTGTTGGCCGTTTGTCTGTCTTTGTGAAGTGTGTAGTAGAATCATTTGTCTATTTTTGTGTTGAATCGGTTGTCTTGTTAGTGAGTTGTAAGAGTTCTTTGTATATTTTGGATATAAATCTTTGTGTGACATGTGTTATGAATGTTTTTTCCAATCTGTGGCTTGCCTTTTTTGTGTGGACATCTTTAGAAGGACAATGTCATTCTTTTTGGTGAAATTGAATTCATCAGTTTTTTTTCTTTATGGTTCATGCTGCGTGTTTTTCAATCCAAGAAACCTTTTTCTGCCTCCATATCACAAAGGTTTTTTTCTAGAAGTTAGGATTGTGACTAGTGTAGTTAATTTTGTGCATAATGTGAGGTAGGAGTTGATGCTCATTTTTTCCTTATGGATGCTCAGTTTTTTCAGTAGCATTGTTGAAGAGATGTTTCTTTTCTCATTGAATCACCTTGACATCTTTGCTGTAAATCAATTGACCATATGTTTGTGAATCTCTTTTCCAGACTTCCTGTCCTGTTCCATTGATCTATATGTCTAACCTTACCCAAATACCACAATTTCTTGATTGTTATAACTTTGCAGTAGGTGTTGAAATCAGACAGGGCAAGTCCTGTAACTTTTGTTCTTAAAATTGCTTTGGTTCTTTCTAAGTCCTTTCCATTTTCGTGTAAATTTTAAAAATAGTCCATTTCTACAAAATAAGCTTGCTAGAATTTTTTTTTTTCTTAAGATTTTATTTTTAAGTAATCTCTATACCTAGCGTGGGGCTTGAACTCACAACCCTGAGATCAGGGTGCTTCAGCCTGCTGGACTCTTGATTGAAATTGCATCAAATCTAGGAGATCCCTGGGTGGCTCAGTGGTTTAGTGCCTGCCTTTGGCCCAGGGCGCAATCCTGGAGTCCCGGGATCGAGTTCCACATCGGGCTCCTGGCACGGAGCCTATTTCTCCCTCCTCCTGTGTCTCTGCCTCTCTCTCTCTCTCTCTCTCTCTCTCTCTCTATCATAAATAAATAAATAAATCTTAAAAAAAAGAAATTGCATCAAATCTATATCAATTTGGGGAGAATCGGTATCTTAATGACATTGAATTTTCTCATGAACATATTTATATATTTAGGTATTCCCATGAACTCCGTATTTATTTAGGTCTTTAATTTCTCTTGGCACAGTTTTGTGTTTTTTCAGGGTAGATATTTTTAATGTCTTTTGTTAGATTCATTCCTATGTAGTGTATTTTTTTTGTTCCTATTAAATGAAATTTAAAAATATGTTTCATAGTTTATTGCAGATATATAAGAATATAATGGATTTTGTGACCTTGGAAAACAACTTATTAATTCTAGTAGTTGGTTTGTAGATTCTTCAGAAATATCTATATCAATAGTTGTATCATCTACAAATAGGGACCACTGTATTTCTGTATTTCTATCTTGCCCAGATGCCTTGTATTTTTTTTTTTTCTTGCCTTGTTGAAAAAGTTAGGACTGCTGGTATAATGTTGAATACAAGTAGTGTATGCAGGAGTATTTTCATTTCTTCTAATCTTACTAGGAAACAATTCAGCTTTTTATTATTGGGTATGATGTTAGCTGTAGGCTTTTTGTAGGTGCCCTTTTTCAGTTTGAGGATTTTCTTATTTGCTGAGAATGTTCATTGTGAATGAGTGTTGAATGCTATCAGATGTTTTTCTGCTTCTACTGAAGTGATCATATGTTTGCTTTCCCCTTAATTTTCTTTTTTTAAAAAATATTTAATTTATTTATTTATGAGAGACACACAGAGAGAGGCAGAGACACAGGCAGAGGGAGAAGCAGGCTCCACGCAGGGAGCCCGACATGGGACTCGATCCCGGGTCCCCAGGATCAGGCCCCGGGCTGAAGGCAGCACTAAACCGCTGAGCCACCAGGGCTGCCCTCCCCTTAATTTTCTTAAAAGGGCAAATGAAATTGATTTTTGAATGGTAAACCAACCTTGTATTCCTGAGACAAACCTTGAATCCTCATGATGTATTATCCTTTTTATTTATTGTTAAATTCAACTTGCTCTTATTTTGTTAGTGATTTTTGCATCTATATCCATGAATAATATTGGTTTGTAATTTTCTCTTTTACCTTTGTCAGGTTTTGATACTTAGGTTAAGCTGGCTTTATAAAACATATAAACTAGCATCATAACAGAAGGGGGGGATATCATTGTTACCCCCTCTGTTTTTTTGATAAAGTTTATTATTTCTTTCTTAAATTCTTGCTAGAATTTCCCAGTAACACTTGGTGTGGAGTTTTCTTTTGGGGAAGGTTTTTGGTAGTATCTTTTGACATTTTTTATCACAGATTAAATTTTTTTTTTTCTAAATAAGCTTCGCACCCAGCTTAAAACCCAGTGCGGGGCTTGAATTCACAACCCTGAGATCAAGATCTGAGCTGGAAAAAAAAAAAAAAAAAAAAAGATCTGAGCTGAGATCAAGAGTTGGATGCCCAACTGAGGCACTCCCATAAGTTAAAGTTTTTAATGTATATAATTCTGTTTCTTGTGTCAGCAGTAACATTATATGCACCCTTTCTTTCCCCCCTCTAATTTGTTTGTTGGAGGGAGAGGTGTAAACTTTAAGAGAAAAGGGATGTCCTGGGGCTTATTGACTCACTCTCTATTCCAGCGCCCCAGAGCCATGCCTGGCACAAAGTAGGCATTCTATAAATATCTGTTGGGTTAGCTGGTTTGTTGTTGCTGTATTTCTGTCACTTGGCATCCCTGGGACGCTTTCCTGTCTTTTCCATCCGCGTGGGACTGTGTCAGAGCTGTGCCATGACAAAGGGAGATGGGTCCTGAGTCAGGCCAGCTGGCCTCAGCCAACCCACATGCCATGCTGTCTCATGGTGGCTTTTCAAATACCCAGTGATGCCTCCACAGCCCTGGTAGACAGACCCTCTGAATCAGGACTTGCCAAGGAGAAAAATATATTTTCAACCTTTTTCTGTTTCGGTTTTTTAAAATGTTAAATCTTGTGGTCGGACTTCTTTTCAGTTTTGAAATATACTTGAAATACCAGAGGAATACAGGAAGCATGGTCAGAGGAGAGGGATAAATTGTTTAAAGTTAGGAAGAGGGGGTTATACATGGGGCAAGATTATCCCTAACGGCAATTGACGTTGTGTGTGATTTACCTGCCTTACTGGGAATGTGGTCTGAGATGTCCTTTTCCTGGATTACTTATACATGACTGCTGCGGACCAAGTGCATTAGTCACTTGGAGAGTTAGAAAGGACAGTGTGATTTGGACCGGGCATCTCTGAGAGAATATGACTCTGTTCAGGTCCCTGGCATCTAGAGGGGTTTAGTGCCCCCTCCCACCTTTGTGTCTCAGAGGCTGGTTCTTTGTACCTTCAACAGCTGCAGAGATTAGGCATGGGAGCTGACACTCAGCAGCTCCCCTAGACCATGTGGGTCAGCTACTCCATCCTTCCAGGAGGGAGCTCCACAGGTCACATCATGCTCTGGATGTGACCATTGGCCAACTGTCTTGTGGCCCCCACTCTGCCTCCTACAAGCAGTGTGGCCCTGAGGAGTCATCTGTGCTCTCTGGGTATTTGTTTCCTAAGCGTGTGAAACAGGGTTGGGACACGTGGTCATCCAGTCATGGGCGTGCGCGTGAGTCTGTGACTTCAGCTTCCGGCTGAACCTCAGCAGGGCCACATGAAGAGCAAGGGCTCCCATCCAGCATCTTTGTCTCCTTCTTCTCCAGTTTTGCATCATGACCAGCAGATTTGAAACCTTCATTTTGTGGTGTTGGTGACACGTCTGAAGCTGTTTTCCTCAGAGTTCATCCTGGAGAAGAGGAGATGGCTGCCCCTTGCATCTTGTGTGTGGATTGCCCGGGAGGGGAGGGACGTGAGGGACAGGGTAAGGGGTGGCTAGGATCCACACCTCCGATTCTGCTCCTGCTGGCCTTGTGCTTTGCCGATTTGAGCACGTCCTCACACAGGTTGCCACGCGGCCTCAGCATGGGTCTCTTCCCAGACAGCGAGGTTCCCGGACTGAATCACAGGAAAGTGGGGGAACATGGGACTCCTCACTGTGTAGGGTAAACCACCTGGAAATGTTCTCCGTGAGGTGGGGATAGGGTGCATCAGGGGAGTTAAGCTCAAGGATACATCACTGTGTTCCACAGTCAGAAGGGTTTTCAGCCTAAATTGCTCAGTGAGTGACCTTCATGTAGATGGGATGTGTTCAGTTCTGTATTTATTGAGCATGTACTACCTGCCAGGTACTCAGGGGTTCCTCAGGGAGCAGGATGGAGACTCCTCCTTTGTGGATCCAGAGGCAGAGAGAAGGGACAAGGTGGAAATTCCATCTTTTTTTTTTTTTTTTTTTTGCAACAAATTGCATTTAACCCCTCCACACCAAATTCTTTTTATGCTCCTCCTGAGACACATGTGAGCAATTTATATATCTGAGGTTAGCAGCAGACTTCTATAGCAGACCAGATATTATAGGCTTTGTGAGCTATAGGGTCTCTGGCCATATGTAGCAGTCGGAGACAATATGTAAATAAACAGGAATGACTGTGTTCCTGTAAAACTTTCTTTAAAAAGAACAGGTGGTGCGCTGTAGTTTGCCTGGCCCTGACTTGTGTCCTCAGATTTGATTTTCAGTGTTATTATTTCAGCCTTACTGTGACTCTGTTAAATTAGGCTCCCTTGGTGTTGCTGTCCATTTGAGTTGAGAATTTTCAGTTTTACTTAACGAGAAATCATGTTATTAACCTGGAGGAGAAAGGAGATTCCATTTCTGTGCCTTGGTCTGTGATGATGAGGGTGGTGTCTCAGGTTAGGTTTGGGGGTATTGAAGAGGAAGCACAGCTAGCAGTGGTTTAAATACGGTAGAGGTTTGTTTCTCTCCCTAGAAAAGACCAGGGGCCAGCAGTCTGGGGCCAGTGTGGAGCCCGATAGTCGCCAGAGACCCAACTTCCACTCTGAGGGTCCTTTTGTGTGGCTAGATGCCTGCTGCAGGAGCTGCAGAAGGGGCTTGGGCCAGGACTGGGGCGGCCCCCACCTTTTCATCTCTTCAAAGAGCTTTCCTGGGAGCTCCCCCAGTGCTGTTCCTGTAGGGAAGGTGGGAAATGTGCTGGTAGCCAGGCTGAGCGGGAGGCTACTAGGAACAGCAGGGCCATTCTGGAATGTAGAAGGGCACGAAGCTAATTGCGTAGGCAGTTGATAGTTTTTTTGTCCCAGATAATGAGTTTGTTGGTAAAAAAAAAAAAAAGAAAAGAAAAAGGCATAGATGTATTTTAAACACGTTTTACTTTAGAAAGTGTGGAAAATATGGGATCCCTGGGTGGCTCAATGGTTTGGTGCCTGCCTTTGGCCCAGGGCGTGGTCATGGGATCCCGGGATGAGGTCCCACGTTGGGCTCCCTGCATGGAGCCTGCTTCTCCCTCTCCCTGTGTCTCTGCCTCTCCCTCTGTGTTTCTCATGAATAAATAAATAAAACTAAGAAATACATTATATTATGGGGCACCTGAGTGACTCAGCCAGTTAAGCATCTGGCTGATTGATTTTTTTGGTAAAGATTTTATTTATTCATGAGAGACAGAGAGAGGCAGAGACACAGGCAGAGGGAGAAGCAGGCTCCATGCAGGGAGCCTGATGTAGGACTCAATCCCGGGTCTCCAGGATCACGCCCTGGGTTGAAGGTGGCGCTAAACCGCTGAGCCACCTGGGCTGCCCAGCATCTGACCCTTGATCTCAGCTCAGGTCATAATCTCAGGGTTGTGAGTTCAAACCCTCCGCCGGGCTCCACATTGGACGTGAAGCCTACGTTAAAAAAAAAAAAAAGGGAAATCAAAACAATGCATTATATTATGAACATCTGTGTCCATGAATACATGCTCACATTGCACTTGTGAAACTTCGCTGTATGGTATTCCACTGTGTGGTCACAGCATAAGTTTTTGGAGATTTAGGATATTCATAGTGCTTCGTTGTTGGAGGCATGGTAGGGTGGTTTGTTTGTGTTTTGCCTTCTGTATATCAGCTTCTTGCTTCCTGCTTGCTGTGGGGGGGGAGGGGATGTGTGGGGTACCCGCGGGGGGGCTGTCTGCCTCCAGCACCCTACTTAGGGCCACCTGTAGTCTCTAAAGTTTTCCACACATAAGCACGACATTTCAAAGCTTAATAAAGAGCTGTAGAAATACTATATTGATCAATAACCCCAACATATTTTTGTTGCATTTCAGTTTTAGGTATAATCTTTCCTTTTTGCTTCATCTTGCTTTTTCTTCTTTTAAAAAAATCTGTTCTCTGATGGATTAAAAGCAATTTTGGCCTCTGGCCCAGTTGGCTTTGCTCCTACCCGAGTGTCCTGTGTTCCTGGGGACTGGTGTCCTCAGGAGGGTTGAAAGCTTGAGTGTGGCGGAGGGTGCTTATACTGTGTGCTGTGGGCCCCTGGGCAGGTGTAAGAATTGTGGTGATGGGGATCCCCTTCTGCCCTCAGAGCTGCCCTGAGACTAGACATGAGCAGAGCTTTAGAGAACAAGTACTCTGCTAGCAGTTCATACCTAGGCTCCTTTGGAGGTCGGGCCCCATGCTGTTGGGTACCTGGGGCGTCTGAACCTGCATTCTGGGGCTGCTTTCGCCCAGGGACCTCCTGGTGCTTGTTTGCATGGTGCTATTTTTGTGTTTGGTATGGCGCTCCTTGAGGAAGTCTGTTGTCTACGCACATCCCAGCTGTTTTGAATAGTCTGGGTCTCAGGGGGCTTCAAGGTAGGGATTTGTGTATGGCGAATCCAGCATTTTGGGCAGCATTGGAACAGCAGGATGTGAGTAACAGGAAGTGACAGAAATTACCAAATGCGCCAGATACTTATTCTTGGCCACCTTTCCGAGTCCCTCGGGCTGAGGAACTATAATTAGCACAGTATTTCCAGGTTCCCATTCCTGCCCGGACGCTGTCCCTTTGCTCCTCCTTTGGTCAGTGGCTGAACTTCGAGGCTCTGATTTGTTATTCCAGCGTCTCTGGTCTCCTTCAGTGAGCCACGGGGTCTTGTACGTCGATTTTAAAATTCAGTTTTTGTTTTTGCTGGGCCACTTCCGTATTGACCCATTTGAGCAGTTGGGAAATGTTCTGCAAGCGGGGAGAGCGGCAGGTAAGAGCTACAGGTATTGGCAGTAAAACTGTGTGAAGCTGTATGGGAAAGCAGTGGAAATGTAAGGATTTAAAATGAAATGAGTGGAAGGAATTGAAGATGACTGTAAGCATCTCCAGAGGGTTGATTTTTGTCTTGTATTTCTTAGAGGTGGAAGGCTGGGATTTCTTTTTTTTAAAGATTTTATTTATTCATGAGAGGCAGAGACACAGGTAGAAAGAGAAGCAGGCTCCATGCAGGGAGCCCAATGTGGAACTTGATCCCGGGACTCTAGGATGACGCCCTGAGCTGAAGGGAGACTCTCAACTGCTGAGCCACTCAGGCGTCCCAACAGGCTGGGATTTTTAAAGCCACAGACTTGGTGTTGTGACTTCACCCACATGCTAGAAACATCTTTGGTTCCCACCTGGTCAAACAGAAAGCCTGCGGGTCAGCTAAACTTCTCTGTGATGAATTTTCATTGTCTGAACTTTGTCACAGGAGAAGTTTCAGCCCACCATCCCCAAGACAAGGCACTGTGGAGCCTGGAAATAGTCTCACTCCTTATTTGAAGTGTCGTAGACAAGTGATTTTTTTCCCCCAGTGGTGTTGGATAGTACTTCAGGCAGCTGCTGACCAGATGCCCACATGGGCTGCTCGGTGTCCCCTGCTCCCCGCTGTCCGCTGTGACTGTGCCAGCTCGCTGTAAGAGCAGTTGGGGAGCCAACCCTTGGCTCTCATGTCCTGCATCGCCTTGTGTGCTCTGATCTGTGCTGTCCTGTGGACCAGCCAGCACCGTCCTGCCGCCAGCAGCAATAATGGCCTTCCTTGTGCACCTTCAGAATGACCCCGAGGGACAGGCGCTGGTACCTGTTTTGGAGATTAAGAAGCTGAGGCCTAGAGACAAGTCATTTGCACCAGTGACTCTCTCTCTCTGTCGTAACTGCTGTGCTGTCTCTGCCATGCCCTTTACCCTCACTGAGGCTTAGGGAGCTGGCTTGCTCTTGAGCAGTGGGACGTGTATCTCTGCCTGCTTTGATAATCCTCAGAAAGGAAGTTTCTATGGTTTGATATTAGCTTCCGGCGGCTGCCACCCTAATGTTCACGGAAAGGGGTGTGTTGGAAAGGTTTCTTTGTTGATCTCTAGTAGCTTCCCTTTGAGCAGTCCGGCCAGTACCTTGCCCTTCCTCCCTTCAGAAGCCATCAGCCTTATTTTCACACACTCAGCCAGTTCTTTAGCAGGAGCCTACTACAGGATGAGAAATTGGAGAGGCCAATTAGGAATAACGTGTGACTGCCTTGAAATGCCCAGTAGCCTGTGGAGGCGGCTGGGCGTGCAGCAGCCACAAGAGCCCCTGGAGGAGGGCATTCTGTGGCTGAGTGAACGCATGCGTGAACACCACACCACGTTCAGGCTCCCTGGCGGTCCCCCCATTTGACCAGCAGAATCCATCTGCAGACATGGTTTCGGGCTGACCCACTCCCTTCTCTAAGGCTAGACTATAAACTATAAGTACTGTAAACTGTACCTACTGTGTATTTTCATCTGTATACATACAGTAAACTATTAACTATAAATATAGGACATACTGTGTGTGTCTCAAGCTCTGACTTGGGTATGTTAGCATATTTTTGTGCCAAAATGTTTAACATTTAAAAAATTATTAAATATTTCAGGCATTCAAAAAGTAACACAATGGACAACTATGAATCCTTCTCAGCCTGAGAACGAAACAGTGTGGATGTACTTGAAGTCATTTATATTCTGGATCCTACCTACCCCTCTTGCCCTCTCCCCAGAGTCATCCCAGTTCTGAGTTTGTTATTTATCATTTGTGTGTGTGTGTGTGTGTGTGTGTGTGTGTGCATGCGCGCACACACTTTAATCCTTTCTCTTCTCCCATATGTAGGTATAAGTAGCATATAGTATTTGGCCAGGTTTCAGTTGTAAGTAAATGGTGTCATACTATCAGCTCCCACAACTTGCTCTTTTCACCCAGGGTTGTGTTTTCAAGGTCGATCTGTGTGGATACGTCTGCCTTCAGTTAAATGATTCAAGGTTTAACATGACGGATTCCGGATTCCTGGAATTAAATCAGGGTTTCTGGGAAGTGGGGCATGAACCTCAGAACTTTTTTTTTTTTTTTAAATTTTTATTTATGTATTTATTAGAGACACCCAGAGAGAGGCAGAGACACAGGTAGAGGGAGAAGCTGGCTTCCTGGAGGAAGCCTGATGCGGGATTTGATCCCAGGACCCAGAGATCACGACCTGAGCTGAAGACAGATGTTCAACCACTGAGCCACCCAGGCATCCCACGGGCCTGAGAACTTTTTACAAATACCGCCCTTGTCAAAGGATCATAGTGCTTAGTTGTTAGTTGGTGGCTTACATAGTGGTCCAGTGTCCAGAGTGTCCCACTCTTGGCTTGGATTTCCCAGCTTTGGCCATTATAAACAGCATTACCATTCTTAGACTCGCCTTCCTGGGCACAGGGGCATGAGTTTCTCTGGAATGTGTTTCTAAGGGTAGAATTGTCAGGTATGAACATCTTCAGCGTGATGAAATATTGTTCATTGCTCTCTAAAACTGCAAGGCCTGGTCACAGCCTTCTTCATCTCAGAATGGCAGCTCCATCTCCAGCTGTTCAAGGGGGTAGTTGTTGGCTCCTCTTTGTTCCATACCCCATCAGGTCTGTCCAGAAACCCTGTTACCTTCAGGACACCTGAGGGCACGGCCGCTCCCCTTCCCTTCTCTCTCAATAGGATTGCTGAGCACCCTCCCCAAAGGGTCCTGACTTCTGCCCTGCCCCTTATGTTCTGTTTTTAGTAAAGCAACCAGAATGTTGCTTTTTAAACTTAAGTCAAATGTTGGCCTTCTGCTCAAAAAGTGCCACAGTGCTTGGTGTAAAGGCCTTAGAAGTGCCTGTGTGATGCTCTGCGTCCTGTTCATCCCCAGCTCCTCTCCCCTGGTTCACTTGGCTCTTGCCACTAGCTGTGGTCCTCCTGCTTCAGGCTGTGGCCCATTCCTTGTCCTTCCAGTCTTTTCCAGTGAGACCTCTGTTGACCCTGACCTTTCTCTGATCTCTCTTTTTTCCATAGACTTGTCACCAGTCACTCCATACTATGGAATTGTCACCATACTCTCCATACTATGTAGTTTACTTTATGGTAGTATTTAGTATTTATTTCCTGTCTATGTTTGAATGAAAGCTCCATGGGAGCAGGGGTCTTGTCTGTTTGTTCAAGTGAAAGCTGCTTGAATTTATTTCTGAGAAGAAAGGAAGAATTTGGAGCCCAAACATGAGGATTGAGTGTGGGAGAGGTGGTGAAGCTGGCCTGTGGGGGAAGTGTTGGCAGAAGGACATGTCTAAATGTGGGAGCAGGAACCCTAAGAGGCCTGCCTGGTTGGCAGTGGGATCTGTGGGTCTGGAGCTGGGGGGCAGCTTGTCATACATGTGTTTTGGGTCACTCCTGAGTGCACCTGCAGTAGAGGTGGGGCTGCTGGGCTTGGCCCATCCAGGAAGTGCAGTGCCGTGTGAGGGCAGGACCTGTGGTTCTGACATCCTCCCTTCTAGGCTGACACGAGACACAGCTTCATTGACTTTTGAAGCACTGTTGTGTGTAGAAATGAGTCCTGCCATTTCCGGTGCACTCTCTTGTGCAGCCTCAAGGACCAAGCCACATGTCACAGCTGGATAACAGAGCTCTGTGACCCTCACGTGTTCTTACTTGGACTCAGCATATGCAGAGGACTAGATTTGGATTTCTTAGAGAATGTGCACCAAAGGTGTGTCCCCATATTTCCTTGGCGGGTCCGACATTTCATGAGTTTGCACTACCTACAAATGACTTTAACAAGATAAGATTACATTTCTAATTTGTGCCAAGGGAGACCATAGATGCCCTTGTCCTTAAGAAATACAGCATTGTTCTGGAGTTACTCCCTATTTTCCCAATTTAAACATATTAGATATTAGAAAGTTGATTTCGGTTACTTATTTTTATTTATTTATTTTTAAAAGATTTATTTATTCATGAGAGAGAGAGAGAGAGAGAGGCAGAGAGAGGCAGAGACACAGGCAGAGGGAGAAGCAGGCTCCATGCCAGGAGCCCGACCCAGGACTCGATCCCCGGACTCCAGGATCACGCTCTGGGTCAAAGGCAAGCGCTAAACCGCTGAGCCACCCAGGGATCCCCGGTTACTTATTTTTAATTAAGCCTTTGAGATCATTTGTAGATTGACATGGAATTGAAATAATACAAAGATCCTTTGTGTTCTCTCTCTAGTCTCCCTCAGTGGTAATGCCTTGGGAAACTGTAGTACAACATCACAACCAGGATGTTGACAATGATACAGTCAAGCACCAGAATGTTTCCATCTCTACCAGGATCTCTGGGTTGCCTTTGAAAGTGGTTGAAAGACACCCACTCCCTTTAACCTCTGCCACTACCAATCTGTTCTTCATTTCTGTAATTTTGTCATCTCAAGAATGCTGCAAAAATGGGAACATATAGTATGTACCCTTTGGGGATGGGCTTTTTTCACTTAGCATAGCTCCCTGGAGCTCCACCCGGGTTGTTGTCCTATGATAGTTGTTGCTTTTTATTACTGAGTAGTATTCCATGGAATGGGTGTGCCACAGTGTGTTTAATCATTTACCACTCAAGGACACCTGGCTCGTTTCCAGTTTTTGGTGATTGCAGATAAAGCTGCTATGAACATTCATGGGCAGGTTTTTGTGTGAACACAAGTCTTCATTTCTTTGGGATAAATTCCCAGGAATAGAATTGCTGGGTCACGTGGTAACTGCATGTTTGGTTCTTTAAGAAATTGCCAAACTGTTTGGCTGAGTGGCTGTGTGATTTTACTTGCTCACCAACAATATGAGCTAGTTTCTCCACATCCTCTCCAGCATTTGGTGTTGTTACTGTTTCTTATTTAGCCATTTAGCAGGTGTATAGTAATAGTGCATTGTGATTTTAATCAGCATTTCCTTACTGGCTAATGGGGTGGAATACTTGTTGTTATGCTTATTTGCCTCCGTTCATCCCCTGACACCATCAGGGTGTGGCCTGCAGGGATGGATGTTTCTACTTAGCCTTCTTGGGGTGCTGGAGCACCTCGTTTCTGCCTGGTGCTGTTGGGGGTGAGGGCCACTGTGTTTTCTGTGGTGTTTGGTTGGAGTAGAGTGGTTATTGGCAACACTACTATTGATTTCTGTCTTGTTAGGCTGTTCCTTTCTTGGTCCCATGGCTAGAGAGCAGGCTTTTTAACTCTTTCTGGCTGCTGGCTTCCTCAGCTCCGCTCTTGCATGCATGAGGCCAACAGAGATCCAGGGAGCTCTGCTGCAAGTCCATCTGAGGCCCCGAGGGCCCCTAGTCTGTTGGGGCCTTCCTCTCTCCACCTTTCACAGTCTTCTCACATTTAAAAAATGTCTCACATCCAGGGTTTTAGTTGCACTTAACCAGAAGAATAGGAAAAAGTACCTCTCAGCTTCTTCCTGGAAGCAGAAGTCTGCTTGTTACTTGTATCTATTTTCTGGACCTGCAGATCTGAGGAGTGTGAGTGGCCCTCAGTCCCGTCCCGGCTGCATGTCTGTCCCCGCTGCTCATCGTGGCTTTGGGCCCATCTCAGGCCCAGAGCCTCATGTTTATTGCTGTTCAGCTTGTTTGGTTTGGCCTGTGGTTCCAGCATGACAATTTGCGGGATCTTGATCTTTTTGTCATTTAAGGTCACATTTACGAAGGAGAGGCACATCCAGATAAATCTGTGATTAGAAATTGCTGGACAGGATGTGGCTAGTGAGTCAGGGACTGCCCTCGTCATCCTCCTCCAGACCTCCTTTCTTTCTGTTCTCATTGAACACTCCTGGGGAACCTGGTCAGAGTGGGCGGGGCAGTGGGCAGATGACTCAGTGAGATGTCCCTGTCGTCCTTGCCCCGATGCTCCAGCCCAGTGCCCCTGCCAAAAAGGAAATGCTCCGTGCCAGACACTGCGAGTCTGAGAGTGCAGGAGGACTCTTGGCGAGTGCTGGTTCCTCCCCTACCTCAGGCCCTCCGTGCCTGGACGTATTCCTGGTGCGGTCTTGCCGGGAATCCAGGTGGGATGCCGCTCTTGGGGAGAGGTCAGGAGCCAGCCTGCCTGGTGTTCTGGCCCCTGCTTCCTCAGCCCAGGGATGTAGGGCCTCAGTTTCCTCTCCCAACATCTACTTTATTAGGTTGTGGAGAAGATGTAGTGTGCAGATATCCGTAAACACGCAGCAGATTTCCCGAGACTACTCCGTGCCTGACTGTGGTGCTGCCACTGTCGTCTGACACTCTGTTTCTGTCCCTGTCATAGGAGCTAGTGTGTGTGAGCTTCAAGTGCATGTTCTTTATTTAAACACCACTTCTGCAGGTCTCTGGCCTGGCGCCCTGTTCCCCTTGGTCTCCCAGAGATCATTGCCTGTACTTTAATAACCTCCTTGGCTAATTCTTCCCAGGACACTGGACGATATTTGTCTGGCTGGGGTGTCTTAGACTTGTTTGGAGGAGCTGGGTGTTCCCTCATACCTCCTGTAAGATCATTTGTATGAAAGGATGGAAGCAAAAGTTCTCATTTCAAATAAAACTTCTAAAGCTCTTTTTTGGAGCCTTTAGCATATATTATAAACTTAAGGTTTTATTTTGTTTTATTTTTCATCATGATAAGTGTACTCTTTAATCCCCATCACCTCTTTCTGTCTTTCCCCCACCCACCTCCCCTCTGATTCTCTATAGAGCCTGTTTCTTAGTTTGCCTCTCTCTCTTTTTCCTTTGTTCATGTTTTCTTAAATTCCACATGAGTGAAATCATAATGGTATGTGTCTTTCTCTGATTTATTTCGCTTAGCATTATACTCTAGCTCCATCCGTGTTGTTGCAAATGGCAAGATTTCATTCTTTTCTATGGCTGAGTAATACTCTATAATATATGTATTTTTACACACACACTACATCTTCTTTATTCATTCATCTATCAGTGGACATGGGCTGCTTCTATAGTTTGGCTGTTGTAAATAATACTGCAGTAAACATAGGGGTGCATGGATCCCTCTGAATGAATATTTTTGTATTCTTTGGGTAAATTCCTAGTAGTGTGATTACTGGATCTTGGGGTAGTTCTGTTTTTAATTTTTTGAGGAACCTCCATATTGTTTTCCACAGTGGCTGCACCAGCTTGCATTCCCACCAACAGTGCAGGAAGGGTTCCCCTTTCTCCTCATCCTTGCCAACACCTGTTGTTTCTTATGTTGTTGATTTTAGCTCTTCTGACAGGTGTGAGGTGATACCTCACTGTAGTTTTAACATGTATTTCCCTGATGATGAGTGATGTCAAGCATCTTTTCGTGTGTCTGTTAGCCATCTGTAGGTCTTCAATGGAAAAATGTCTATTCTTCTGCCCATTTTAAAATTGGATTATTTGGAGTTTTTTTTTTTTTTTTTATAAATTGTATCAGTTCCTTGTATATTTTGGATACTAACCCTTATCAAATATGTCATTTGCAAATATCTTCTCCTATTCAGTAGGCTGCCCTTTAGTTTTGTTGATTGTTTCCTTTACTGTGCAGGAGCTTTTTATTTTGATGTCTTCATAGTTTATTTTTGCTTTTATTTCCCTTGCCTCAGGACACAAATCTCGAAAAATGTTGCCACAGCCAAAGTCAAGGGAAATTACTACCTGTGCTCTCTTCAAAGATTTTTATGGTTTCAGATCTTACATTTAGATATAATTCATTTTGATTTTATTTTTGTATATGGTGAAAAGAAGTGGTCCAGTTTCATTCTTTTGCATGTAGCTGGCCAGTTTTCCCAGTATCATTTGTTGAAGAGACTGTCTTTTTCCCATTGCATATTGCCTCCTTTGTTGAAGACTAATTGACTATATAATTGTGGGTTTATTTCTGTGTTTTCTATTTTGTTTTATTGATCTTTGTGTCTGTTTTAGGCTAGTACATACTGTTTTGATCACTATGGCTTTGTAGTATAAATTGAAGTCTGGAGTTGTGATACCTCCAGTTTTGTTTCTAAAGATTGCTTTGGCTATTTGAGGTATTTTGTGGTTCCATACAAATTTTAGCATTGGTTTATACTAGTCCTATTAAAAATGCCATTGGGATTTTGATGGGGATTGCATTCAATCTGTAGATTGCTTTGGGTAGTATAGACATTTTAGCAATATTTGTTCTTCCAACGTGAGAGCATGCAGTGTCTTTCCATTTCTTTGCATTGTCTTAAATTTCTTTCATTACTGTTTTATAGATTTCAGAGTACAGCTCTTTCACCTCTATGGTTAAGCTTATTCCCAGATATTTTATTGTTTTTGATGTAATTGTAAATGGGACTTTTTTTTTTAAGATTTTATTTATTTATTCATGGGAAACAGAGAGAGAGAGGCAGAGACACAGGCAGAGGAAGAAGCAGGCTCCCTGTAAAGAGCCCGATGCAGGACTTGATCCCGAAACTCCAGGATCACGCCCTGATCCAAAGGCAGTCGCTCAACTGCTGAGCCACCCAGGTGTCCCTGGGACTGTTTTCTTAATTTCACTTTCTGCTGCTTCATTCTTAGTGTATAGGAATGCAACAGTTTTCTGTACATTGATTTTGTATTCTTAGACTTTATTGAATTCATTTATCAGTTGTAGTTTTTTGGTGGAGCTTTTAGGGTTTTCTATATATAGTATCATGTCATCTGCAAATACCGAGAGCTTTACTTTTTCTTTGCCAATTTGGATGCCTTTTATTTCTTTATGTTGTCTGATTGCTGTGGCTAGGACTTCCAATATTATGTTGAATAAAAATCTTAAGGGTAGACATCCTTGTCGTCTTCCTGACCCCAGGTGGAAAGCTCTTGAGTGTTTTTGAGGGTAGGATGATGTTGGCTGTGAGTTTTTCATATATGGACTTTATTATGTTGAGATATGTTGAGTAGGTCCCTCAAGACCTACTTTGCAGAGGGTTTTTATCATGAGTGGATGTTGTGCTTTGTCAAATGCTTTTTCTGCATTTTTCTGTCGAATTGATCATATGGTTTTTATCCTCTTATTGATGTGACATACCACATTGATTGTTTTGCAAATATTTAATTACCCTTGCATCCTGGGAATAAATCCCACTTGATTGTTTTATTTTTTTAAACATACTTTCAGATTAGGTTTGCTAGTATTTTGTTGAGGATTTTTGCATCTTTATTCATGAGAGAGATTGGACTGTAGTTCTCTTTTTTTGTGTTTTTATCTGGTTTTGGTTATCAGGGTTGATACTGGCCTCATAGAATAAATTTGGAAGCTTCCCTTCCTCTTCTATTTTTTGTAATAGTTTGAGAAGAATAGGTATTAATTCTTCTTTAAATGTTTAGTAGAATTTGCCTGTGAAGCCTTCTGGTCCTGGGCTTTTGTGTTTTTGGGAGTTTTTTGATTACTGATTCAATTTCATTGCTGGTAACTGGTCTGTTCAAGTTTTCTTTTCTTCCTGCTTTAGTTTTAGTAGTTATGTTTCTAGGAATTTATGCTTTTCTTCTAAGTTGTCCAAATTTGTTGGCATATAGGTTTTCATAATATTCTGTTATAATTGTTTGTATTTCTGTGGTGTTGGCTGTTATTTCTCCTCTTTCATTAGTGA
The DNA here is from genome assembly GCF_048164855.1 of Canis lupus baileyi. NCBI lineage: Eukaryota > Metazoa > Chordata > Mammalia > Carnivora > Canidae > Canis > Canis lupus. The sequence goes on from NC_132861.1 coordinate 46,715,311, forward strand.
TTTTGTTTGAGGCTTCTCTTTGCCCCCTGTCTTGATAAATCTGGCGAGAGGTTTATCAATTTTGCTGATCTTTTCAAAGAATCATCTCCTGGTTTCATTGATCTGTTTTTTTTTTGTTTGTTTGTTTGTTTATCATTTATTTCTGCTCCAATCTTTATGATTTCCTTCCTTTTGCAGGGTTTGGGTTCTGATTGTTCTTTTTCTGTCTCCTTTAGGTGTGAGGTTGGGTTGTTTATTTGAGATTTTTCTTGTTTTTTGAGATAGGCTTGTATTGCTATAGACTGCCCTCTTAGAACCCACTTTTGCTGTCTCCCAAAGATTTTGGACTATTGTGTTTTCATTTTCATTTGTTTCCGTGTAATTTTTGACTTCTTGGTTGACCCATTCATTGTTGAGTAGCATGTTGTTTAACCTCCATGTATTTATGGTCTTGCCAAATTTCCACACTGGACCCAATGGATTTAATAGACATATTTATAACCTTCCATCCTAAAAGAGCAGAATACACATTTTTTCAAGTGCACATGGGACATTGTCCAGAATAGATGAGATACTAGGCAAAACAAAACAAATCTCAACAAATGCAAAAAAAATTGAAGTCATTCTGTGCATCTCTTCTGACCACAGTGCTGTGAAACTAGAGATGAGTCACGAGGCTTTGTTTGTTTTAATAATAATAATAATTATTATTATTTCTAAAGTTTTATCTGTTTGTTTGTTTGTTTATTTATTTATTTATTTATTTATTTATTTATTTATTTATTTATGATAGACGCACACAGAGAGAGAGAAAGGCAGAGACACAGGAGGAGGGAGAAGCAGGCTCCATGCAGGGAGCCCGATGTGGGACTCGATCCCGGGACTCCAGGATCGTACCCTGGGCCAAAGGCAGGCGCTAAACCGCTAAGCCACCCAGGTATCCCCTAATAATTATATTTTTAAATAAGAATTCCTGCCTGTACATGGTACAGAAATTGAAAGGAAAAAAGGTTTATGCAGGAAATTTCCAGGTTCTCAGAGGTTCCCTTATTAGAGGCCACTAGTCTTTTTTCCTTTTGTACCCACATTGTTACTTGAGCACTTGTTCCCTGAAAGTGCGTTAAGAAGTAGCTTCAATCTCTTCAATGACTGTGTAGTACTCCTTTGTGTGAATGCACCACAATTTATGGAGCTAGTCTCTGTCAGGCTTACCTCGATCAGTATTTGAATTATTTACACTCTTACTGTCCTTTTTCTTTTTTTTTTCTTACTGTCCTTATAATGAATGCTGCCCTGAATAACCCTGTATATACTGTGAATGGCAGTTCTCATGAAGATATATTTGTTGGTTAAATTTATAGAAGCACTATTGCTAAGACAAAAGATGTATATTTTAAAGTTTGCTAGATTGGGGCGCCTGGGTGGCTCAGTTGGCTAAACATCAGACTGTTTCGGCTCAGGTCAGGCTCTCATGGGTCAGGAGAATAGAGCCCAGTGTCAAGCTCTGCACTCAGCTGGGAGTCTGCTTGAAGATTCTCTCCCTCTGCCCCCTGCCTCCCACTCATGCTTACTCATGTGTTCCTTTTCTCTCAAATAAATAGATAAATCTTAAAAAAAAAAAATTGCTAGATTTCACCAATGTTCCCCATAGGAGCTGTACTAATTTATACTGTAACATATGGGAGTTGATGGCATAGTATCAAACTTTTGATCTCTATGAATACAGTAGGTTAAGTATTTCTCGTAATTTTAATTTGCATTTATCTAACGAGTAAGACTAAACATTTTCCCGTGTTGGATCCATCTATCTTCCTTCCTTCCTTCCTTCCTTCCTTCCTTCCTTCCTTCCTTCCTTCCTTCCTTCCTTCCTTCCTATTTATTTATTTATTTATTTATTTATTTATTTATTTGAGAGAGAGCATGTGTATGGGCCGGGGCAGAGTGATGGGGAGAGGGACAAGCAGATTCAGTGCTGAGTGTGGAGCCAGTGGCAAGGCTCGATCTCATGACCCTAAGATCATGACCTGAGCCAAAATCAAGAGTTGGATCCTTAACCAGCTGAGCCAGTCGGATGCCTTTGGATCCATTTCTAACACTATTTTAGTATAGCTCTGTCAGTCTCTCATGTTCATTCACACAGTTCCATCTTCTTTTGCCTATTTCTTGTACATTTGGGTTTCTAGCCAGACTTTGTTCAAGAGTCTGGGCAGCTATGCCATTTTTCTTTTGACTCAGTTATGTGGTTGGTTTTATTCCAAGTTCTGTATCCTTTTTACTCAAATATAGCATATATACGGAAAAGTACACTTACTACAAGTGCACAGCTTAATAGATGTTCCAGATTAAGGAATAGAACATCAATAGGCTCTAGTAGCTCTCCTGTGGACCCTTGTTCCCCAAGAACAACTACAAGACAACTACAGGAAGCAGCTAGCTTCCAGCACCATCAATTAACTTTGCTTGGTTTATCTTAACTTTATATATGCCAATAAAATTATATGAACAATAAATGTTCTTTTGTGTCTGGCTTCTTTATTTCAGTATTGTAAAATACATTGTTATTAGCAATAGATGGTTTGTTCTCATTGTTCTGTGGTTTTCCACTATACTGATATGTTACAGTGTATGTATCCACTCTACCAATGCTGATTGTTTGGGTTGTATTCACTGTATGCCTATTAACAGTAGTGATGCCATAAATATTTGTCTGTGTCTTGATGGGAAGTGTTTGGGTGGAATTGCTGAGGTATAGGGTATACATGAGTCCAACTTTACTGTTTTCCAAAGTAGTTGCACCAAATTATCTTCCTACCAGCACTGTATGGGTATTCTAGTCAATCATCCTCACCGATACTTGGTATTGGCCATCCTTTTCAGTTCAGCCACCATGAAAGCTACTCCATGCTGGGATTTTCTATTAATTAATTAATTAATTAATAATTAATTAATTAATTAAAGATTTTATTTATTTATTCATGAGAGACACAGAGATAGAGGTGGAGACACAGGCAGAGGGAGAAGCAGGCTCCCTGCGGGGAGCCCGACGCAGGACTCGACAGGCAGACGCTTAACCGCTGAGCCACCCAGGCAGGGATCCCCATGCTGGGATTTTAATGCCACTTGCCAGATCACTAACAAGATTGGGTCCATTTTCATATGCCTTATTGGTCGTTTGTGTAATAGGTATTTGAGTCTTTTGTCCATTTTTTGATTAGTTGGTCTATTTTCTTACTGATTGTTTTTTATTTTTTAATTAGTTTTTAAAAAAGATTTTAGTTATTAGAGAACATGGGGGTAGTGGCAGGAGAAAGAGAGAGAGAGAGAGAGAGAGAGAGAGAGAGAGAGAAAGCAAGCAGATCTCAAGCGAACTCCATGCTGAGCCGGGAGCCTGATGCAAGGCCTGATCCCATGACCCTGAAGATCATGACCTGAGCCAAAACCAAGCACCCCTTGGTAACTTACTGAGCCACCCAGGTACCCCTTTTCTTGGTGGTTTTTAAGCTCTCTTACCCTCAGGAGAATTTCAGTAAGTGTCTGAAGATTCACCTCTGTTTATTGCTTTCGTGGCCTGCCTCTGCAGACTAGGAGAGAACTGCTTCTGCCATGTTCTCTGTGATACCCTTTATCTTTTAGTCTCTCTTGTCCTGCCGGCTCCAAGGTCTGTAGTGTGCTCTCACTTTCCAGTTAGTGGGTTTTTGTGTCGTGGTCTGTCATCTTGCTCTGTAGTATTAGTCTCCCTTGGTACCAAGTCTGCTTATTCCAGTCATGGATCCCGGCCCACTGAATCTCTGTGATGTCACTGATTCATGTATGACCTTACTTGGTAAGGTCATACCAATGGTAATGGTAATGCATTTACATGAATGGTAAATGCATTTCGTTGATGTAGTTATGTGAGTCATTTCTTTGCTTGAAAAATACAGAGCATTTTGGTCTCTAAAGTCTTTCCGGTGTAAAGGCTGGATTTTGGGAACAGTTTCACCTTTTTTGCATCATTCCTTGGTGTCTAAGAGTTATGGTCTTGGCTGCAGTCCAGAGGGACAGTTTTATTATTTCTAGGAATATCTCTTCCTGCGCCTTCTTCCTGTCCTGGTGAGCTGCATGAGCAGCCAAGAGCGGTCTCATCCAGTACCTGCTTCTGTCCTGGGGCCTGTCCTGCCCACTCTGTCTCCAAAATCAAGGAATTGAATAATAAGAAGCCTTATCCAAGACTGCTCTTTTATTAGCACCCACTCGTTTTCCTTTTCTTCTGAGGAGGCCCCTTTGTCCTCACGTCTCTCATCCGTCTCTCATTGGCTCCAGGCTGGTGTTAAGGAAACAAAGAAGCCTTTGTTGGGGTGTGAGGTACTGCTGGTTGGTGTTTGGAAGCTTCCTCAGGGCCAGAGGCTATTGAGGACCTTGCCGGGGAAACCAGGGTGAAGAGGAGTCTTTCAAGGAGTTGGGAGTCATGACCAGTCTTGTGGACTGCTAAGAAATATGGATTCTGTCTCAAAGATGACAGAACATGGTGGGAGTCCTCTGTGGGAGTCTTCTGTGACAATTCTCATGATCTGGGACATGGACTGTTGGTACTAGGATAGTCTGGAGGGGTGGGGAGGTGTCACATGGCCCTATCAAAGAGATAATGCCCTAAGATCAGGCTAGAGACTGAAGTAGCGCAGAGAGTCGGGGTGGCTGCTGTGTGTGAGAGCGTGCTTCCGTGCTAGTGTGACGCTGGGATGTGGCATCGATGTTACAGCCTCAGCCTTCAGAGGGGCATGTGGAGGCACAGGGAGGGGATGTAGCTGCTCCCAGTTACACAGCCCGTCAGGGCTTCAGACCTGGAGGAGTATCCTAGAAGCCACGTGTCTGGCTGTGCAAGTCCTGTGCACACTGGTCCCTTTCAGTCTCCTGACAACTCAGGTAGTGAACTCCTGTCATCCTCGATTTCCAGAATGGAAACACGGACAGTCTGCCCACGTATCCTGGCCACTCGGTGGTGGGGTAGGGTTCAGCTCTGAGTCTGTCTGAGGCTTCTTCAAACCTGCTACACAAGTAAGAATTTTTTTAAAACGACTTAAATCAGGTTTTTGGACATTTATCTGTCCATGTTTCCTCCCTGTAAACAATCACACAGATTGAGGAAGTGAGGTCATCTATCATTTGTTTCATATTAGCTCCCTTTAAACACAACAGTTTTGTGTATAACTTGCCGCCCTGTGGTGCCCAGTACTCACGAAGCTATTCCATGAAACCCCTCTCTTTTGGCATGTAGAAGATGATGGGCCCAAAGATCCATCTTCTCGGACAACATAGCTGAGTTCTGGAATAACGTGGGCACTTCATCTTGTAACGGTTGTCACAGGAGCAGCAGAAACAAGACCTAAAATAGAATGGACATAAAAAATGTCATTGTTCTCTTCTGTTAACTATCATATTGCATAACTCTTAACTCGGAACCCTGAGTTCTTGAACTGTATTTATTACACTGATAAAAATTTGAATTTTAAAATTTTTATTTAATATTAAAACTCACCCCAGGATGAATAATAAAGAAATGTTTGCTGATATTTTATAGACAGTTGCTGATGAAAATTTCTTAAAGCACAGACCCCAGGCCATTGGCAGTGGCCAGCTCTCCCATGGGCTTCCCTGACTGTACAAAGCACTCACCAGCCCCATTCACGTGCCCACTTTGTTTTCAGGGCCTTGTCAGTGTCTGAAATTGTTTTCTTGTTTTTCTGTCTCTCCCCACTGTAAGTTGTATGTGAGTAGGAACCTTGCCTGTCATAGTCTTGGAATCTCAGGTCTAGAGCAGACACTCAGCATGTGCTTGCTGGGCAGATGCTGGGATATGGGCTATTCTTGGTACTCTCCATGTATAAAGGAGAGTGGCTGCCCCCTGTACCCCCACCCTCAGGAGGGCACCGAGCTTCTCCCATCCTCTGTCATCTGTCCTCCAGCCTCCTCCCGCTCCCCTCCCTCCCCAATCTGGCCCCTATGTGTGGTTATCCTGGTGACATGAAAAAATGAACTATGCATTTGTGACCCAGTTCTAATTATCCCCTTCTGTGATTAAGCTTTATAGGTGGTCATAGAAATCACTAGAGATAGTTTATAAAACACCATTTCTAATATTTCTGAACCAGAAACATGATCATCTAATAATTTAAACTGGGTGTTGCTAATTTTAAATTAAAGCTATAAGATGGGCAGAAATCCAAAAGTTAAGTAACATGTTTTATAGGTGAATCCTTGGGAAGCAGGTATTTTCCTGACACTGCTGGTTGCAATGCACAAGCCCTGGGGAGGGAGTTTGGCAGCAAAATGACAGGAGCTTACTCTTTGTCAGGGTGGTTCTGCTTCTAGGAACTTCTCCCCCAGATACACTGGGAAGCATATGAGGTCAGTGAAAAGGCTGCTCATTGCGGCACTGTTGGAGATAGAAAAGGATGTTCAACAACGTAAATTTCTATTAATAGGGACCTGGTTGAATAGATTTTGGTGTTTCTGTCCAGGGAGCTCTGTTGCAGCTATAAGAAAGAGCAAGGAAATGCTCCGTGTTGCTAAGGAGAGGTACGCAGAATAGGGAATTAAATGAGAAAGCAAACGTGGAGATACATATGTGTGATATACTACTGTTTTAAAAAGGGAGAATAGGAATATATATGTATGTGTTTGTGTCTTTTAAAAACCATACTCTTATTTTTTTTTCTTCTTCTTCTTCTTTTTTTTTTTTTTTTAAAGCTGCCTATGGGGAAAGGAGGGAAGCTGGGTAGAGGGGACATGAATAAAAGCTGGACTTCTGACTGTACCTATTTTGTAGATTTGATTCTGGAACCATGTAGATATTTTACATCATTATAAAACAAAAGTACATAAAATATTAGGACTTTTGCAATTTTGGTAAATAATGTCAAATTTTTCACTAAAAAGTTTATACCCTACCTAGCTCTTGTCAGCACTGGAGGAGGACTCTTTTTTCCCATACTTCTGCCAACACTGGATTACCATCTTTCAAAACTTTGCCAGTCTGATGGGTGGAAAATAGTTGGCTGTTTTCATTTGTGTTTCCTGATGACTAGAGCAGTTAACTATCTTTTTGTTTATTAGCCCTTCTGTATTTCTTCTCTGAAATGCAAGTTCATAGCCTTTTTTTTTGTAAGGAAGATTTTTTTCTATTGATTTGTAAAAACTAGTTATATGTAGTAGATACAATTTTCATTTGTTGATTATTACCAGGTTCCTGACCTCATTTCCAGTTAAGTTGTTCAGGCCCTTGAGTGTAGTAGCTGGTGGTTTTTCTCTTGTCCCACGGTATGAGATTTTTGTACAAGGACATTATGTATGATACATTTGAAATGCTAACATTATATTTAGAGTAACTTGGACCACCTTTCCCTAAACTGTTCACGTGCTGGACCTCAATTCGTGAACTCGTTGGAGTGTGATAGCAACTGTGTTTTCTTTCCTTTTTAAAATTTTCCTATGGCTCATTACCATGTCTAAGTGGTAGGTGGTTGGTGAATGTCCACTATGTTGATTTTTGGTGAATGTATAAACTAAATTCCTTTTTTTTTTTTTTTTTTGTTTTTGTTTTTGGTTTGAGACTTTTCTTGGTTTTTAATGACCATGATGAGCATTTTAATATCCTGTTCATTTGAGATTCTGAATGAATCAGTCTCTTTTCATTAAAAAAATAGATACAGTGAAAGTAGATTTTGAAAAAGTTTTTATAGTTGTTAGCATTTGTTTTTTGTTCGTTGCTTTATTGCTTGTGTTTCTTGTTTCTTTGTAGGTCATCACTCCATGTAGGAAACTCATCTTGTGTGCTGATAACAGGAAAGAAATGGAAGAATGGATTGCAGCGCTGAAGACCGTCCAGAACAGGGAGCACTTTGAGGTCCGGAAAGAGGAATGTCTGTTCTTGTAGAAACTCTGCTGTCGATTATCAATCATATTTGGACTGAGCAGCTTGGCACTCACTTTCTCAGGATGTTCTTTATAAAATTAAGGCTCGTTGCTCGTCCTTTTGGCTGACCCTTCCTCCTCTCCTCTCCTGGATATTTTTTGAATCTTGTTCAAGTTACCACATTCAGGGATGTCAAAGGGACACCTTATCTTTGCCATCTTTCTTTTGTTCTTCCAGCCTACTCAGTACAGCATGGACCATTTCTCAGGGATGCACAATTGGTACGCCTGTTCCCATGCAAGGCCGACCTATTGCAACGTGTGCCGAGAGGCTCTGTCCGGGGTCACATCACACGGACTGTCCTGTGAAGGTACGAATGGCGTGTTACTCTGCTGGGAAACATGGCTTGAGGTTTCACTTGACAAAGCTTTAGAAACCCTTGAATGGTCACCACAAATCAGTCAGTATAAAGAATTTCTGGGACTCTGTGCTTGTTTATTTTACCTACCAGGGAGTCTGGTAAATTATTATTTTGTACAGTAACGGAACAACGTAAAAAAAGGAAGTGGCAATAGGGAGACACAGAGAGGAAATGTGAAGAACATAGGGAAAGCGGTTAAAAATCTGTCAGTCCGGGTAGTTACACCCTCCTGGGTAAATTGGGCTGTGAATAAACAGATTAAACATGACCTCCCAGATCTGGAGAGTGGGTTACAGTGGTTGCTCAAGAACAGAGGGCGGGAGCAAAGGCGGACAAGCTGTGAACCCCGGGCTAGTGCCTGGTTTTGTATAGCCTGTGAGATTAAGAATGGTTTGTACATTTTAAATGGTGTGGGGCACCCGGGAGGCTCAGTTGGTTAAGCATCCTTCTCTTGATTTCAGCTCAGGTCATGATTTCAGGGTCAGGAGATCGAGCCCCACGTTGTGCTTGGCGCTCAGCGCAAGTCTGCTTAATAACCTCTCCCTCCTGCTCAGTTGCTGCCACCCCTCCCAGCCTAGCCCCGCTTTTGCACTCTCTCTCTCCCTCTTTCTTGAATAAAAAAAGAAAATCTTTTTCTTGAGAGAGTGACAGTGTAAGCAGGGGGAGGGTGAGACAGAGAGAGAGGGAGAAGCAGACACCCTCACTGAGCAGGGAGCCCGACTCCCTGAGATCATGACCTGAGCTGAAATCAAGAGTTGGATGCTTAACCAACTAAGCTACCCAGGCGCCCCTAAATAAATAAAGTCTTAAAAAAAAGTGGTGGAGAAAAAAAGAAGACAACAACTTTGTGATATAGAAACCTTGTGGTCTTTAAATTTTGGTGACCGTACATGTAGCATGGTCCATGGTGGCACTCATGCCTCTGGGCAGGGCTGAGGAATTGGGTCAGGGCCTGTGTATGGCCCGTGAAGCTGACTCCTGCTATCCCGCATGTTGGTCTCACTGTGATCAGACAGCGTGTTCCCTAGCTATGTAGTTGACAACATGGGGAGTGCTCCATGTTCCTTCCCAGCTGTCCTAGAAGAGCAGGACAGGTCATGCTGGACCGCTCCTCAAGCATGGGGAGCATTGTCCTGAACGAGGCTTGAAAAGGTCGAGGCTTGACAGTCTCTTGTCTGTCCTCTCACAGTGTGCAAATTTAAGGCACACAAACGGTGTGCTGTGCGTGCCACCAACAACTGCAAGTGGACCACCCTGGCCTCCATCGGGAAGGACATCATTGAGGACGAGGACGGGGTATGCACTGGGGGAGCCTGCCCGCCATCCTGCCTAGACACTCTTCACTTCATGCTCCCACTGGGGCAAGAGGCCCCCTGCCTCTGTTGACCTGCACATGCTTCTCTGGCTCTAGGCTTTTGTTTGCCTTGCTCCCACTGTGTGTTTGGAGCTCTGTGTTGGCCGCTGCACCTCAGCCTGGCCAGCCCCCGTGGGTCGTGCTGTGCCACCTGGGCAGAAGGAGTGGGGTGCCAGGCAGTGCACCGCAGACCCTGCCCCTCCTCTCCCCCCCACTTGTACTGAGGAGAAAGTCTAGGTTGAGTTCATTCCAGGGCATTTTTGCGTGAGGGCTTCTTCACCTGTGTGGGGGGCTCTGGGGATGTCCCTAGTGCACAGGCTTCTATGGTTTGCAGATTGCCATGCCTCACCAATGGCTGGAGGGAAACCTGCCTGTGAGTGCCAAGTGCACAGTGTGCGACAAGACATGTGGCAGCGTGCTGCGTCTGCAGGACTGGCGCTGCCTCTGGTGCAAGGCCATGGTGAGTGGGTGCAGCCCCCAGTACATTCTCAGCCCCCCTCAAAGCGCCCACTCCCACAGTGCCAGGGAGACTTCCAGGGGATGCCAGTGACCCCTTGTGATATATTCCAGGTGCACACGTCCTGTAAGGAGTCCTTACAGACCAAGTGCCCACTGGGCCTGTGCAAGGTGTCTGTCATCCCACCCACCGCACTCAACAGCATCGATTCTGACGGTGGGTGCCTCACGCTGTCCTGGATCACCCATTTCCTCAGCCTCCCTTCTCCGGGCATCCTCCCCTCCCCCATGCCAGAGGGGGTTACCCTGGTGATTTGAGGATGTGGTTGGGGAGAGGAGACAGCCCAGGGGTGCTAAGTGGAGTCCTGTGGCCATTGGGCACACTTGGACGGGAGCTGGTGCTCTCATGCTCCATCTGCTGGCTTTCATCTGGCAGCAGATGTGGAGCAGCATGCTTACCTGAACCTGCTCACCTGTCCAGATGGTAGACGACAGTGTGTGTTAACAGGCGTCGGTAGGAGGTGGGAAACTGGGGCACGGATCTCAGAAGGTAGCTCCTCCAGATTGAGAGTAGAAGGGAAGGACAGCAGCGAGGCGCATGGTCTTGCTGAAATCGAGTCACTTAAACACAAGGTCCAACTGGATGGGACTCCCGTTCTTCTCCGTGGGGAAGGGTGATGCAGAAGACTGTTTATCGAGATCTTGTTGGTGACTGGGTGTGTGCATGGAAGTTACAGGTCTCTTGCAGGGGTCAGCTGCTTTTTCTATGGTTGAGCCCCGCAATGGGCTCTTGGGGTAGCTTCCTCATTGTCCCCTCTCCCTTTCCACCCTCATGTCCAGGCTTCTGGAAGGCCACGTGCCCTCCATCCTGCACAAGCCCATTGCTGGTCTTTGTCAATTCCAAAAGTGGGGACAACCAGGGTGTGAAGTTCCTCAGAAGATTCAAACAGCTGCTGAACCCTGCCCAAGTCTTTGACCTCATGAACGGAGGACCACACCTCGGGTAGGAAGCCAGCAAAATAGATCTTTCTTGGAACTTTAAAGCTGTCTGAAGATAATGCATGCTCATGAACAAAAAGATTCAGAGATACAGAAACATCTAAATAGGGGGTAGAAAGTCTTTGTTGAACCATCCCCTCCCCAGATCCCATTAGCGAAGGCACCCACCCTTAACAGCAGAATAGAGTCGCCTGTCTTTCTGGCTTTTGAATGTGGATTTCACTTGTGCAGACACGTTTAAATCAGGTCACCTACTGGGACCTCCTGTCGTGCCTTCTGCTTTGCGCCTGTGTCAGCACAGACATGTTTTTATGTCCGTGATTACAGATCAGCCTCTTTTTCAATGGTGCGTGGTACTAAGGGGGCCGCAAGGGCAAGTCTTCATTTTGGGAGGGCACTAGAGGTCTCTTACCTCACAGGTACGCTGCGAGCACTCTGTACTTGCAGGTACGGTGACACATGCAGATATGTGAAGCCCAGTGTGTGTGGGGCAGGGTAATTTGGACATCTGATGGGTGTTCTTTCTACTTTTGTACATTGTGTCATTTGTGGAGAGCATTTGCTGCTGTAAATTGTGTCATTTGAAGGAACTCTTAGCTTCCTTGCTTGGCAGCACCAATTCAACGTAGGAGCTCTGAGGTAGGAGCCTTGCTTGGAAGGGAGATTGTCCAGGATGGTTGTTGTGGAAGGTGCTTGCAGACAGTGTTCTCTGGGGTGTATTTGCCTCCGAGGCTCCCAGGAGTGTGTTGTTTTGGAGGAGGGTGTTGCTGGAACAGGAGCCTGGGTACCCCGCAGAGGAGAGGAACGTGCCCAATGGTGCCTGGGGTCGTCTATCTGGCATGTCGCTTTTCCCCACTGGCATAAGGCGCTGTTGGAAAACAGTCACGGGCTGGGGCTGGCCTGGTCCTCAGAGGTTGCGTTCATTGTGTTTCTTCGGAGACACCAATGAAGTGGTGGTCTGTGCCCAGGAGCATATTTGCTGTTGGCTTGATAGGTAGTTATTAAAAAAAAAAGAAAAAAGAAAAAAGGGACCACTGGCAGGGTCATCACAGGCCCTTGTATCCCACACAGGTCTGGGCTGTTTCCCCGTAGGGCACCAGGGTCGTCAGGTGGGTGCCGTGGGATGGGTGGGACCGGCTGGCCACACTACATGACCCGGGAGCAGCCGAGTGCCCATCTGGGCGAGCACACAGACCCCCACCGGCCAGAGGAGTTAGCAGCAGGGGACGGGCTGGTTTTGGAAGCCCCCATGGAAGGGCCGTGGAGTTGGTTGAGGAAGTTCCTGTTTCTGGGCAGCAGCCTTGCCCTCCTGCAGTTCACCACAGAACTTGGAGATACTGCTTCATTTTCCCGATTCCCAGCCTGGATGTGTCACGTCTTCTCCAGAGAAGGGAGGCCTGAGGGAGACCAGTGTTCCCAGCGGAGCACACGTGGCCATTTCTCTAGCACCTGAAGGTCAGGTACCACCTTGCTGCTTCAGGACCTCTGCCCTGCTGATAGCCCGAGTTTCAAGCTGTGTCACTCATCCCTGTTTGTTTTCTGCGGACTTCCTCTGGTCGGGACTCTGTGCCAGATGCAAGCCCAGGTAGCTTGGGGTCCTTGTGTTCAGATTGTGCAGCACACGAACGGATAGAGGTCGCAAGGCAGAGTGATCTGTCACATGGACGGGGCATGTACAGGTTCTTGAGGAACCCAGGGAAAGGAGCATACAGATTAAACTGGGGAGACTCTCAGTCTCTCTGCTGAGCTAGCATTTGAGAACAGTTAGTGTTTTAATGGCAGAGAGATGGGTAGCAGCCTCCTAGGCAGAGGATGCTCTCTGCAGAGAGGCGAGGACACAGTGGGGTGGCTGGGGGAGGGGGGGCGTGGAGCTGGGGCAGCCGGCAGGCAGCTCCTGGCTGAGAGGTTTGAACCTTTCCTGGAGACAGGTGGCAACTTCTCAAGCTGGACACTCAGGGTGCCTGGTTGGCTCAGTCAGTTAAGCATCCAACTCTTGATCTCAGCTAAGGTCTTGATTTCAGGGTTGTGAGTTCAAGTCCTGTGTTGGGCTCCGCACTAGTTATGAAGTACTTAAAAACGTAATAAAGCTAGACACTCGAAACTTTTGGGAAGGTTGTGCTGGTGGCACTAATTGGAGTCCCGGAGGAGACATGAGGCCCTTGTAGGGATTAGGAGAGAAGCTGTGGTGGTCTGTACTCCAAGGGGACGATGAAGTCTGGCTCTGTAACTGGGTTCATAGTGCTGCAGTTCTCCAAGGAAGGAAGCTTAGAATGAGGAGGTGCCCATGAGACATGGAGGGACACGTTCTGGTAGATGGGTGCAAGTGTTGTCCTTCAGGAAGGCCTGGGGGCCTCATGCAGGGTCATTGGGATCCGTGTGGTCCCTGAAGCCAAAATGTGGATAAGGCCTCTCAGGAGGGTGAGTGAGGGATGAGCAGAACGCTGTAAGGTGTTCTGAAGGGACATTTCATGTAGCAAGGTGATCAAGAGGATCACAGGAGGGAGAGGTAATGGAGATAAGATTTGAGGGGACCGGGATGGCTCCCACACCTGGGAAGGAGGGGCGCAGGGAGACTCCTACAGCCTAGGGCTCCTGAGCTATGGGAGTGAGGGCCAGTGGGCACAGAGGTGTGGGTGGGCAGCCCTGCAGGCTGGGCCTGAGCACACCTGGGCTCTGCTCCCAGAAGCGTATTCACAGCAGGGGCACAGTTCAGTCTCGAGGAGTGCTGATGGACTTTTTGGCCCAGGACTCACTGGCCATCATTTGGCCTTTAGAATGGACCTCATTTCTCTGACATTTTCATTTCTCTGCAGCTTACGCTTATTCCAGAAGTTTGATACATTCCGGATTCTGGTTTGTGGTGGGGATGGCAGTGTTGGCTGGGTCCTCTCTGAAATCGACAGCCTCAATCTTCACAAACAGGTACGTGGACGTGGAGGGGCCCGGGCAGGGGAGCTCGATGCTGTGGTACCGTGATCTCCCTGTCCTCTCAACTGGGTGCGGCTCAACTCTCCGAGGGAAGAGCAGGTGTCACAGGGCCCAGGAGCTGTGATGTAGGAATGAGAACTTCAGCTAGAAGTGAAGGGAGCTATGAAAGAACCTTCCACTCCTTGGAGGTCCCAGGCCAGGAACAAGTTGGGTGGGGCTGCCATCCCACGGTGCCCCCCCAGCTTTTATTGGGTAGTGCTAGGCCCTGCTGCCGGTGCCTCCTGCTTGGTGGTGGTGGTGGTGGTGGTGGTGGTGGTGGGGCGGCAGACGTAGACTTGAAAGTCAAGTCACAGGGTTCATTGGACTTCGTGTCTCTCTCTCTCTCTTAAATTTTCCTGATTGGAAAACAAAAAAGTGTTCATTGATTTCCCACTGTGCTCCATCGTCATTCCTCACCCTCCAGTGCTAACCACTGCCGTAACTATTTTTCAGACCTCCGGTCAAGATATATATATGTATAAGACATGATGCAGTTTTAATTTACACAGACCCACATTCCCCAGGCTGTCCAGTTACTGTGTTTTGCCTTGTGATCCTCGCCAGTAAACGGAGAGCTCTGTGCTGGTTTTCTGCCGGGCGGAGCCGTGCAGCACAGGTTGGCTCCCCTCCCTGCCCTGGGGGGTTGTGCCCGTGTGCCTTCCTGAGGCTGCAGAGACACCCTTCCCCTTCACTGTCTCTTGCTCATCATCTTTCTTTTGCCCAACTAGGTAGAGAACAGTATGTTTGATTCTTATTTAATACTGATCAAGTCAAATATTTCCGTTAACTATGAATTTTTAGGTGAATCAGGTGTCCATGTTTTTGGCCTAGTTTTCTATTAGAATATTTACCTTTTTAAGACATACTAAGGATCATTGTTACATTAGGGATATTATTATATATTAGGACCAACTCCTGTCGGTCGTATTTTTCTAGGTTTGTCATTTGCTTTCAACACATTTGCCAGATCTTTGACCTGACTTTGAGCATGTTTTTCAGAGACTTAGCCTTCTCTCCCGGCTGCTAGCGTGGGTGGTCTTGGTAGGTGGGGGACTTGTCTGTTTAGCCCTGGACTCTGTGATGATGCTGAGAGGCGCCTGTCTGAACCGGGTCTGAACTGGCCTGTGCCCGCCAACTGCTCAGCGCAGGCGCACACTGCCCCCTAGTGGTGGAGGTGGGCCAGGACACTTGCGCCCTCATTTAAGTCTGTGGACTTCCAGGATTATTTACAAGTTCACCATCACTAATCAGGCAGGCAGGGAGGCCAGTCGTTTGTTTTCATCCATTCAGCTCAGTCCAGCGAGCATTCATCTCCTTTGGCTTCTCCGTCACACTTGGTCCTGATCACTCCCCTGCTTGCCCGGCTTCCCTGAGACCCCACCTTCACCCTCTCTCTGTGTTTTTCTTCTTCCTGGCTGCCCCAGGTCTGTCTACGTGCCCATAGTGCCTCAAGCCTGGCATTTTTGGCCCTGAGCCCCCCACTCAGCCCCACCACCCTGTGTTTTTTTTCCACGGAGCCTGAAAATATCATCTACCAGACATCATTCTGGATCCTTCCCTCGCCCTCCCTCATTTCCAGTTAGCTGCCACCCCAGAGTGTCTGGGCCACGTCCTGTGTGCTGCTGAGTATACCTCAGCTGCCCTGGGGACTCTGTCCAGGCTGCTCACTGGGGCTGTTCCCCATGGGCAGTTTTGCTCACTCACCCACTCTGCTGAGTGTTCTCTGGTGGCTCGTTGACTTTAGGATAAAGTCCAGACTTAAACTTAGTTTATCAGAGTCCCCTGTGTGGCTCCTCCTTTGTCTCTGCTTCTCAGACTTCCTGTCTCCTGACTTGGCACGTGGGTCACCTCTCCATCTGGAACACTGTTGTGCTTTTAGTGCTCTCTCTGCCCCTTTTCTTAAGGCTCCAACACCGGGTCCTCTCCGACTGGTGTGCTGGGTTTCCTTGTCCTCATCCTTGGGCTGGCGGGGCTTTCTGGCTGAGTTGCTGGCCCCGGGAGGGTGGTTGGGGTGGGTGGTCCCAGGCCGTGCTGTGCTTGGGGAGGACTGGTAGCGCTTCCACACGCTGCATGGCAGCGCTGGAGGCTGAGTTCTTCGGCATCCAGCATCGGGGAGCTTCCTGAGCCCGAACTGGCCTGATGAGAGTTCCAGGTGGAGGCCGGGCCTGAGCAGCACACACCGTGGCTCTGGGGAGGGTCAGGTGGAAGGCTATAGGCCAAGCACTGGGGCATGCTCAGGTTAGGTGCATGTCCTGGCTCCTGTTTCTGGTGGACTTAGAAGCCAGGAATGAAATGACACTAGTGATGTTTTTGAAAGATGATCTTGGCATTAGTGAATAAGGTGTAGTGGATGGAGAGGTCGTGGGGACTCAGAGAGGTGGGGCTTCCTAGATACTCACAGGAAGGGGCAGGATTGTGGCCATAGCAGTGAAAATGGGAAGGGAGGAGATTTTGGAAATCTACATCAGGGTGGTCCTAGAGGATTAAGTGTCAAGACGAGAAACAGGCATAGTTCTGGAATCTTCTCTTGGATTAAAAGACCCTCCGTCTGTGTGGTGGGCTTTGCCTAGACTCTGAGAGCCACCCTGTCTTAGCGGAGACCTCTTGCTGAACTTGGCTATTGTCACAGTTAACAGGGAGGGTGTTTAATGTCATGTCTTCCCTCTGTGTCCTGCCAGTGCCAGCTGGGAGTGCTGCCCCTCGGCACAGGAAACGACCTGGCTCGCGTGTTAGGCTGGGGCTCAGCCTGTGACGATGACACCCAGCTCCCGCAGATCTTAGAAAAGCTGGAACGAGCCAGCACCAAGATGCTGGACCGGTGAGTGGAGGGCATTCTCGCACCACACAGGGCAGGGCACCTCGACCAGGTGTTCTCCGCCTGGGCTCCCAGGACGACAGAAGTCCTGTGCAGCTGTTTGTAGAGATTGGACCTGACTGAGAATTATTGAATCATTGTGTCATATGCCTGAAACTAATATAACACTGGACATTAATTATGCTTCAATAAGAAACACAGAAAAAAAAAAAAAAGAAACACAGGACAGTCAGACGCATCTGAGATGTAAATCCCTGCCCTGTCACTGAGAGTTGCATGAACTTGAGCACTTTCCTCAGTCTCACTGAGTCTTAGATTCCTCGTCAGGAAGGGAAAAATAATCCCAGCTACCTTGTGGGGGTGTTGAGGGATGAGAGTTTAATTCATTTGGTCAATTCAACTAGTGTTTGTTGAAAAAAATATTGGACCTGAGCACGGTCAGGTTTTGATATTTGATATTTTTTGATAGTTTCTAACTTTTCATCAGATTCTGCAGAAGTTTAAAATAAACAGAACGGGTGAGCAACCTGCCCTTGAGTGGTTCAAGTGTGGCGGCGAGGCCTTGGGTGAGGGGTGCCCCTGGCGGACCCCCGCCAGCAGAGTCATCCTTGTCATAAGGCTGAGCGGTCCCATTTCCCCATACTCTGTTCCCAGGAGAAGCTAAGTTCTGGGTAATTGTTCTGTATAGGTTTAAAAATACTTTGGCATCCTTTTTGAGTGAACTACTTTTAGTTCTGAGCTAGATGTAGGGAATCCCACTAACCACATGCCTGTGGGAAATTGGTCTCACTGACAAGTGCTTCATGGTCTTGGGTAGGATCCTGCAGTGGTGATTGGCAGTGTGATTTTGGGTGCACTCTGGCTGTCCCTGCCGCGTCTTCTCCCTTTAAGGGAGGTGTCCGTGCCTGTCTTTGGTGCCTGTGAAATGCTCCTTTCTGGGGGAGCTGGCTGCTGGCTGGGGGGTGTTGGCACTCTGTAGAAGGGGAACCCATCGCTCACAGAAGCCAGGTGTTCATTCATGGGATCCCTTTTACCCTCCCTCAGGGGCCTGCAGGGCCTTGTTGGTTGTGACGTTTGTTCTCAGCTCAGTGAGGAGCCAAGTTATGGGACGCAGAGTGGAGATAAAGGGCTTACGGATGAAGTCAGACTGTAAGATTGCCCAGGGCTGGGCCGACTTGCTGAGGGCTGCCTTTATGTGTGCAGGTGGAGCGTCATGGCTTACGAGACCAAACTCCCGCGGCAGGCCTCCTCTTCCACGGGCACCGAAGACTTCAGTGAGGGCTCTGAGGTATCTGCTGTTGCCCGCACCTAGCATTGTTCACGCCACCTCCCCAGCCCTTCGCTGATGAGCCGCTCCTTAAACGTCCTGCCTGAGGTTGGGCCCGCAGAGGTGCAGGCTCAGCCCAGGGTCACGTGGGAGCTGAGTGAATTCCAACTATCTCGTGGGCCTTGGGGTCCTCTGGGGGCTTCCCGGGGTGACCCCAGGACTTGGAGTCCCTTGTGACGATGGTCTCCTACGACTTCCTGTTTTTGCACTGTGCACTCCCAAGGTCTGCCCCTACTGCTGTTGTTCCCAGTGGCCTCCAGGCTCCCTCTCTCGTCCCACTCCTCTAGAATCCCTCCATCCTGCCACCCTTGTGCTTAGCCTGTGCTGGTCGAGTGTCCAATGTTTGGTTCTTCTCATTTTACAATTGCTTTTGTGACTTGTTGGTCCCCCAGGGCCTAGGCCTAGGTTTGGCTCTGCTCATGCAGTGCCCGGCACGTAGCTGTGCTCATGCCCACTGGTGACCTGGCTGCTGGCTGAGCGGAGAGAGGGCTCTGCTACGGGCTGTCTCCCTGTCAGGAGGGTCAGGACAATGGGCTAGGGTGGCGGTCAGCAAACGATGACCCCCAGCTCCAGTCTGCCTGGGCCTTGACCTGGCCTATGAGCAAACAAAGGTTTGCATGTTTTGAGAGAGAAAGAACACAGAGTGCAAAGCCTAAGATCTTTACTGGCTGGGTGGCGGGCCCTGGAGCCTGTGTTGGCCACACAGTAATCCCATTTCAGCAGGTGGAGGTGAGTGGGGAGGGGCTCGTTTACGCCGGGAGCCGAGGGGCCAGGGCCCTGTCTCAACCAGGAAGAAAAATAGGTCCGCTGTGACTGGAAGCTCAGTGAAGTAGCCCTGCCTGTCGACCTTGCTGCCAGAAGGTGCCAGGACTAGAGACTGCACTTCCTGGCACATGCAGGGGCGGGCCGTGAGACTGAAGTAGCGCCATATCGACACGGTCTTTTTTGTTAAGACCTGTCTGTTCACAGCTTGGTGAAGCATTTGAAACCTTTCAGCCAGCACTGGCGGATCTCAGGTTGGCGCGTGAAGTGAGCTGAGGCCCCGGCTGGCTGGGGAAGTGGGTGAGGAGCTCTCTGGGACCTTTCAGTCACCCCACCCTGTCTCGTGATAACTGTAGGTGCAACAAATTCTCTTCTATGAAGACTCAGTCGCAGCCCATCTTTCCAAAATCCTGACCTCCGACCAGCACTCGGTGGTGATCTCGTCGGCCAAGTGAGTGCCCGGTGGCTTTGGAGGAGCCAGGGGTCAACCTCGCAGGGTGCCTGGGTCCCAGGCAGAACTTTCTCTGGAAGTGTCTTTCCGTGTTTCCTCCCACAGAGTGCTCTGCGAGACTGTGAAGGACTTCGTGGCTCGGGTGGGGAAAGCCTACGAGAAGACCACCGAGAGCTCGGAGGAGTCAGAGGTCATGGCCAAGAAGGTCCGTGCCTGGGCTCCTGGGCGGGAGGGTGTCGGACGGAGAAGCACTCCACCCCATTCCCTTCGTTTTCCACCAGTGCTCTGTCCTGAAAGAGAAGCTGGACTCTCTCCTCAAGACCCTGGACGATGAGTCCCAGGCCTCGTCCTCCCTGCCCACCCCTCCGCCCACCATCGCCGAGGAGGCGGAAGATGGAGACGGGGCGGGCAGCGGCTGCGGCTCCACAGGGGAGCGCTCCGTGGGGTCGGCGTGCCCCACCCGGCCGCAGATATTTCGTCCCCGGGAACAGCTCATGCTCAGAGCCAACAGCCTGAAGAAAGCCATCCGTCAGATCATAGAACACACAGAAAAAGGTAACGGGTCTCTTAACGATCAAGTAGCTTTCTTCAGCAAGCACTGGGCACTCTGTTTTCCCCCCAGACGTGGTGGCAGACAAACAGGAATCCACCTCTGGGGCCACAGCCAGACACCCCAAGGCACATCCGCCCTCCTCACCACACTTGTGTCTGATGGAAGGATTAGAGGGAGCAGAAAGCGGAGGGCAGGGCAGGGTGGGACCCCAGCTGGGTGTGAACCGGTCCTTGCTTGGGGGGACCACTCCCTGCAAGGGGCCTGACCTGTCTAGCTGCCAGGCCTCGGGTGCAGCTTGGCAGAAACAGATGCTAGCGGTGGGTGTGCAGGGACCTTGCCGAGGGGACAGGGGCTGCACGGGGGCTGGGGGTGTTCTGAAGAGAACCTCACTCTGGAGGTGGAACTAGGAGCTCTGAGGACACCCTGAGAGGAGGACCCTATGAGAGGTGGGCCTGGCTGGGGGTGGTGGGTGAGGCCATCAGCTGTGGGATGGAAAGAGAGGCTGGCACGGGGCACTGCTGTGTGTTGAAGGGTGGGAGGCTGGGCGGGAGGTGGTTAGAGCAGTGGGGGGCCTTGCTGCGGTGTGGAGGGTGTTCCGGGCCTGGGGGCCAGGTTGCCAACTCTCCATGATGAGCCTGCAGGCAGAGGGTGGGTGGACTGTGTAGGATTAAAGACTCACTGGCTGGTAGCTTCCTTTTTGTAGACTTGATTTCTAAGCTTTGAAGGGAATGCTGCAAATGCAGTGTGACCTGTGAACTTCAGGCATCCAGCCTCCCTCGGGCTGTATTGTCCTCCATCTGTGTGCTCTCACGACTCTCAGAAACCATTTCATCCCACTCCCACTCACCCCAAACCCTTCCCAGCACCCGCCTCCTCGTCCATCAGTGAGAATCAGGGGTTGTGATCCCCGCTGGTGTGTGTGCGCCAGGCCTGCTTCTGGCTGATGGTCAGGTGGAGGCCCCATGTGCCTTTAGTCCACTCCCCTTCTCCACGTCTTCCAGCCGCTTGGCTCTCCTCCTTCTCCCCAGCCCATCCACGCAGATGCCCGGAGCCCGACATTCTTGGACGGCTCAGAGGACAGTGGGGACGGGCTGGCCACTTTGGGCTGTGAGCCCTCAGCTGAGAGGATGTCTAAACAGAGTTCACGGAGATGGGGAGAGGAGCCTATGTTGGGCAGGCGCTCTGGGCCACGTGCCATCCATGTACTTCACCACCATGCACTCAACTGCAGTCGTTCTTTCCTTGCACAGCTGTTGACGAACAGAACGCCCAGACCCAAGAACAGGAGGGCTTCACCTTAGGTCTCTCTGAGTCAGAGGAGAAAAAAGACCTGAAGTCGGATGACAGAGTGTGTCCCACTGAGAGCTGTGGGGTTGCCAAGGGCAGGAGCCTCCGCAAAGGTACCAGCCAGTCCTGATGACCCCATCACAGTGCTCAGGCCTCTGGGGTTTGCCATAGTCAGAAAGCTGGCCCTAGGAAGGTTTAGGTTCCCTTCTCATAGTTGCTTTGACTTCTTAGTATAAAAAGTCACGAATGCATGGCCTGTTTCCGTGCACCACCTCCCTTGTCTGGGAAAGTCCCTGCAGGACCCCATAGGAAAGAGTGTGCTTTCCCCAGAACCTGCCGATGCACGCCAGGCGCAGCAGGGCTCAGGCATTCCTGTGCAGGTGGTTGCAGGCCAGGCTACCTGGCATTTTGGCTATGGTACCACCTAGCCCTACGGGCTGTCCGCTGGAGCTCCTTATCCCTTTGGAACAGCTCCCAGCCCAGGCTGTTGCTGTGGAGAGGCACCACCTTCCGACTGACTGTGTAGCCCCCTCCTTGTAGCCTGTGCAACCCGCTGGGAGGTGTCTGCCTGAGTGTTTACTCCATGATCATTACTGTTCTGAGCTCCACTCTGCCCTCCACGGGCGCCCACAGCCCCCACTGTGACTGGGAGTCAGCCCCACCCCCCTGTCCCAGCCTCCAGAGGGTGTCCAGACCCACTTGCCTCTCCGGCCCCTTCCCAGGTCACCTCCTCTCTCCTGGACTCTTGATTTGTCTCGTACCCTCTGCTGGGGCCTGACCAGGGCTGGTGACCATTCCCTACTCCCCTCAGCCCTTAGCAGCAGTTGTTTCTCTAATGACCTTTCCCAGTGCTTCAGGAATGTTCTATTTTGGATGGTTTTACGGGTTTCTGTTCTGTTTTTGTAGTGTCCAAATCCCCATGTGAGAAGCTGATAAGCAAAGGAAGTCTGTCACTGGGCAGTTCTGCCTCTCTTCCTTCCCAGTCAGGAAACCGGGATGGCCTGCCAGCCCTGAACACCAAGATCCTGTTCTCCAGTGAGTGTCCCCACAGGTTGGCCGTGTGTGTCTGTGGGCCAGTGCAGGTGGGGTGCTACCCTGCCAGCTAGTGAGGTCAGGGGCCTCCTGCTTTGCCTGGCACGGAGTCTGTGGGAATGAATGAGACCCAGTTCCTGTCCTTTAAGAGTTTATATTTAGGTCTGTGGGAAACAGAGACTAGGTTTCAAAGTGATATTATGGCATGAAAAGTGCTTTTATTTATTGTAAGGGGCAGCCAGCCCCCAGATTGCTGCCAGAGGCCCCAGAAAGGCATCATTGAGGAGGCGATAGTTGAGCTGGGTCCTGAAGGATGAATAGGAGTCATCCTGAGTGAGGAGGGAGGGGTGGGCAGGTTGTGGTGGGGAGCCAGCTGAGTCATCCTGTCATTTCTAGCATGATTGTAGGAGGGCACAAATGGCCACGGAGTTGGGCCAGTCCACCTTCCTATGTTTGCTTTCATTTTGCCCAGGTAGGGGTGAAGGTAACCGTCCCTCCAGAGGGCAGTAACAGTTCTCTGTGTCTGCAGAAGGAAGGGTTAGCACTGGGACTGAGATGGCCAGTAGGAGCCCCTTAAGCAGCTTCAGGTGACTTCCTGAGTCCTCCTGGGCCTGGCAGAGTGCACGTCACACCATCGGCTCCCATAAGTGATTGGGCAACTTCTAGGTGAATCTCAGCTGAATAGAAAGTTCCAGAAGCCCTTGGGCAATGAGGCCAATGAGCTGTATTTGTTTAATCAGAGACACATGTCCCTGAATGGGTGGACTGGCGGGGCTCCAGTTCTGCCCTGGTGCTCAGGACTTGACATTTTCAAATTATAATGCAGATTCCTTGAGGGTTCTGGTCACTTGGGCTGTTCCCTATTTACGTCTCCTGAACTTAGCCTCTCAAAGCCGTGCGGCTGAATGCTAAGATGACTTGTACTAAGGGATCGTTAAGTGGAGCTTCTTACCTGTGATGGAACTGACTTTGTAAGCCGTTCTTTGACACGTCTTCTAGGTGTTGGTCTCTGCCACCCAGTGTGTGTGTTTTTGCTCCATGAATATGGATTTATGGTGGTAATCTTTGGCCTGAAACACTTAATTGTCAACATTTGGATCTGTTTCTACATTATTGAGAGATGTTTAATTACAGTAACATGTCAAAGAGTACGTGTCCCTCAGCCTAGAAGACGTGAGCGTCTCCTAATCCAGTGAATCCTGACCTGCAGTCTGTCCCTGTTCCCTCCCTCCAGATGTTCGGGCTGGGATGTCTGGTTCCTTGCCTGGAGGTTCTGTCATCAGTCGCTTACTAATTAACGCGGATCCCTTTAACTCTGAACCGGAAAACCTGTGAGTATGGGGGTAAAGCAGGTGCGGGTGCACGGGTTGCTAAAGAATGTTGGAGCCCAGAAAGCCGGTTTGGAATTGGCCAGAGGAGTTCATGTACCGTTGACGAGGAGGTCCTCCTCCAGCTTTGTTAGCTGAGAAGGAAAACCTAGAAACTGTGGTGCCTCAGCTAAGCGTCTGGCTGGAAAGTTCTGTGATGGGAGTAGCCTGTCCTGGCTCATCCCAGCTCCCCATCTTGTGTCAGTGGCTCCCGAACATCCTTCAACATCTGAGGTTTTCGGAGGGTTCAGAAGCTCCCGCCTTGTTCTTTGTCACTCTCCAGGACCCTGGCTGGCCCTGCGTTGGTGCCTCGTCCTGACACCCTTCTTCCCATGCTCTACCCTTTTGGCCCTGCAGGGGCCTAGGCTCTGGGGCCAAATCTAGGAGATACTTGGGTTTGGGATCGCAGGGAAGAAGGCTCCCAGGCTGCTCTGTGGGCCATTGCCATGTCCTCTGCCCTGTTTCTCAGGCACCGAGGCCTCTGTCAGTGGAGTTTATTCAGGCCATGGTGGAAACAGATGGTATTTTGAAAACCTGGTCTTCTAGGGTTTCCCTTCTGCTGGCTGGTAGCAAGGTCTGGGCAGTGTGGCTGGTGGCAGTTGGTTGAATGTGTGCCATGTGTGTCTGGCGTGGTGGAGGGTGACAGAAATGTGCAGCTTTGTGCAGACTCTGGGGGTTCTGGAGAGCAGAGCCAGAAGTGTGCAGAGTGGCCTCGGTTCAGACATCTGCTGCCAGATGCTAGCCTGCATAGACACGTCAGCGTCCTTGTCCCGGACCTGACACTGCTGTCTGCCTGCCTTTCACCCGCTGCCCTGGCCCTTCTGGGGCTTGGGTCCTGACCCTCCTGACACTGTTTTCCTCAGTAGGGGCTGCAGCCTTCCATGAGCAGCACCCAATAGGGCCTCCTGAGCTAGATACTTCTTTTGTTCCCTTCACCTAAGACCAGTGAGGTCCCACACCTGGCAGCGGAGGCATCGTCTTTTCCTCTTGTCCACATGGGGTGAGACTCATCTGGGGAGACAAGCTGCTGTCCTCTGTCCATGCAGGGTGGCGCGCCAGGGCCATGGCCAGGGGGGCCCCAGACTCATGGTCATGCTGCCGGGACCTCCGGGGCCTGGCCGCCTCCCACTTCCCAGGTCCCTGTGCCCAGTCTCTCCATTCTCCTTCCCTTGTCCCCAAGCTGTTTTTCTGGATCAGATCCTTCACTTTTCCCAGGACCTATAAATACTGGTCAGCATGTGGTCTTCTGCTCAGAAAACAGTTTTGACTTGAGCTTTGCTCTCACTAAGCTTTTAGGCGCTTGGATTAGATATGTCATAAAAACATGTCCATGTGGTGATTGCTTCTCAAATCAGGCTTCAAACGCCTGTTAACCTAAATGTGGCAGAGTTCTGACCCACACAGTACTCCCTGTGCAGTTTGTGTGGGAGCCGCCACCAGGAATGCCAGGCATGTCCCCTCCTTGCTGCTTTCTCCAGGCAGAGGGTCAGGGACTCCTTTACACCAGCTGCCCTGGAGGGAGAGGAGGGTCTACAGAGCCCTAGTGTGACCCCTGCAGCCACGATGATTGCGGAGGGGAGGGGATGGGCTGAGAAGCTGGAGTAAAATGAGTCTCATCAATGGTGGACACGGGGAAGGCAGGGGCTGGGATGGACGTTTTCACATTTGGAGATGACTTTGATCAGGTCTGGGGGTGTTTGAGGCACGTTCTGAGACCCACGGTTGAAGATGTGTGAGTATATGTGCCATAGATATTGTCAGGTTTCATGTTGCCTGAGAGCGTGGTGGGGAGTGTGAGACGGTGCAGCCGACTCTGGGAAAGTCTGGTGGTACCTCAAAACCCAGTGTCCATGAGGCCCAGCATGATCTGGGGCCACGCCCAGGAGGAGGGAAACCGTGTTCACTCTGGCATGTGTACTGGTGCTCACACATCTACAGCGGAGTGCCGTGGAGCCATTAGGAGGGATGAGGTCCTGAGCCCGACGAGCCCCAAAAACATGATGCTCACACTCTGGATTCCATTTGTATGAAACTTGAGAATAGGCACAGCATAGAGACAGCAGATTTGTGGTTGCCAGAGTTGAGGGTTTAGGGACTGATGGCTAAGGGGTGGGGGCTTGCTTTTGGGGTGATGAGATGTCTTAAAATGGATAGTAGCGACGGTTACGTGACCAAGTATGTTAAAGATCACCAAGTCCTACATTTTAAATGGTTATGTCGGGTGGGATGAGTTCTGTGTCAATAAAGATGCTCCCGAAGAACAAGCCATGAGTTTTGCCCTCAGTGAGAGATGCTTGGAGGTTGAGAGGCTGCTAAATGAGCCAGGATTGTTCTCACTGGACTGACTCCCCCTTTGCAGAGAGTATTACACAGAGAAGTGCGTCATGAACAATTATTTTGGCATTGGCCTGGATGCGAAGATCTCCCTGGACTTCAACAACAAGCGTGATGAGCACCCAGAGAAGTGCAGGTAGGTGGTGGCCTGTGTGCACACCTGCCCTTTGCACCCTCCTCGCTTCTTCTTCCGGGAAGCGAGGACTTCGGGAGTCAGCGAGGTA
Organism: Canis lupus baileyi; assembly: GCF_048164855.1. Lineage (NCBI taxonomy): Eukaryota > Metazoa > Chordata > Mammalia > Carnivora > Canidae > Canis > Canis lupus. The sequence goes on from NC_132861.1 coordinate 46,741,530, forward strand.
AAGGGCACACAGTGCTAAGGCAGAAGGCATATGTAAAGCCCAAATGTCTTGTTGTCGGAAGGAAGGTGCTTTTACAAGATGTGGCTGGGAGCAAGTTGGAGTCTAAGAGGGCAGCCTGGAGGAGGGTTCCATCTCTCAAATTCCACATGAGAAAATGAGTGACTGTGGTCAGTTGGAAGGGCCTCGTCCGAGTCTCTGGAGAGTCAACAGTCCGTGGTGATGCTGTGAAGGGCCCAGCGACATACAGTGTGCTAAGAAGTTACTGTGCCAGACTTGAGAGGCCCTGGCAACGTTGGTGGCGGGTCTGTGTGTTCCTCACCACCAGGCAGGCCTGGGCGGCCTGGTTGGCTCCCCACAAATCCCAGGAGAAGGCGCCCTCCACAGAAAGCCACATGAGAGGCCCGAGGGGTGTCCCTGGAGACGTTCAGTTTCTTCCTCTAAATTACATCTGCTCGCCCCTCCCGGCCTAGGGAGGGGATGGAGAAGAATGGGCAGGTTTCCTCCTGGGTTGAAGTGGAGATTCTGTCTCCGTGGAAATATGAGAAGTGAAGCAGGAGTTAGCATCTCCCTCCTCACCCCTCCTGGAGGAGGAGACTATTCAGCTTTGACATTCTAGAACTAGTGAGGGAGAAGCTGGCGTGAGTGTGGACAGAGACAGCCATTGACGTAGGAGTTGAGGGGCCCCTTGCTGGAGAGCCTGCAGACTCGCTCGCTGTTCCATCTGGTCTGTGTGCCCCTGCTTGCTTGGTGCCATTATCACCTGGAGGGGTGGCTGGGGGAGCTGGGTGGGAGGGGGTCACACACCTGAGGAGCTGCTCTGGTGATCACCCACGTTCTGTGTGGTTGGAAATTTCTGGGAAAACAAAATCAAGTATAAGAATTCAAGAAACTTTGAGCTCTGGGGCTCTTGAGTGGAGGAAGGGGCCTCAGAGGCCCCCCAGGGACATCTCTGTTATATAGCACGTGGTGGTGAGTCCAAATCATTTAAGAATAACTGAAAAAGTAATTAAAATGTATACAATTTAACAGTAAAATAGGTGAGGAGGACAATAGACAATACATTCTTAGAGCTGTGGGACCCTGATAGGACACTCCCTGGGTTTGTATTAAGGGCTTTGAAAAGGTCTAAGAGGAATTCCAATTCTATGAGTCTATCCTTTTTTTTTTTTTTTTTTAAAGATTTTATTTATTTATTCATGAGAGACAGAGAGAGAGAGAGAGAGAGAGAGAGAGAGGCAGAGACACAGGCTCCCTGCAGGGAGTCCGATGCAGGACTCGATCCCAAGACCCTGGGATCACGCCCTGAACCAGAGGCGGATGCTCAACTGCTGAGCCACCCAGGCGCCCCACCTATGAGTCTTTCCTAAAGAAGTAACTGGAAATGTTTGAGAAGAGGTGTTGTGCAAAGGGTCCAGTGCCATGTAATACACAGAGCCCAGGAGTGGGAACTGGCTGGGTCCAGTCAGAGGGGTGAGGCTGAGCAGCGATGGTGGGGAGGTACCCCGCTGGGGTCAGCCCCACCTCGGGGCACAGGCTGCAGGGCCAAGTGCACAGAGTCAGGCAGGAGACTGGAGACGGCTGTTGTACCCATAAGTCAAATACCTAGAAAAAGTTGAGGGAATACAGCGAAGTTTTTTATTGCCAGTCGTACAGATGTGGGGATTATGAGGATTATTCATTCCTTTGTGCTTTTCTGCACTTATCAATTTCTGTGATAAGCATAATTTTACAGCTGGAAAAAACATCCGTTTATTTTTTGTTTTTTTAATTTATTCATGAGAGACACAAAGAGAGAGAGAGGTAGAGACGTAGGTAGAGGGAGAAGCAGGCTCCATGCAAGGAGCCAGATCCAGGACTTGTTCCCCGGTTTCCAGGATCAGGCCCTGGGCCGAAGGCAGCACTAAACCGCTGAGCCACCCGGGCTGCTCATCATCAGTTTTTTTGTGAGGTTCTGTAATGTCTGGAAATTACTTTCTGGGGAGTGTTATTTTTTAGCAGAATTTTCCATCAGTAGATGTATTTCTTTCTGCATAGCTCACAGACACGTCACGAGGGAAGTCTTGGTGCTGGGAGTGCTTGTTGCATCTGACCGGTGTGTGATCAGATGCCTTCCTGAAGTTCTCAGCAGCGACTGTAGTTCTCTGTAGAAACAGAGCTGAGATGCTATGTGTTCTTTGCTTTCCGCCCACAGGAGTCGGACCAAGAACATGATGTGGTACGGAGTTCTCGGGACCAAAGAGTTGCTACACAGAACCTACAAGAACCTGGAGCAGAAGGTCCTGTTGGAGGTGAGTGGTGGGGGGTCTCCTGTGACTGCGGCAGGCAGGGGCCCGTCTGCCCTCCTGTTAGCCCTTCTCCTGGCCAGGTGGAGACTCCCTCAGTCTGGGCCAGGAGTGGGCAGGAGGCAGGATTTCTAGTGAAGAAGGACCAGGTCCATCCTGTGCATCTCTCTCTCTCCCTTTTTCTTTTTCCGGGATTTCCACTGCTCAGTGTGATGGTCGACCCATCCCACTCCCCAGTCTCCAGGGAATTGCCGTCCTCAACATTCCCAGCTATGCTGGAGGGACCAACTTCTGGGGGGGCACCAAGGAAGATGACGTACGTACTGGGGTCCTGGGTGGCATGGGCCCAAGCTGGGTGTGAGTATCCACCACTTCAGGCCCCGGTGGAGCATTCTAGCTCTTAGGGCTCTGCTGGTGGTGCAGAGGTGTGGACAGAACTCCTTCCTTGTGCTGGCAGTTGGGGGTACAGTGGAGAACAGGACAGATAGGGTCCCCTGCTCACGAGAAGAGAAGCTGAGTAGGACAGATGTGGTCAGGGGTATAGATGTAGAAGCCAGGCCCGACTCCAATGTGGGGCAGTCTGGGAAGGCCTCTCGGGGAGACATCTACACAGACCTGAAGGGAGACTTGGGGTTGGCAGGTCAGGTGAGGGGAGGGTGCAGGTTGGAGAGGCTGCTCCAGGGAATTGCTGGAACAGCGTATGAGAAGGCTTAGTGGTGAGACAGGATGTGGTGTGGAGAAAGTTCTCTTGCACAGTGCGCAGTGGGTGGGATGCAGACAAGTTAGAGCCCACGTGCAGTTGTGTAATCTGGGGAAGAAGTTTGGAGTTTCTGCTAAGAACTGTGTGAGGCATTGATTGCCTTTAACCAGGGGTGTGGCTTCCTTCATACATAATAGCCAACAAAAATAGTTCACATGAACTACACCCTTGAGAGGCTCTGGGAGCCGTTCTAAGCACCAGGCCCACATTACCCCAGTCCTCATTAGAGCGTACCAGTGTTCTTCCACAGGTGGGGGGACCGAGGACAAGAGAAATTAAGTGACTTGCTTGGGGTCACACTACTAGTCCAGCTCAGAGATTTGATTCCTGGCAGCTGGTGTTAGGGCCTCTCCTAGAAAACCCCTCAGTAGCACATCCACCCCACAGCTGCTTCTCAGCTAGGATACACCACCCCCTGGCAGTGCCCCTGTCTCTCTCTAAGCAGAGTAGCAGCCCAGAAAGTGAGCACAGAGGGGTGTGCAGGGAAGTTCGGGAGCAGAGGTCAGCTCTTAACACTGGTCCTTGCAGACTTTTGCAGCTCCGTCGTTTGATGATAAGATCCTGGAGGTGGTTGCTGTGTTTGGCAGTATGCAGATGGCCGTCTCTCGTGTCATTAAGCTGCAGCATCACCGAATCGCCCAGGTACTGGCCGTGGTCCTGCAGGTGGGAAGACCCTGGGAGGCAGTCTGGCTCATACATGTTTGGAGAGGCAGGGCCTGGCCCAGAACCAGTGTCCATCAGTGCATTCCTGCTACACAGAGCCCAAGAGAATGGGCGATCTTCTAGGAGCGCCCTCGGCCCTCCCTGCCTCCGGGCCCAGAGCCCTTCCTCACCCACTGTATTTGACAGTTAACAGTCTTTCACAGTTGGGGCCAACGTGAATCCTGTCTGAGCTCCCTGCTCTGGTTTTCTTTGTGGGTGCCACCTGTCCCCTGCCCCCTCTTGTCGAGGTGGGATGAGATGAGACAGGCCCTATTGAACTCGGCCCATGGCAACAGCTTCAGCAGCAGCAGCCTGAGTTTGAGAATGAGGCCAAGCAGTGAGCCATGGAGAAAGTGTGGTCTCACCTGGCTGCTCTCCAGCCCCGCTGGAGAGGGGAGGCAGGAAGGGGATCCCCTAGTACTTATTATTTCTGGTGACAGCTTGGGGAGGGCAGTGTTCTTATGCATAAGGAGCAGGGAGGCTGATAACCTAGCCCACTGGGACCCCAGGCAAACGCTTCCCAGTCCTTCTGGCCTCGGTCTGCACCCATATAGGGTGGGGTGTTTGAATTTTATGACTTTATCTCTCAAGCAGGATTTTTTGTTGAAAAGAGAAACAGTGCATCGTTAACAGGGTTTACCCTGTTCTGGGAGGTGTTTGCATGTGTGCAGGGCCCTGTGCTTGTATCTGACCCCTGAGGTCTCCTCGCTGTGGTCACAGATGCAGTGCTGGGTTTGGGGATGGCAGGGGTGGGACACCCTTGGGTTTCATAAGCTGGGCCCAGACAGGGATGCCTTGATTGCGGTGGTGGTTGGTGGCAGGCGTGGTGTCACCCCATACGTCAGCTGCTGTGTGCAGGGGCGTGTAGGATAGGAAGGCCCCTACGGTGCTGAGATGCAGCCTCTAGGCTCCTTGGTTCTGCGCGGTGTACAGCTAACGGCTGTGATGTTTGCTCAGTGTCGCACGGTGAAGATTTCCATCCTGGGGGATGAGGGCGTACCTGTGCAGGTGGACGGAGAAGCCTGGATCCAGCCTCCAGGATACATTCGGATCATCCACAAGAACCGGGCGCAGACACTCACCAGAGATAGGGTAAGTGAGAAAGGCTGCCTGTGGGGCCCCGGAGAGAGCAGACCAGTCCCAGGGCTTGGCTGCGGGGCACGCCTGTGTGCCTCCTCGAAGAAGGCCTGGAGTTTCTAGTGTTTTATTCTAGGAACTGACTTTTGTTAGACACAGAGATTAAGTGAACAGGGGTGTAATTTCCAGGACCCTTCCCCTCCTCAGCGTGAAACAATTCTGGCTCTCCCTTTCTGGCTGTTGTTCAGCTAGTGTCGCAGCAGTGTTTGCTGTTGGACATGTGCTTGCCCCTCTCGAGAGAGAGCGGTGCACGGTGTGATAGTGCGGTCCTGTGCCCTAGGCATTTGAGAACACCCTGAAGTCCTGGGAAGACAAGCAGAAGTGCGAGCTTCCTCGCCCCCCATCTTTCTCTTTGCACCCGGAGATCCTGTCTGAGGAAGAGGCCACCCAGATGGACCAGTTCGGGCAGGCGGCAGGAGCCCTCATCCACAGGTGGGCCCTTGCCCTCCCTGTCCCGTTGGCCTCCTCCCTGCTGGAGCTCCTGGGCCCCTGATGGCCTCCGGGCTCCGTGCTCGCCGCAGGGGGCAGGCGTGGCGTTCCTCTTCCCCCGTCTTATGTGCCAGTCTGCCTCCATCCCAGGGCCCCCAGCTGGGGTTTCTGCTGGCCCTTACCTGTGGTTCATTTCCACAAATTGGCTTTCGGAGATTGCTCGGATGGAAGCTTAAAATCCACAGGTGTTTCCAGAGCCAGCCCACAGATTTAAAAACCTATCCTGGATTCCACAGACTAGTCCACCTACTGCCTCTTATACTTTATCCCAGAGAGCAGGTTTGTTACTAAAAAACAAATCTTACAGTTATTAAAAGAAAACAAAACAATTGAGACCCAAAGGCATTTCCTTCTCTTACTCTGCCTTTGAGAAGTGGCTCCTGGGGAAGACCTTCCAGGACGGTGGTCCTGCTCTGCCACTGTCCCTTCTACCTGCCCCAGGTGCTGGCTGCCGTCGTGCCTCACTCCGGAGGGGTCATTCAGACTGGTGACCTTTGTCCTCTCAGTTGCCAGATCCCCTGACCCTCTTCAGCTGCTGACTGGTTCTGGTTTTCAACCATATTTCCTCTCCCCAGTCACCCCCTGAGGCTGCACGCTGGCTTGGTGCTCCTGGACTTTGCCTCTGTGCTGCTGTGTGGCTTCCTCCTCCTCTGCCCCCGCCAGAAGCACCGCAGCCCTGTAGGTTCTGGGCTGTGTGTGCCCTTCCTGGGCAGCTCTCCTCCTGCCCTTTCCCCAGGCCTCAGACCCTCGGTCTGTGGGTGGGGAGCTCTCCCAGGATTCTCGTGGGCACTTCTGGTTCCATGGATCCTTCGGGGTCCACTCCCCCGAGAGCATGTCCTGTGCTGTGTCCTCTGTCTCAAGTGGCCGGCACCATTTCTGCCACCGCCCGCCCCCACGGCCAAATCCGTATCCCGGCTGGATGACTTCACTGCTTAACATTTTTTCTCAGTTCCTTGCTGTATAAAAGGCTTTGAGCTTCCTTCTGTCTTCGTTCTCGTCCCCTCAAAGTCTCTGGTGGCCCCACAGAGCGGGGCTTGCCATCTATTGTCTTATTTAAAACCCAGCTTCTGGTTTTCCCCAGGGAAGGACAAGTGGTCCCCATGCAGCTTCCCTGACCTGTGTGCTCCTTCTGTCCCTGGTGGTCTTGCTGTGTCTGACCCCGTCACCACCCTATATTCATGTGGGTCCCTTGGGCAAGGGGCTACTGCCTGGGGCCGTGTCCTGGCGTCTGGGCCTTTTGATCCAGGGTCGTCCCCATTGAGAAGCGTCCTGTCATCCTCATTTATAGAGTGAGGAGGCAAAGTCTCCTTTCAGGACTGATCAGCTGTCTCCACACAGCAGGCCTGCAAACCATCTACCTGTTAGCTTGCTGTTGTACAGGGCCCGAGTCTTACTTTGGGCATGTTTCTCCTTGGTCAAGTTGCTGGAAAAACTTGGATTTTGATGTCACATCTCCTGGTTAAGACCTGGTCTGTTTGCCATTGGCTAAGCTGTGTCTGCATTGGCCCTCTGGGCTGACCCTGGGCCTGTGTTCAAGCAAGGTGACCTTATAGACTGCCCCTTCACCTGGTCTGATGAGTGCTGTGTTTCTTTCCTTTTAGTATCCGAGAGATAGCTCAGTCCCATCAAGACATGGAGCAGGAACTTGCCCACGCCGTCAATGCCAGCTCCAAGTCCATGGACCGGGTGTACGGCAAGCCCAGAACTACAGAGGTGCCTGTGCTTTTTGGGTCTTAACTCCTTTGGAGTCCTGTAGCCCTTAGGCCTTCTTACATGGGTGTCATTCTGGTTCCTCTCAGGGGCTGAACTGTAGCTTTGTCCTGGAAATGGTGAATAACATCAAAGCTCTGCGCAGTGAGACGGAACTGCTGCTGGCTGGGAAGATGGCCCTGGTAAGCCACCAGAAGCCACGAGAGGCTGGCTTCTCGTGCGCATGCAGTGACCATTGTTGTACAGAGGGCAGCACACTTTAGAATTCCAGACTCCGTGCTGGAAGGGGCCTTGGAGGTCATCTGATCTGGCCATATGATTGGCTCTCAAACCCTCTGGCCACATCTCAAGCACGTCATCTCAGGCTTGTTAGACTCCTAACAAGAGGACAGAACCTTTGTTGCCGCACACAGGATTCTGCTTTAGAAGTCTGCAGGCATGGAGCTATCAGCCTGTGACCAGGCAGGTGGGCCTTGCGCTCAGACACACAGTGTGTCATCCTTTCTCACTCAGGCCTGCAAACCTGGCTGAGGAGTCAGCCCTCGGCAAGCATGCAGGTGGGGTTTCACCAAATTGTTGAAGCTAGAATAGGGAAAACTCAAGGGATGGCCTGGCCAACCTTATTATTTTAAAAAATGACATGGAAATAAAGGAGATGGAGTGACTTGAAGATCACACTTCTGGAGAACCACTCCAAAAGGTTTCCGTGTCCTCTGTTCTTCATTTCAAAATAGTCTGCTCTTCTGAATGTGACAGCTGCCCCTTTGCCACCTCATAGCATTTCCTGCGCTCTGGTGCAGGTGGACTGGTCCTGTCTCTCTCTGATGTAGAGGTCCCCGGTTAAACTGAAATAGGTGTGATGTCAGTTCTGCTAATTCAGTTTTTAGACAAGCTTGGTTTATTCCATTATTTATGAAAGGAGAGTTTTAATTGCCTCACCTGATCCTGCTCAGAAGGGGAGGTTCTGACTTTGGCTCCTTATCCAGTGCTGTATGACATAGTTTCCTTAGGAATTTTTTTTCCCAAGATTTTATTTATTCATGAGAGATACAGAGAAAGAGGCAGAGACATAGGCAGAGGGAGAAGCAGGTTCCCTGCAGGGAGCTTGATGTGGGACTCGATCTTGGGACCCTGAGATCACAACTGGAGCCAAAGGCAGACACTCAGCCACTGAGGCACCCAGGCATCCCATCCTTAGGAATTTTTTTATAAGAACTCTCTGAAAAACAGATCGCTTCCCCTGGAACAGATTGCGTGCCTGTGTGGGGGCTTTGCTGTGTCCCTAACTCCTCACTGCTAATAACCAGCTGTGTGTCTCTTTCCTTCCTGCCTGGAGCAGCAGTTGGATCCTCCTCAGAAAGAACGACTTGGGGCTGCTCTCACAGAGATGGACCAGCAGCTCAGGAAGCTGGCGGACACCCCCTGGTTGTGCCAGCCCATGGAGCCTGGTGATGAAGAGGTATGTGGGTCCCAGGGCTTCAGCTTGGGCATCCCTGCATGTAGTGCCTCTTCCTTCAGTACTGTAATCACTGTGATCTGTGTGGCTTTGAGGTTAAGGTGGCGTCTCATTTTGCAGCCCCTGTGGTGGCTTCCTCAAGACTTCTCTGTTAAAATGCCTCAGGGGTATGGAAAAAGACTGGCAGGTAGGAAGGAGTTGGGACTTAGTATCGAGCACAGTCCTTGATGACTAGGGCCCTTGTTGCCTTCAGAAACAGATGGGCGGGGCTGGCTAAGAAGTTGATGGAAGGCTGAGCCTAGCCACACTTTTGTCCCTGGTGTCAAGACACATTGGTTGGATAAATGGCAGCTTCTTTGTTGTTGACAGGGACAGAGCTGGTATATTCCACTCATTCACAATTTTCTTTTGCACGTATTAGAGTCTTCAGCTTGCCATACTCCCTCTAGCAGGGACAGATAGGATGCTGGGCATATTGCACTCTGGTATTGTTGCTTCCTGCAGCAGGTGAAGAACCCAGGAGAGATGCCTGTTTAGATGGTCAGTTTTGTGGGCAGCGTCTTGATAAAGGTGAACTATAGATTGTTTTTTTTCTCAGGGATAGAACAGAAGTGGGTCAGGAGAAAAGTTCATCTAGGTTAGGGTACTGCAGTATTGCAAGAGAAAGAGCTGTTAGACATGACACATCTGGCACTCCTACTGCCAGTTTTGTTTGTTAGAAGCTGTGGCAGCAGTAAGGTAAGGGAACAGAGGAAGGCTACAGCAGTCTATCCCACTCTTCTCTGAGTATGCAGGCATTGGTTGACAAATGCAAACCCTGCATGGAAAACTGACTCCAAGGCCTTCCAGTGAAACAACAAAACTCAGCAGCTTAAGTATGAGGACATTTTGGTTAAAAAGGCCTGGCCAAGCTCATCAAAATTAGTTTGTTAACTATAAAGTTTTCATTTGAAAGAGAATTACTAAAATAATTACTAAAATAATAATAATAATAATAATAATAATAACAACTAAAATAATAATATACTTTTATACTAAAAGTATAAAATAATTAATAGATGTAACAGTAACATAGCTCTTTATTTCCAGATTAAGTTATCAAAGCTTGTGAAATAGTGAGGTGGGGAGGCTGGGAAGAAGATATGGACAGAGGAATGAAGGCATATTAAGGTGGAAAATTTTATTTATTTTTATTTTTATTTTTAAAGATTTTATTTATTTATTCATGAGAGACAAAGAGAGAGGGAGGCAGATATACAGGCGGAGGGAGAAGCAGGTTCCATGCAGGGAGCCCGGTGTGGGACTCGATCTCGGAACTCCAGGGTCATGCCCTGGGCCAAAGGCAGATGCTCAACCGCTGAGCCACCCAGGCGTCCCAAAGGTGGAAACTTTTAAAAAAGGTTCTTGACTTTGATGCTTAGGGAAATGCAGAGTTAATAATATCTTTAAAAACTTAAAAAAAAATCTTAAGGCTGGTTTCTAATAGAATTGAAAATATTTATGTTCTCCAAATCAGTTTTTCCACAGCAAAAAATAAAAAGACTCTTAACTACAGAGAACTGGAGGGGAGATTGGGGGGATGAGCTAAATGAGTAATGACTCTTAAGAAGGGCACTAGTTGTGATGAGTACTGGGTATTCTATGTAAGTGATGAATCACTAAATTCTACTTCTGAAAACAATATTACACGACGTGTTAACTAACTAGAATTTAAATTAAAAAAAAAGAAGGACTTAAAAGATGTAACTAACAGCATACAAGTAAAATTAATAGAAAATGATATAGCTTCCCCTCTTAAAAGCAAATTATTATGGTTGGTATATTGTTAGATTTCCTTTTTAACACAATCACAAGAATCCAGTTTTCTCTCCCTATTCCTAGTTAAAACTTTGACAAAGATTAAAACAATTTTAAGAAAATACATAAATGTTAAAGTAAATATTAACATAAAAATAGAAATTCAGTAAATGATAAGATCATTTTATGTTGGTAAAATATAATAATTCTATGATCATAAAATTTATTTTTGTCCTCTTGGTCTATCCGTTAACTGTTGAACTCTCTGACCATGAATGTAGATATCTCAGTATATCTTTGTGGTTTTGTATTTGCTTTCTGTGTTTCAAGGTTATGTTACTGGCTGCATGTAGGTTTTAATCATTACGTAAAGACCCTTAGTAATTCTTTTTAAGTTTCTTGTTTGGTATTTTCATTTCCATACTTTTTCTTTCTAGCTTCATGTGGAGTGTCTTACAAATAGTATATTGTTAAATTGAGTTTTTATCCAGTCTGTGGAAAACTGGAGAGTTCAGTCTATATTCGTTATGATTACTGACCTATTTATCTGTATATTTTGCCATATTTTGTATTTAGTATTTATTTCACTTTTTTTTTGTTTTAGTTTCTCCTTTTTGATTTGTTAAGTCTCTCTTTCCTCCCACACACAACTCTCCTTGTCTCTTCTAGTAGTTTGGAAATACATACTATCTGTCTATTCATTTAGTGACCACTCCCCAAGTTTTAATTTTAACTTAGATAAAAATCCTTAAAGCAAAAATTTCTTGAAATGAGAGAAAGTGATAGAAACCATCACTGTCAGTCCATGAGTAATGAAGTAAACTGTATCATGGTATACAGACAAAAGAAAATTGAAAAATTATGTGTGTGTGTATATATATATATATATATATATGCATATGTGTATATGTATATCATGTCTCTCTAGAGATAATTTTATTCTCTGTAAAGAGGGAATATATATATTTTTTCCTGTTGCCCACAGGACATTTTCAAAATTGGATCATATTCTAGATAAGTGCTACTGATGAGAAAACTCTTTGTTATAGAAATTGAGAGGAAGAGTTTAGAAACTTTTAAGCAACTTACAGAAAAATATTATTTCTCCTGAAAATAATAAAAAATTGAGGCTTATATTTTATACGTCCCATTTTGGTTTCTTTCTTTCTTTTTTTTTTTTTTTTAGTGATTTATTTTACTGTATTTTGTTAAAGTATCAGTCCACTACGGAGGAATTGTTACAGTTGGTTCCCTTCCAGGGGTGGTTTGAGCAGTGCAGTGCTGGGCCACAGGAAACCTCAGATACCAACTCAGAATAGACGTTGTACCAGCTGTCAGCTGTGGGCGCTGTGCTCCCGTGCGCTCCCCGTGGTGGGTAGCTTCCTTCTGCATGCAGGTTCCCTCTGAGGATGGGCGGAGGGCTAGGGTTTTCCTCAGTTCATGACCAGTGTAGCAGCTGCTGCACGGGGAGACTTGCAGGCAGGTGCCTGGTTGCAGGGTGACCAGACCACTTGGTTTGTTTGGGACTTTTCAGGTCTTAGTACTAAAAGCTCCTGTTTCAGGGATTGTGGCTCCAAAACTTTAAGCCAAAAAATATATTTTTTTTTCAAAAAATATTTTCAAACAAATATCACCAAATGTATGGCCACTGCAAAGACAAATCAGCACAAGTCCCCCCTGGGTATCTGACTTAAGGAATCCTTCAAGCCATGTTTATAGTGGCCCTGGTTTCTAGGGCTCCTAGCTGTGGGCTGGTGAGACAGTGCAGGATAACAGGTGGTGTCAGTGGCAGGTTAGTTGCAAAACCAGAAACCCTCTGGAGCCAGAGAGGGTAGAGCCAGCAGGGACTGGGCTAGTGTTTTTGTAGGTGTTCATCCCAGAGAACCTAAGGCCAGAAACTGCACCCAGGCATCCCAGGAGTGAAAGGAAAACCACACTTGCTCCTGGGACCTTCTGGGCTCCCCAGGGCTCCTGACTTCTCCACCCTTTCTGTTGGCTGCCTCACAGCTCAGCGCTCCCAGCCTCTGGGACTCCGGCTCAGTCTCGCCCACACAGGGGGAGAGATGGAGGTGACGTAGAGTGGGCAAAGGGAAGCGTGAAGGGGATGGTGCCACATTTCTACTAGAATAAACATAGGACAGTTATTTATTTGAAAGTAAAAAAAGAGCTGACAAATCTGCGAGTTAGTTCTTAGCAAGTACAGCTGACTCTTGAACAATACAGTTTGAACTCTGTGAGTCCATTTATATGCAGGTTTCTTTCCATTAAATATGGTCCAGTACTGTAAATGTATTTTTTTCATAGGATTTTCTTAACGGTTTATTTTCTGTAGCTTTTTTTTTTCCCGTAAGAATACAGTATGTGATACACATATCAAATATGCAGTGACTGTTTATGTTATCAGTAAGGCTCTTTGGGGAGTCAGAAGTTACACATGGATTTTCAACTTCATGGCATCCCTGACTTCTATGTTGTTCAGAAGTTAACTGTAAAGTACAAGAAATTAAATCACTCTGTGGCATATAATCAAGGAAAGATTGGACAACACGAAGTGGTAAGGGTCAGGTAACAATAGATAAGAGAATAAATCAATTATACTATTTTCAAAGAAATGCTAATTTAAAAATCTTGCTGAAACTGATGAATTTTCAGAAAAAAATTTATACAGAGTGAAGTCTGAAGATGTTTAAGGAAGAATAGCCACAGGACAACTTGAAAAGATAAAAAATGTCAAGGGATATGTCATTTCCATATATGAGAAATAGCATCAAAGCTAGGAAAAGATGGACATTATCTCAGTTCCTGTTTTAAGTCATGATAAGAAACTCATGGAATTTACCATATCTGTTGTTTTTGAGTGTACAGTTCAAGTAGTGTTGAGCATATTCACATGTCATGAAGCAAATCGTCAGAACTTTGAAAGTTTTTTTTAAACTAGCACATCTGATCTCAAAATTGCATATTATCAGTAGATCCATAAAAACAGTTTCTTTAAATCAATTAAAAGTAGTTCTTTATAAGAGACTTCCAGCTGGAAAGTGCAGAGGGATGGAAAGGCCATTTTGTGCCCTGCGTCCCCCCCCCCCCCCCCCGCCCCCATGAGCGCTGTACTTCCGGAGGATTGTAGGTGGGTGGTGGAAGAAGTCACTGACCCCAGGAAGTGGACGGCAGGCCTCACCGATCAGGAGGCAGTCGCAAGCCTGTGGTGCTGCCGGTGACCTCATCATGTCTGAAGGTGTGAGTCTGGATCCAGTGAGCAGCTCCACGCTGGCCCCGTGTCTGTGTGGGTCTGAGTCAGAACGTGAACCGTCTTACCGGATAATAGACAGCTGGTTTTCCTGAATGTCCCTTGTGGCCCTTGTGAGGGTCCTGATCCAAACATACCAGCTGTGAGGATAAGCCTTTGAACGGCCAGGGAGATTTAGCATTCTTAGATGTAGATGACTTGTGACGGTGTGAGGATGGTGCTGTGGTCAGGTGCTTTAAGAGAGTGCTCCTGTTTTAGGGTTGCATACTGAAGTATTTGGGACGGGGAGTAGTTTGATGTCTGAAATTTGCTTAATTTAAAAGGTGGGGAGATGGAGTAAGATCACATGTTGATAATCAGCCTCATTCTGCTGGTCATCCCATTTTATGAACGGATGAAAATACATTAAAAGTTAGAAATAAATGTAATCCTCATATGCATTTAATAAAAGAAACTGTAAAGTCAGGCATAGGATGCTGTTGGGCCATGCAGGAGGGCAGCTGTGGGTCACTGCGGGTCACTGGGCACCCCTCCTGCGGGAGCACTGAGGAGTGAGGCAGGCGCCTGCCAGTGTCTGCACGGAAGAGCCCGTCACCTGGGAGCCAGTGGTCTGTCTTCGTGCAGCAGCTGTTAGAATTGATGGTTGGTAATTTTGCAAAGTATAAGAAATTTGTGAAGGTAAGTTCCCGGAGTACGGCAGCCATCGGTTAGAAATCCTATTGTGAGAGGTCTCTCACCTGAAGCCTGAGACGCCTCTGATGGGAAACCCGCAAGGGGGCCTGTCGGGCACAGGGAGGGTTGGAGGCATGACACACGTTCCCGAGCGTGAGGACACGTACTCTTCCCCCACTTGAGATTTGGTGCGATTCTAATGAAAATCCCTGTGGCATTTTTTTTAGTGGGACCACATGTCCCTTTCAGGTCTGAAAGTGTCATAAAGCTGTCGAGTCTGTGTGGGTCAGTGTGGGGACGTCGTAGACTGGGCCTGGGCAGAGTCCTGGCCCTCAGGGGCAAGACGAGACGGGCAGTCCTGGGAAGTACGGAAGTTATGCTTGTTTGTGAATACAGGGGGAGTACGTGTGCACACGTGTATTGTGCGGGACTGTGACCCACTGGACGACCTTGGTAGAATGCACTGGTATTTATGGAGCTTTCTAATCACATGAGAAACAGGGTCTAAAATGAAGGAAATGGGATGTGAAATTAGACACTGAGTGATCACTGTGAAACCACCTGTGAAAGGTGTTACAGAACCCCAGGGGGTGCCAGACTGAGTAAGCAGGGACCCCAGCCCGCCCCCCACCCCCAGCCATCCCACCCAGCTTCTTCTGGCCTGACGCTGTCTCTGCTTTCCCCACAGAATGTGATGCTGGAGCTTTCAAAACGCAGCCGCAGTGGCAAGTTCCGCCTGGTGACCAAGTTTAAGAAAGAGAAAAACAGCAAGAACAGAGAAGCTCGCAGCAGCCTGGGAGCCCCGGGTACCTGCCCTCCCGCTGTCCTTCTGGCTGCCCGCGCCGCCCGCGGGGGCCCCGTGGTCTCTGCTTTCTCCCGTGGTCCCCGACCACCAGCCCTGTCGCGGCCTGTGCCGCGGTGTCTCTGTGGCTGCCGAACTGCTCCTTGGCTTCCTGCCCCTCGTTGTCGCTCCCACCCCAGGGCCCTCCCTGTGCCGCCTCCGGGGACTGACCCCACACTGCCTGCCTGCCCTGGATGGGGGGTGCGAGGTGGGAGGGGGACAGCAGAGGTGACAGGACACTCAGAGACGCGGAGCTCACACTCGAGTCTTGTGCAGGCCCCCCTGGGCCTGTCTTTTGGGAGGGGCTGCTGGTCCCCAGCCGCTGGCTCCTGCACCCAGGCCCCGTGCTGGTGCCCAGGCCACCAGCGCCTGTGGGCCAGGACCTGGATAGAAAATGGCACTCGACATTTTTGGGGGGAGTCTGTAAATCGGGGCTTAAAATCTCTGTCCAGAGGGCCGGTTCTGAGCATGGCTGTCTCCAGTGCGCTCAGGTGCCGGGCAGCCCCGGGTTTGGATTTGGGGGTAGTGGTCGCTCCGTTAGAGTTTTCTTCTTCGCATGTTTGTCCAGCAGTTGGGTTTCTTTTAATGACGGTGGCTCTGACTCCATGAAATCTCTGCCTGTTTCCCTTCCTGCCGTGGACCAGAAGCAAAGCGATGCCTCTAGAGAGGACGGCAGGCTGGCTTCAGGCTGGCTTCAGCGGCACAGTCACATGGGTGTTTGCCCAGTCCCTCCAGGGACGCTGAGGGCCGTCCTGGCAGGAACAGACCGCAGCCCCTGCTGTAGCTCACGCCCCTTGGGAGCCGGAGGCTCTCCTGCTGCTTTCTGGGTGGCTTGGGCGGTGCCTGTGGCTGGGCGGCCGTGTGGCTGCGGGGGGCCTGTGTGGGGTCCCTACTGGCGGGCATGTGGGGAGCTGGGCATCCCAGGAGCCAGATGCTGAGCTGTCTCGGGTGCTGGCTGCTGGGCTGTCTCGGGTGCTAGCTGTTGGGGGCATGTGGGTGCTGGCTGCTGGGGTGTCTGGGGTACCTGCTGCTGGGGCATCTGGGTGCTGGCTGCTGGGATGTCTTAGGACGTTGCTGCTGGGGTGTCTCAGGCGCCAGCTGCCACCTGCCTCGCGCTGGGCTCTGGGCACTCACTGCATTCGTGCTTTTCCGTCTCTGACAGTTCACCTCTGGGGGACAGAGGAGGTTGCTGCCTGGCTGGAGCACCTCAGTCTCTGTGAGTATAAGGACATCTTCACGCGGCACGACATCCGGGGCTCCGAGCTCCTGCACCTGGAGCGGAGGGACCTCAAGGTACTTCCATAGCGTCTCCTGGGAACCCGCCCTGGGCTTCCCTGTGCTCCCTCTGTCCCTTCCCTCTGACCTGGCCATGGCCCAGCATCAGGGCTCTCCTCATGCTTCTCTCTCGTGCACGGCTTGGGGCGATGCACGGCGGTGGCCAAGAGGCCGCCCCTGCCCCCCGGCAGTGATGTCTCCATCCCCCACAGCCAGACAAAGCCAAAGTGGGCATCAGGGGGGTGGCCTTGCTTTTCTTAACCTGATCGGACAGGTGAAATATTTTAACATTAAAGATCCTACTGAAGGGGGTGCCTGGCTGGCTCAGGGTAGAACATGCAACTCTGTGTCTCAGGGTTGTGGGTTCAAGCCCCACATTGGGGGTGGAGCCCACTTAAAAGAAAAAACAACCCTGTTGGGGGATGCAGCTCTGCTAGTCAGTCAGCCCAAGAGCTCGGTGCGGTGGCGGCCCCAGCACCCGGGTCCCAGTCCCTTTGGAGCTGCCATCCAGGCGCCCCCCGGAGATGCTATGGGTCCGGCCCAGACCCCTGCGAGGAAGCGGGTCAGACGAGCTGTTTGGTTTCCCAGTGCACACCAAGGTCACGCTTACGTTATGCTGCAGCTGTTGGGTGTGCGGCAGCGTTCTGTCTCAAACCGTGCCTCCCTAATGAAGAAACGCTTCATGGCTATAAACTGCCAGCCGTCAGGAGTGTCAGTGAGCTCTGAACACTGGTCACGGGACCATAACAGGTCTAGTAGCAAAAATGTCTGAAACACCATGAGAATTACCGACCGGTGGTACAGAGGCTTGAACTAATGCTGCTGGGAAGCTGGCACCGATAGACCTGCTGTCGAGGCTGCCGGCAGCCCGGAGCGTGGGGGGCGCGCAGGGAGGTGCGTGCAGCGCGTGCGTGAGGCGGGGGCGCCCGCAGCGGGGCTGGAGGCGGGTCCACCAGGCGGGCTGCTCGGACCGGCCTGACCCCGGAGCTCAGCGCGGTGTCCTGAGGGCTGAGGGGCCCCCGGGGACGTCCTGGCCAGCAGCCTGCTCGAGTCACTGCATCCACCTGCCGCCGGGCCTGTGGGCCGTGTCTGTCCTGCACGACGGCGGGGACTTGGTGACTCACGGGGAGGTGTAGGGTGTCTGCGCCACTGTTCATGCGTGTGCCGTCTCCATCTGGTGTCACCGTCTTCATCTCTTCCCCCTCCCTTGTGTTCAGAACGCCGGGTAGAAGGCCCGCGGGGGCCCGGCCTGCTTCCCGGTGTCAGGACGCTGTCCTCTCGTTGCAGGACCTCGGCGTGACCAAGGTGGGCCACATGAAGAGGATCCTGTGTGGCATCAAGGAGCTGAGCCGGAGCACTCCTGCCACCGAGGCCTAGCCCTGGCCCTGTCGGCCTGCGTCCTCCGCGCCCCCCGCAACTGAGGCCGGGGGGATGCTGCCCCGGCGCAGCGCCTGCCCCTTCTCATGGTGCTACTCCCTCTGCTCCAGACAGGAAGCCTCACAGACGCCCGTTCTGTGACCGCTCCGGGGTCTCGAACACACCAACATAGCTACCTTTGAAACAGCACCTTGTCCAGCCCGGCGTCATGTGGGGCAACTACCACCACCTCCGCTCTTGCTGACCTGCACCGCAGGCCAGGCCTGACCTCCTGGGCGCCGCGCGCTTGTCCTGGGGGTTCCCTGCGAGCCTGGTCACCCTACACCATGTGGCATCTCCCAGGCGTGCAGATGCTGGCCCCGCTGGCAGGCAGCCTCCTGCACTGGAAAGTTCTGTGCCGCTGGCCTGGATCTTTGCAGCAGCCCCGTGAGGCCACCCACTGCTGCACCCCATTGACTGCTGAGTCTTTCACAGAGATCCTGCCCGTCCTGGCTTGAGAGCGGCAGGGGTGCGCTGCTGCCCCCCGCCCCCAATGTTCACCGGCGCCGTGAGGGGCCCGACTCGCCCTCCTGACGCCAGGTGCATGGGTGGCTGTGACCTTGGGCCGACAGATGCCCTCCCCGTTTGCCTTTGGTCCCTGGTCCCAGTTGGCACCCTCTGTGGAGCTGCTGGCCCGGGGACCTGCCGCGTCGGCCCCAGAGCTGCCAGGCCTCCTGCCTGTGCAGGCAGAAGACGCGTGTGCGTGAGCCGTGGCTGGAGGGCGCGCTTCCTGGGCGCTGGGGAGCCCAAGCTGGGCCCGCGCCGCGTCCCCACGCTCTCTGACCCTGTGGGCGGTCGGCTCTCTGTCTCGAGCTATGCTCGCCCTCGTCCACAGCCCTCTGGGGCCCCGGGTGGGGGAACGGCGTGTGTCTGCAGTGTACCACCCCCTACCCGGTAGCTCGTGCCCCCCCCCCCGCGACCGTGTGGGGGTGCTGGGCCGAGGGCACCGTCAGTCACCACTGCAGCCTCCACCTGCCACTCGCTCTGCAGGCCCCTGTGCCTCCCCCCTTCCTGGTGTGCACGGTGGGCCCACCTGTGAGCCCAGCCAGGCCCCAGCCTCCGGTTTGGGGTGCTCCTGTCCCAGGGTGGAGTGGCGGCACTGGGTTTGGGGCGAAGTGACCCGTGCCCCACAGGGTGTGCAGCTGCGCCATCCGAGGTAGGCTGGGGGGCTGCGCGTGGCCCCCCCCCCCCGGGTTGGGTGCCAGCAGTCAGCCGTTTGGGACGTGGAAGGCGGAGGGGTCGTCTGGCCACCAGAAGTCACTGGCTTTTGAGGTAGAACAGGCTGACGAAGGAGGCTGGGGACCCGAGCCCGTGGTACTGGAACCGCGTCTGCGTGGTCACGTCTGTGGGGTCCCGGGTCCTCGGGACAAGCGCAGTGGCGGCGGCTGGTGCTGGAGCCGCGGGGCCACCCCTCAGGAAAGCTGAGGGTTGGGACAAGCATGGTGTTTAAAATTAGTATGTTGTCAGTGATTAAAACAACACTGTTTACGTAAAAACCCATTCTAGTAAGTTAGAGGTGAGTGGCGTAACTGTGGTGTCGCATGAAAGTGCATCGGTGTGGGGCTGGCGCTGCGGCTGCCGCGGGCCGCTGCCCTGCCTGCCCCGACTCCTCCCGCGGGGACCCCGGCCTCGGTGCAGGGGGGCGGGAGGGCCCTGGGGAGTCTCGGAGAAAAGGTTTTGTGCCCTCGGGTGGGGCTGACCCCTCATATTTATGATCTTAATTTATACAGTGCCCGCCGTGGAAGCAAACGCCTCCTGTATTGCCGTGTACATACCCGACCTGGGGCTGTAAATAGGTGGTTCTGTGTATAAATAAAATCTTCATTGTCACATTCCTTGTCGTCGTCCTTCGTGCTTTCCTGTAAAAGCTGCCCAGATCTTTCCAAACGGGATTTAGGATTATGGTTTTCAGCCACTCTAAAAGTAGGGTGAATTGGCTGGAGGGCAGACGGAAAGCCACTGTCCTTGTGGGCGCAGGTTTACGGTCTGTTGAATTAAAGACTCAGCAAGGAGGTCGGGCCGCCTGGGGGGCGGGGGGGGGGGCAGGGGTCAGACTCCACCGCACGCAGCCTGCACCGCCTGCTGAGGGAGGGGCGGGGGCAGGGCCTCTCATCCTCCCACATCTGCCCCGTGACGCTGTAGGCCAGGAGCGCTCCGAGCTCCAGGTCCCTCTGTCATCTCCCCGTTGTCCGGGGGGAGGGCCGGGGGCCAGAGTGCTGCGTGGGCCTTGCACGTGTTGGGTGCCCCTGCAGCTCTCCGTCCCGCCCCTCGTTCACCCCCAGTCCTACTGTGGTGTGCTCCCCCCGGGGGGCTTACCCGGGATCACGCCTCATGGTACAAGGTGGCGGCCACCACTCCCATCACACCCACGTTTCACCCAAGCCCAGGGTAAGGTGTGTGAGCACGTGGTGGTTCTTCTGTGTTTCTTTCTAAAATAAAAGGAATCTTTTCAGGAGCCCTGGGTGCCGCTGACCTCCCCCGTCACGTCTCATTGTCCAGAACTGCGTGACAAGCCCACGACTGTACCAGGCAGTGACAGGAGCGGGCCGTGCAGGACTCTGATGCTCACACACTCGCAGCATGCCCTGCCCGGCGGTGTGAGCGCCGTCGTCGCTCCCAACAGCCCTGCGTCCCACAGACGAGGAACAGGCGGAACAGGCTGAGAGGTTCCCGGCTTGTCGCACGGCACACAGCATGGGGCAAAGGTGGGACCAGACCTGTCCGGTGTCCCGGGCCTGCCACCAAGCTCCACCCACACGACAGGTGAGAGAATCGGGCCTGGACTAACACGCGGGCATCGTGGCCCCGAAGCCCAGCGCCCGGGGCTTGCTGGGGGCGCCCGTAGGCCAGAGCGCTGGGTGCGGGGAGGACTGAGGTTTTTTTCCCAAAGATCATCTCTAGGCTGCCGGGGCTTTTTAAGAGCGTGTGTGTGTTGGGGGGGGGGCAAGGGAGAGTGAGGGAGCCTCAGGTCCCACGCCCAGCGCGGCCCCATCTCACGACCCCAAGACCGTGACTGGAGCTGAACTCAGGAGCCAGACGCAGAACCAACAGAGTGGCCCAGGCCCCTGGGCGGGCAGGACTTTTTAACTTGTACCGATCCCGTGTTTAAAAATCTTAGAATTTCATTCATCGTGGATTTTTCTGCATTAATTTTCATTTCTAAAAAAAGCTATCATTCAAAACTGATCTGTCTTGATGGCTGAGGTTTTGGGGCACCTTCCAGTTTTGTGCCCACGGCCTCCGCTTACCCGAGGCCCGGCCCTCTGCTGCACGGTCTGCTTTGGAACGTTAGAGGCTCAGACTCTTCGGCATTTGTGGAGGCCACCGCCTGAGGCCTGTGAACATGAGGCTTCTGTCTCCTGCTCCCTTGTAGATCCCCACATCACGTGGGCAAGGCAGCATGCCCAAGCGAGTCCCCTGCAAATGTGACCACATCCTCCAGTGGCCTCTGCGGTCAACCTTAGGGATGCCACCAGCTTTTGGACAAAAGAACATAAGCATTAACTGAGATTTTCAGAAAGTTTCCTTTAAAACATGGGGCTACCTTTCTTTTTCCTCCTGCTGCTAGCGAGGAGGGTGGACGTGATGGGTGGCACTCCAGGAGCCAGCCTGGGCCATGGGGTGGCGGGGAGAATGCAGGCACGTAGTCAGGGTGGCAGAGACAGAAGCCCACTCCTTGGCATCTCTGTGGTCTCTACGAATTTTCCTGACACCTCCCCGCCTCCTCCCACCACACTTCTTTTATGAGTGAGAACTACATGTCTTGTCTCTGAGTTGACCCTAATCCCCGTAGCAGACCTTCCAGAAAAATTTGTATTTGGGAAGGCAAGAGCTAAAGCAAATAGAGACGCGAGTTCTATGTATTACACAGGTGTGAGGCTGAAGAAAGAGGCCAGGACCCCCAGGGGAGGGGAGGGGTGAGCCGGCACAAAGAACACTTCAGGGCAGAAGAGCAGTGCACCTGTGGGGCAGGTGTTGGTGCCGGAGGCCTCTGGGAAGCCGTGGTCCGAGAGCTCCACGGTGGGCCTGGACGGAGGAGCTGCTCACCCAGCGGGCGGGGGGTGCTGTGACCTGCCAGCCCAGCCCGTGCACGATGGCTCTGATGATGTCTTTTTTTTTTTTTTTTTTAAGATTTTATTTATTCATGAGAAACACAGGGAGAGAGAGTGAGAGAGAGAGACAGAGACACAGGCAGAGGGAGAAGCAGGCTCCATGCAGGGAGCCCGACCCGGGACTGGATCCCGGGTCTCCAGGATCACGCCCTGGGCTGAAGGCTGCGCTAAACCGCTGGGCCACTGGGGCTGCCTTGACGACGTCTGTCTTTCAGGCACTGGCCGCTGAGCTGGGAGGCCCTCTTGGCGCTGGACCCCGTACTTCAGAGCCCCCTCTGTGGGGCAGAGGTGCTGGGGTGTTGGGGTGATGCGCTGGAGCTCTCCTGGGCCACAGTCGCGGTACCCTCCCCCCTGGGGTGCGTGGAGCCCCCTGAGGGCCTGGCTTCGGTCATCTGGCTGCCGTGCTCTGCAGCCCGCAACACGGCGACCGTGGTGAGTGGCTGCGCTCATGGGGTAAGTGGGGGCGGGGGGGCAGAGGGAGATGGGGCGACCGCGGAGTGGGTGCTGTCGGGGTGCGGGGGGGGCAGAGGGAGATGGGGCGACCGCGGGGAGTGGGTGCTGTCGGGGTGCGGGGGGGCAGAGGGAGATGGGGCGACCGCGGGGAGCCAGAGCCCTCCGTCCCCTTCGGAGCCCTTTGCCCGAGGCGGGGCTCGAACCCCCCAGCAAACGCGCGGTGCCTGCTGCTGACCCAAGCTGCGTGGGGACGAAGCGCCGCTGCAGGCGGGGTGGAGGTGGGGGGCTGCCGGCCTTGCCGGATCCCTCGGGGCTGCCCCGTGACTCTGGATCATCAGGAAATTCTCGTGCACGGCCCCCCCCCCCCCGAAAAATATCCCAGGGGAAGCCGTTTGCTGTAATGCAACCGCCACGTCTTTCCCTGGAGGAAAAGAAAGCCCGACCACTTACAGTTCCTTCCAGAACAATCCATACCCCCCCGCCCC
This sequence comes from Canis lupus baileyi, assembly GCF_048164855.1. Lineage (NCBI taxonomy): Eukaryota > Metazoa > Chordata > Mammalia > Carnivora > Canidae > Canis > Canis lupus. The sequence goes on from NC_132861.1 coordinate 46,764,364, forward strand.
CCCGTCTATGTAAGCTCCGTGTGACGTGTGAGGCAGCCCCCGGACCACCCGGACAGTGATTTCTCAATATAAACGTTTATTGAGCAGGAGAAGCGCGCTTGAGCGCAGGGGAGCGCGGGGCCCGCAGGCTCGGGGAGCCCCCCCCCCCCCCAGGCGGGTCTCTTCCCGCGGAGCCCGCGCACAGGGACGTGGGGAGCCCGCGCACAGGGACGTCGAGGGGCCCCGCGAGGCCTCCGTTTTCTCCAAAGCAAAGCTCCCGGGGTCGTCAGGGTAGCGTCTCCGGCCCTCGGGGCGCAGGGGTGACCGAGGGCCTCCGCCGCAGGAAGGGGGCGGCCTCCAGCTCACCCCGGGGGCTCCGAGGTCCGGCGGCGACCCCCGCGCCCGCCCCCGCCCGCGGCCGCCCAGCTTCCTGCCCCGCAGCCCCATCTGCGGCAAGAGGGCGAGCGCCTGCCGGCCCCGGGAATCCTGCTTCGGACCCGGACCCGGACCCTGTGGGGCTCGGGCGGGAGCGTCCGCTTCGTGCTTCGTGCAGGACAGACCTGCGCTGAGGCCCTCGACGTCCCTCCGGGCGGGGGCGGGGGCTCTGAGCTTGGCCCCTGCTCCTGCTCCTGCCCCCGCCCCTGCGCCGTCCCCAGCGCCTGCCGCCGCCACAGCACGACCCCGACCCGCGGCGTCCAGGGCGCGGGGCAGGAGGCGCGGCCCTGCTGGGTCCCGCGGGCGCAGGCGCTACCTGAAGCTCCGCACATGGATGGAAAGAGAAGCTTCTGGTGCGCGGGGCCGGCCGGGCGTCGTGGCCCCGCAGCCGAGGTCGCGGCTGCGCTCACGAAGGGCGTCCTGGCTGCGGGAGACACGGGGGCTGTCACGGCCGAGCCGGCAGGCCCCGGGCACTGCGTGGCCTCGGCACACGGGTTCCCAGACTGCGGAGTCGGAGGACGTGTTTACACCCCCAGCCCGGCGGCCCAGGTCCACGCGGCAGGCCGGCCCCGGGGACCCTCCAACCTGCTGGGTGGCAGCGCTTCCCCGCAGGGTAAGGTTCTGAGAGCGCGTGCGGGGGGGGGGGGCCCGCCCTGGTATTTGATCTCACGACCCCGAGCTCATGACCTGAGCGGAAACCACGGGTCGGCGTTTATCCGGCTGCGGGGGCCCCTGGGACCTCCGTGTCCGGCGCCGAGTCGCCGCTGCTGTGCGCGGGTGACGGACACGACCGCCCCGGGCCGCTCGTCCTCGTGCGGCTCCCCGTGGCCCCCCGGGAGGGGCCGCGCCGGCAGGTGCATCGGGGAGCACCCCCGCCCCCCTCAGCCGGGAGCGGAGGACTAAGATGGGGGGCAGGTAAGGAGGATGGAGGCACCCCGTGGGGCCTGCAGGGGGATGCGGGTACAGGGGGAGAGCCGGGTCCCAGCACGTGGAGGTGGAATGTTCCAGTAGATCGCGGTAGGGGCAGGAGGCCCGCGGCCAGGGGAGAGGAGGGAGGAGGGGAAGGTGGGGGGCCCTGCGGAGCCCGCCGCGTGCTCATCGTGCTCACCTGTTGGGGTGACCGAGGCCCCAGAGAAGACCCAGCGAGGGGCGGAGGGGGCAGGGAGGCGGCCCCGGGGCAGGCCCTGGCCCCGGAGCCCCGGTAGGGGGCCCAGCGCGGCTTGCGGGGAGCCCCGGCCGCATCGTACCTGCTCGGCCGCCTCGGCGTCCCTCTCCCCAGGTCGTCCGCGTCGGTACTGAAGTCCCCGTCGTCCTCCAGCAGGACATTCTGCGTTTCAAGAGAGCGACCAGGGGGTTCGCCTCCGCTGAAGAGGCTCGAGCCAAACAACTGAGGGGAGCCTGGCCCGGGTGCCCCGCGGAGCTGACCCTGCCCCCGGGAGCGCAGCCGCTGTCCGAGCCCGTCGCCGCGTCCACCCGCCGCCTCCTCGGCTGCCCGCGAGCCCGGGGACGCCGTGCGCCTGGTCCCTTAGCTCCCTGGCTTCCCCGGATGCTGTGGGCGCAGCTCTGCCCCGACGGTCCCCGGGGTCGCAGCGGGTCATTCACCCGCACCTGGCCGCCCCGGGCTGCCTCGGTGAGCGCCCCCGGCTCCTCACCACGCCAGGCATGGGGAGAGGTAGCCAGCGCCCCGCCAGCGCCCTTCAGGACCACAGTGGTCAGCGAGGAGCCGCAGGAGGGTTCTGCTGTCTATACACGTTGCTCTCGGGGGAGAAAACTAACAAACGCGCGGATCTCTACTCCAGCAAGTGGAGGACACGTGGGATTCCAGCGAGCTGTGCGTGATGGGCTTTTTAAAAAACTGTCAAACGCTACAAAGAGGAAATACAGGGGTAACGGGGCGACAGCCACGTCCTCAGGGCTGCCGGCGAGTGGCTGGGGGCCCAGGTGCCCCAGTGACGTGACCGGCTCATCCCAAGACGGCACCTGCTCCTACCCTTGTCCTGGGAAAACCAGAGCTCGATGCACGCGTGGACGGGGCTGGTGGAGAAGAAAAGTGCTCAGCGCGAGCCAGCGGTTAACCGTCGTAAGCTCTGCCCATATTTAGATCATTTTTCAAGGAAAACACAGATTCAGTCGCTGGCTCTCAGCCCACTGGAGACAATGTCCCCGGACATTGTTCCCACTTTCCCTCTGACTGGACGGCTCCCCAGGTGTGTGACCGACTGATCCACAGCATTTTACGGGCTTCACATTCCCGGTGATGACCACTGTGACCAATTTCCACATTGACCCACGGAGCTCCGGTGTATTCACTGCTGTGTTCTACGCCACCATATCCACACTTTTTTTTCATCTGTCCTCTTCCTGAGGGTCACTGTCCTTTCCAGTTTACGCTGTTACAACCAGTCCTTCAGCGAACATTCTGCACACCCCCTCACGTGAACGCACGAGCTGTGCCAGGGGCTGTCCAGGAGCAAAGTCGCAAGCACTGCTGCGCACAAGCGCCATCACCGTCACCACATGGTGTCCAGGGCCGCGGGGTGGGGGGTTGGCAGCACCAGCCCCTGCTTCTCGGCTCCCCACTTTTCTCCTGAGAACTGAGGGGGTATTCGTCTCGGCCCGCCTCCCATCAGGGTGTCCTCCTGGCATTGATGTAAGGACCACACCTACACCCGGTGACCATCTTTGTGAGTTTGTGGCTTGTCTTTACACTTGGTATCCTTTGTTCGGACGAACCAATGCGGTCACATTTGCCATCCTTTTATGGTCTGTGCTTTTTGTTTAAGAAGGACCTCTGAAATCTAAAGGTTGGAAATGACTGCCTTTCACCTTTAAGTTTTCAGATTGATGTACACGGTGTGGGCAGACTGGATGCAGACTTCCTGGGGCCTGAGGTGCACATAAACTTGGAAACTAATTTCTCCTACACGAATAACCAGTTTCCCCAGCACCATTTACTGAATAATCAATTTTTAATGTCGCCTCGAGTACCCGTCAAGTTTCCTGGCGTGACGTCCATCCGCCCCCCCGAAGCTACTCTGCTGACACAGCTGCCCGGTCGCTCTTGGCACCAGGCCAGGGAGCGCCCATCATGGTGTTTAAAAATCTCCTTGCCCGTTGCTTCTCCATGTGAATTTATATGTTTGTTTCCTGGTCTATCGTGTGAGGCTTCCTTCCAAGAACACGACGTTGCTCTGTATCTAACCGAAGCTTTAATACCACTCAGTATTTTGGGAATATTCTCTGGAAAGGTCTTGTAAATCTCTTTGCTGGATGTATTCCTAGGTATCTTGTAGTTTTATTCTGATCCTGTAACCTTTGAACTCTCTTACCAGATCTGATGGTACCTGTATAGTCTCTTGAATCTTCTTTTAGGTGAACTGCATATGAAGAATGGTTTTGTGCTTTCATTTTAGAAGGTCCTTTATTTCTCTCTCAACTTTGGGGAGGAGGAGGCTCATACCACCCTGGTTAGCACAATGCTGAGTGGAAGTGGTGGTTAAGGGAATGCTTATTCCTTGATGTGAAAATATTGATTAGCAATTTAATCCTTATTTTGATATCCACAAATAAATTCTTAAATCAAGGATTAAAGTTATTCTTAAAAATATCACTTTGTGATAAAGTAAATTTGTCTAGGGCAGGTGAGGATACCTCTGTCATTTACTGATACCAGATTATTCTTTTTTTTTTTTAAGATTATTATTTATTCATGAGAGAGAGAGGGAGAAGGCTCCATGCAGGGAGCCCGACATGGGACTTGATCCTGAGACTCCAGGATCACACCCTGGGCCAAAGGCAAACGCTAAACTGCTGAGCCACCCGGGCTGCCCGACACCAGATTATTCAACAGGTGCAGAAACAGTGGGAATTTAATAGGACATTGCTCACAGGGACTAGGAATGGAAGGAAACATCTCCCCCTGACACAGGAACCTATTCCAAACCTGCAGCAATGCACTTAATGATAAAACTTCAGAAGCATTTTCACACAAATCCAACCCAGGATTAAGGTTTTGATACTAAGGTTCTTCTGGCCTCATGATATAAGTGGTCTGGCCTTCCCTATTTTCCAATGTATGTAAGAGAGGATCATCATAGGATTATCAGAGCCTTGAAGATCTGATACAACTTCTCTATAAAAATCACTGCTCCTGGGATGCCTGGGTGGCTCAGGGTGTGATCCCAGGGTCCCAGGATCCCAGGATCTGCTCCCACATCAGGCTCCCCGCAGGGAGCCCACTTTTCCCTGTGTCTCTGCCTCTGTCTCTTATAAATAAATAAAATCTTACAAAAAAAAAAAATCACTGATCCTGGTGTTTTACTAAAGTGGTAAATTTGCTGATAAATAACTTACCTTAATACCAATAGTGTCTCCATCTTTCAAGTAATAAGGCGCCCCCTGCAAATTATCTTGCTTTTTCTTCTTTTTCCTCTTGGTAAATTGCTGGTTCTATAGAAAAATCAAGCATCCTGAATACAGAAAACTCAAATTCTTACTAAGTTCCCTATCTGTGAAAAACAGCAGTTAACCTATTCACTACACCAGGAAGGCCCAGTCTCTCTGAGAAAGCCCTGGAACTTTACCCAGCTAGATATCGGAAGCCACTCAAACTTTTCGGGGAAGTACTTGGCAATTTCAATTTTCTCCACGGGAAGAGAGCAGAAGTGGGCAACTCGTTGTCTCAGGGAGCCAGCAGTCCAGCCTCGGGCGGTGTCCCACACCAAGTCCACGCACGGCGCGTACGCCCTCTCGCCCGGGAGGCGCATCCGTGTCCTCAGTACCACGTCCTGAGGGCTGCACCGGAAACAAATAAGAAGAATGAGAAGTTCGCAGGAACCATGGCGAAGTGTGATGGGCAAGGCTTCCCCTCCTCTCTTCTGGTTTTTAGGAGGACAGATTTATCCCCAAACCCTCTAGTCCTCTTCTCTACTTTGGTTTTCTCCCATCCTGGACCCCAGCGGTGTCTTCCGGGGACGGTGTGACAAGGGCTGCAGCTGCGCCCCGGGAGGGGCTGATTTCAGAACCAGAGGTTGGCAGGAAAAGCTCCGCTACAGGCACGTGAAGTCACAGTGGGGCAGCCGGAGAAGCAGGGGCTGAGCGCTGGGAGGGGGCGGGGGAGAAAGTCAGATGTGGAGCCCGCCGGAAGGTGGGGGGAGGGAAACCGTGTCTAGGCCGGTGAGGCCCTGTGACCGCACCAGCTGGATTTTGGTTGTATGGGAGCTTTTACCAAAAAGAAAGGTGACGCTATGGGAGCAAAGGACCTGGAGGTGCAGGGAGAGGGCAGGCCCGATTGGAAAGGAGATGGAACCTCTTGGCAGGCGTGGATGCCAAGGAGTGACAGGGCTCCCTGAGGAGAGGGGGAGCCCTGGAGGCTGGTCAGGGACGCAACCGCTGGGACAGGCCACCTGGTGCCCAGCACGGTTTTCACATGGACGCCACTCACAACAAATGTGCCAAGGGCCCGTGTCGGTATTTAAGAAAGAGCTCTCACAAATCAGACTTCTCCTAAGACCCCGTTGCTAAAACCCGCCCAATATATGAATGAATTCACACACCCACAAAAGGCAAAAGGCTTGTAAATGATAAGACTTTGGGGGGAAAAAAATGACTTTGAGAAAAATGCCCAATCTTACTAGCAATCAAAGCACTGAAGCAAATGAGACAAGATAACCATTTCTCCGCGATCAATTTAGCAAACGTTTAAACAATGAAAATATTCAATGTTGGTTTGAGGGTGAAGTAATACTCATCACCACTGCTTGTGGGACCATAAACTGGCATAACTTACCTGGAAAGGAATTTAACTGCTGTAAGATGTTTAAAACGTTCATACCATTTGACCCAGAAATCCCCCTCCGGGACACCACGCTTGGTATTACGGTTTGCAGTAAGAATGCACTTTTATAAAAGCAGTGGGGTTGCATGAAGGGTAGACACAGCTGAGGGGGAGCTCCCGTTACTACGCAGCAGGATGGCAGCAGGAATGGTATTCTCATCGGGCAGACGATCACCAACCCTATTGCTGGTGATACTCACAGGAGGTCTTAGAAAAGATTTTCTTATAATGAAAAAAGAACCAGGAAGTTTTGATTACAGACCCCTGTGGGGTGTTTCTTTAGTCACTAATGAATTATTAGGATACAGGCACTGTTCTAGGTACTGGGGACAGAGCAGTGACCAAAGTACTTGTTCTCCCAAAACTTACACCTGTTGTAGGAGACAAGTAACACACAATTCAGTATCTACTACGTCAGGTGGGGTGAGGATGAAAAAGTAGGCTAAGGGGGCAGTGACAGGTGCTGTGCAAGTCAGTCTGACAACTGATAGGGCTGGGAATGAGCATCCTGCTTACACTTTGAGATCATTAGGGATTCAATATGCATCTGTGACTCACTGTTTTCATGGCAAAATGAGTTCCAAGTTCCAGACACTAGGCATGCAAACACACCTGTAGGACACAATCTGGTTTAAGTTGCCATGGTACTCAAGCAGTGGGGAAAAACCCTTTACTACTGATCCCACCGTTAGGTTTTTCAGGAAACTAGCCACCATGAAGAGACACGTACATGGGACAGGATGACTTACCCCAAGTTTTCTTCTTCCTGAAGGGGCTCTAAGCAGATCTCAGTTTTCCGTCCCAGTTTGTAGTCTCTGATAAAAGAAACAAAATAACACCGAGTGATATATTTTTTAATTTTTTTAGATTTTTTTACAAGGCCAGTATCACCCCAATACTAAAACCAGACGAGGATACTACAGAAGTTCAGACCAACATCCTTGCTGAACAGAGGCAAAGATGCAAAATATGTACATTAAAAGAATCTTACACCATCAAGTAGGATCTATTCCAGGGATGCGAGGCTGGACCAATACTTGCAAATCAGTCAATGTGATACACTAACAAAGTGAAGGATAAAAAAATCAAATCATCTCAGTAGATGAAGGAAAAATGACAAAATTCTACATCCTTTCATGATAACTCTGCTCAACAAAGTGGGTTGATAAGAAACCTAACTCAACCCAGTAAAGGCCACACATGAGTAGCTGGCAGCTCATGTCCCCCACCATCAGGGAGAAAAGGATGCCCACTCTCACTCTTACTCCGTGTGGTACTGGAAGCCCTACCCAGAGCGATCAGACAAGGAAAAGAAAATAAGAGGCATCAAATCAGAAAGGAGGTAAAACTGCCTCTCCCTATGGGTGACGTGCCATTATATGTAGAAAACCCTAAACACCAAATAACTGTGAGAATAAATAAATTCGGTGAAGTTGCAGGATACGAAATCAAGATACAAAAATCGCTTGATGTTTTTATAAACTAACAGTGAGCTATCAGTAAGACAAATCAAGAAAACAGTCCATCTTGACAAGTCTGACAAGACCATCAAAAAGGGTAAAATACGCAGAAATAAACTTAACCCAGGAGGTGAAGATCTGTAAGACATTGTAAGACACTGTAAGACATTGATGAAAGAAACTGAAGACACGAAGAAGTGACAGATATTCCATGTTCACGAACTGGAAGAATGCTGTCAGAATGTCTATGTTACCCACAGTGAGCTACGGATTCTATGTAATCTCTATCAAAACTTCAACATTTTTCATTTAAATACAAAACCAATCCTAAAATTTGTATGGAACCACAAAAGCTCCCAAAGAGCCACAGCAACCTTGAGAAAGTAGAACAAACTTGGAGGCATCCCCCTTCTTGATTTTAGACTATAGTATTCAAAACAGTATGGCAGGGACACCCGGGTGGCTCAGCGGTTGAGCGTCTGCCTTCGGCTCTGGGGTCCCAGGATTGAGTCCCCCATTAGGATCCCTGAGGGGAGCCTGCTTCTCCCTCTGCCTGTATCTCTGCCTCTCTCTGTGTCTCTCATGAATAAATAATTTAAATCTTAAAAACAAAAACTATGGTATTGGCATAAAAACCGACACAAAGATCAATGGACCTCAGAAATAAACCCAAGGGATTTATAATGAAGGAGCACACAAGGGAAAAGGACAGTCTTTTCCATAGATGGTGCTGGAAAACTGGTCAGCCATGTGCAACAGAATGAAGCTGGACAGCTACCTTCTACCGTACCCCAAAATCAACTCAAACAGATTAAAAGCCTTGACCATAAGGCCCCAAGCTACAAAACTCCTAGAGAACACAGGAGGTAATAAGCTCCCTGACACTGTCCTTGGCAATGACTTTTTTTGGATTTGATACCAAAGGGAAAGACAAAAAAAGCAAAAATAAGTGAGACTATATCATATTAAAAAGATCTTGTATAGCAAAGGAAACCATTAATGAAATGAAAAATGCAATGAAAAAATGACCTATGAAATGGGTGAATAAATCTGCAAATCATGAATGTGATAGAGGATTAATAAAGAACCCATCTAGCTCAAGAGCAAAAAAAACCCAAACAGTCCAATCAAGAAATGGGCAGAGGAACTGACATTTTTCCAAAGATCTACAGATGGTCACCAGGTACCTGAGAAGGTGCTGACCATTACTCATCATCAAGAAAGTGCAAACCACACCCGCAGTAAGATATCTTGTTCCACATGTCAGAATGGCTAGCATCAAAAAGACGCAATCAGTGCTGGCGGGGACGTGGAGGAAAGGGGAACCCTTATGCACTGCTGGTGGAAATGTAAATTGGTGAAGCCAATTTTTTGGAAGTTCCTCAAAAAATTAAAAATAGAACTAACCATATGATCTAGCATTTCTGGGTCTGTATCCGAAGGAAATGAAAACAGAACCTCAAGAGACATCTGCACTCCCATGTTCACAGCAGCCAAGGCACGGCAACAAGCCAGGTGCCTGTGGATGGATGGATGGACCTCAGGGAGGCGTCCCCATATGTATGCAACGGGGTATCATTCAGCCACGAGAAAGGAGGACATCCTGTCACTTGTGACAACGTGGATGACCATGAGGGTGTGATGCTAACAGTGAAATGTGACAGTGAAGGACCAATCCTGTGAGGTAGCACTACCATGGAATCTAAAATATCCAGACTCACAGAAAGAGAGAGTACAATCGTGGCTCCTGGGGGCTGCGAGGTGGAGGGAAAGAGGAGCTGCTGGTCAGAGGCCAAACTTCCAGTTATAAGGTAAGTCTGGCGCCTCTGAAGTCCAGCACAGTGCGTACAGTTAACAATACCGTATCACAGATTTGAAAGTTGCTAAGAGGCTAGATCTTCAATGTTCTTACCACGAAAAAGAAACAGTGATGATGTGATGCGCTGCGGGTGTTGGTGCTGGCCAGTGCCAAGGTGGCAATCATTTCAGACTTACGGAGGGCTGTATGTCAATTAGATCTTAGTAAAGCTTGAAGAAAAGCTCAAAATTCTGTTCATGGTGTCTGAAGCGTAGTAAAAACACGTGGAGCTGCCTTTATGCTGAATACAGACAAAGTCCCAGAGTTTCTGACTGGAAGTGCCACCCAGCTGACAACATGCTGTCTGACCTGCCCCGGCCCTCACGGCCCAGCGGTGGTGGTGGTGGTGGTGGTGGTGGTGGTGGTGGTGGTGGAGGAGGAGGAGGATGAGAGGGAAGACGGCAGAGGAGAGGAAGACCAGGCTCCCGACGAGGGACCCACCTGAGCTGCTGGCGGTTGATTCGTAAAAGCCTGCCCAGGCGCTTCCTCTCCACGGTCCAGGCTCTGAGGAAGGCTGGGGACGGGATGACAAACCCCGAGGAGGAGAACAAGGTCATGGCCTAGAAAAGAAATAGTTCTCCAATGGTTTGAACAAGTACTGCTAGCGGACACCCTGCTGTAGGAAGTCAGTGGGCCTACACAGTGACACCTGAGGGAAGAGCACGTCGAGGAGGGCGAGCCCGGGGCATCTCCCCAGTGACGTCAGTCCAGTCACTTCTGTCTTCCTCTCTAGGGAAGCCAGCTTGAGGGATAAGTGAATCTGCTGATGAGCCAAAGCTCCTTTTAAATTATGTTTCAGAAAGTGAAACTCAGAAGTTAATTTCTGTGAGTATAATTCGCAAGAGCACTCATGAAAGCCAGGGGTTCACCTTCCGCTTTCTTGAGGGCTAATTCTTCAAAGTTTGCTCTGTCAGTGAAAGAGCTTTATTTGAAATGTTCCAGAATCTGTGGATGCAAATGCTAGGCCTAACCTTCCGTACTAATTCTGCAGGGCAGATACCTATTTATAGGTTTGGGTTGTAATATGAAAAATGAACACTAGCTGTTTTAGATATGAAAACAGCAATTTTGTATTTGTCAATCCAATCCAAGAAAAAAAAGTCTCTCGTTTTCATGGCAGTAAGACCATTTGCTGCTTTTTTTTTTCCAAACGCTGAGTGCACACAGGAAAATCCAGTATGGATGGCTGGTACTTCTGTTGTGCGTCCCGAAGTTTTTCCTTTAAGAGGACGAAGGGATGCCCGGCAACAGTGAAGATGCCTAAGCGTTTCGTGTTCTCCTCAACCCAGCCTTTCCATCTGGACCCAACACTCGCTTTATGAATGTTAATAGGTAAGAAAAGGATACGGTATCTAGTTACACATCCCACCTCGGAGCACCCTGACAACATTTAACACATGGATCACAATGGGACAAAAACGATGTAAATAAAGGGGTAGAGTGAATGCTTGACAGATGTTTCAATAAATCATGTTTCCCTAAGAAATCAAAATGAACATAAGCTGCAAGTCACTGAGGATCAATTCAAATGAAAGCACACAGCATGCCCGTCAGAGTGGGGACACATGAAAGCCACAGGGCAAGTGGCAGAAACAAACACCAGCGCCGTCGGAGCCGGACGGGGGGGTGCCTGGTGGGTACTTACCACTGAACATGGCATATAACACATGCCATATCAGAACAGACTGTAAGTGAGGGAAAAGGAAATAGAAGAAGGTATTAATATCTCACTGGAAGAAGCCAGGCCACCACTACCATGCGCCACACGAAGAAGTCTGACCTGGGACTTCAGCTCTGCCACGGTGGCCTCTTCTGAGATCTCCAGGTCCCCCAAGTAGCGGAGGGACACCTCCCCGTGCAGGTCACCAGGAGCGCCTACACGAACAGAGCCAGATGTCAGGAAGGAACTTTCTATCTCCTTTGTATTTCTGAAATACATACCGGGTCATAAATTTTAGAGCTCCATTCGAGAAACTGGGGGCATGAGTTCCTCGAATTGGGTCCCTCGTGACCTCAGAGGGGAGGAAGCCATGCCTGGCACGTCAGCAGGCAGGCAGCACGCCATGGGCACGATGCACTGGTTTCTCACTGTAGTGGGTTCGAGGAATTGCACACTTGTGCTCTCCGCCCAGAATACTCTTCACATTTTCTCCTTCCCCAGAGAGGACTATGCTGGTAGGACTCTCCTGGCTCTTTATTTTACCCTCTTGTTTCTTTCTCTCCTAACACTTATCCCAACATGTTAGTCTTTTAGCTGTTTTCCTGTGTAGGTGTGCACCTACAGTTTTCCTAATCTGTCTCCCCCAAAACAGTATTCTTTTCCAGAGAGGGCAGCCCATCTATCTTGTTTCTCTCCCAGTGCCTGGGACAGTGGCTGCCACACAGTAAATGGCCAGCAGATGGTTAGTGCCTAAAAAGTGAAAACAAAATGTTCTCTTACCTAAAAGCTAGATATAGCTGAATAGTTAGTTAAGTAAAACATAATAAATGGGAAAAATATACGAAGAGTTCTATTTAGTTACAAAGTAAATTACTTTGTGTTTTTTTACAATGAAGTGAAAATCTACTTTTTACAAATGGTAATTCAGACTCACTGCTAGACTTCTTGCTCATCCTGAGGTGTATGTGTGTGGATCTGAATGTGGAGAAGGAACCGAGAGTCAAACAGTAGGTCTGTATGCTGTGTATCTCCTCAGAAGTCAGAGACGAGGTGAAGCATCCCACAGGCTGCAGCCCCTGGGGTCGTGGTGGTGGAGAGAGGGGGGCACACAGTGTGGACTGCAGCCCGCCTCTCGGGCCTGCCTCAGTGGAGCCCCTGCGACGCACGGAGGGCTCGGTCTCCGAGTCCACCATGGGAAGTGGGGCACGCCGCACGGGGATCTTGCAAGATGATATGTAAAAACTCTAATATGTTGTGTAATATTAAAGACAGAGACAGCCCTCAACAGAGCTTACAGAGCCCTGGATGAAAATAGGGGCTGCTCTTATGGAATGAACAGGTTTTGATTTTCAACCTTACGTTTCAGATACGTGCTTCATTTGCCTCTCAGAGCAAAGGCGGTCATTCTACTCCCCTTATGACATGGTGGCTGCTACAATTCTGTTCTGTCCTCACCTTGGGTGGCAGCAGCTCTCCAGACCCCACCTGGAGAAGGGGCACCGTTCCTCTGGTCCTGATGATTCTTCCAGTGACCCGGGGAACCCCCAGGCTGGTACCACCAGAGGGGCACCTTCAGGAAACCCTGAAGAAGAGAGCACTTCTAACCACTGTGAGGTACACGGAGTAAGTGAATTTCTACTTCCACACGGAGAAATAGCTTCGTTACAACAAATGTTCCTGAAGTTATTTTTCTTTTTAGACTTATTAACTGCCATACACTATAGCTACTTATTTATTTTTTTAAAGATTTTATTTATTTATTCATGAGACACAGGGAGAGGCAGAGACACAGGCAGAGGGAGAAGCAGGCTCCCTGCAGGGAGCCCGATGCAGGACTCGATCCCGGGACTCCAAGATCATAACCTGAACTGGAGGCAGACGTTTCACTGACTGAGCCACCCGGCGCCCCTATTTATTGTTTTTACAACCAAAAGTTTAAGGTTATAAAAGTTAGCCTTTGGGATTGACTAGGACTCCGTGTTCTTTGCTGAGAAGGAGCTTAGTCAATATACTTACTTGTAGTATCTTATGACAATCAATGAAAAATATAAACAAAATATCAAAACATATTTTCAGGCCTGGTAAGGGCACCTCTAGCACAACGCGCCAGTGAGAAGCGGTTTTCACTCATTAAAATTCCTAACAGAACTTTATAAAGAAGAAGCCATTGCTCTAAGTTGGATTCCTATATACAAACTACATGAAATAAACCTGACCAACTAGCCCCCCTACACACACAGCCACAGATGCACACGGTTTATGGTAGCCAAGACCATGAACCAACCTCAAGGCCCCTCTTTAGAAGACGGGTTATATTATGTAGGTCACAACTTCTGACAAAGTGATTTCAGTTCTAGGATATATACGTGCAAAATGGCACACATGTATTTTTTGCAGTATTATTTGTATCAACAAAAGGCTGGAAACCATCTAAATCCTTGAGGAGACTAGTTGGATAAATCACGGTACCTCCACACAATGGAATATTCAATAACCATCAAATAGAATCAAAGAGCTATATGTGTTCTAACATAATATACATATGGGAATAAAATATTAATGAAAAAAGTGAGAATAGGATGTCTAGCATCTGATCTTCTCTGTATAGAAAAAATGTGTATATGTACAACCCTGTATACACGTGCATTAAAAAGTATATACTTGTGGAAGGGTATAGCGGAAAGTGGCTGCTTATAGTGGGAGGACACTGAGTGGCCGGAGGGCAGGAGGGATACTTACTTTTCCTGACCCAGCTTTTTATACACTTAAAATTTTGTATTATAAATATTACCAATTAAAAAGTTAACTTTAGGGGATCCCTGGGTGGCGCAGCGGTTTAGCGCCTGCCTTTGGCCCAGGGCGCGATCCTGGAGACCCGGGATCGAATCCCACGTCGGGCTCCCGGTGCATGGAGCCTGCTTCTCCCTCTGCCTGTGTCTCTGCCTCTCTCTCTCTCTGTGTGACTATCATAAATAAATAAAAATTAAAAAAAAAAAAAAAAAAAGTTAACTTTAAAGATCATGGAATAAAATACAATTCTATGAAGTGATATAAAAGAATATGAGGCCTGTGTGTGCAGAGATCAAGATATATTAAGTGAATAAAAATAAACAGCCAACAAGTATAAAAGAACATATGGACTACGATGCCCTTTAGGTAAACTTTCAAAGGGACATGCACACATTTACATTCTGCACTAACATCCTGTACAAACAGGACTAATTGTTTTCTTGGGAGGATATACAAGGGAAAGTTAATTGTGACTCTTTGGAGAGAAAAAAATGGGAAAAACTTTTTTCATTTTATAGCCTGCCATGTCTTTTGAGTTTCCAAATCATAAGCCAATGGTTAATCTAAGTGCTGGAATCTGGGGTCATTTTTTAAATTTTCATCTTTACATTTGTCCACATTGAAAAAAACCTAATACATACATAATGGTCTTAAGAAGTGGTAGCCCACAGAGTTTATTTAAGAGCAGTAAAGCGAGTGCTCTCATAGGCAGCTGATAGGGCTATTGGTCTGGTGCAGCTTCCTGGGAAAACAACGTGGCAATACAGAGTCAGCATCTAGTCTTTGAAACGGTCATACCTTCTGACCTATTAATTTTGACTACGGAAGTCTTGAGGAGTATTTAAGTATTTAAGTATCATGTATAAGAACAAAAAATTTGGGATCCCTGGGTGGCGCAGCAGTTTAGCACCTGCCTTTGGCCCAGGGCGCGATCCTGGAGACCCGGGATCGAATCCCATATCGGACTCCTGGTGCATGGAGCCTGCTTTTCCCTCTGCCTATGTCTCCACCTCTCTCTCTCTCTCTCTCTGTGTGTGACTATCATAAATAAATAAAAATTAAAAAAAAAAAAAGTTTTAAAGAACAAAAAATTTAAATTTCAAATTGGGAGTATGTGAATTAAACTGTGGTAAGTCGCACACTGGATACGATGATTGGTTTTGGATTCTGCAAATCAGGTTAAAAAATGAAATAAGAAAAGTAGGAAACAATATGGTGCACACAACTGATTTTATCAGAAGGAAATCTATAAAGACCTAAAAGACGGCAGCTGTCGGATTAGACCACTTACCCAGGTCCTGGCACCCTCTTCACGCCTGGTTGTACTTCCCCACAATGACAATATATCATCTTTGTCATCAGAAAACAATAACTGTTATTTACAGAAACTCAATTCAAAAGCAAAATCTTACCGGAGGAGGAAGTTTTCCTTCAATTAAAAGTAAAGTATCTCCAGAACATATCATAAGTTCTCTCAGGGTTGCATCCTGGGGAAACAGAAATTCCTTTATGACTTCTGACAGGAGCAAACAGACCCTGGACCTTTTCTTTAAATCTTATACCTCTATTTCCTTTCGAGAAAGAAAGAAACAAACAATAAAGCAGGTCTCGGGGAGACAGGAAGTAAACTAAGACTATAAAATACTGGTATCTCATTCTGGTTGGAATTACAGGGTATGAACTGGGAGTATCATAAAGGCTCAGGGGAGAGGGAGACGGATGGGCTGAGAAACGCAGGACTGAGCCTCAGAGGATGAAATGTCGGATTTGGAAAGCCAGAGGCAACAGGGAAGGAGTTCTCACGAAGAGCAGGGTTAAGGTCAAATCCGGAATAAGGGGAAGGAGACGAGACAGACTAGAGTGCCAGTCAGACGGGGGTCACAGATGGGAAGGCTGTGAACGAGAAATAAAGGAATTTTTAGCTCCTTTGAACAAAAGCCACTCAATTTTTCTGAGAAGAGGTTTTTGAAGACCAGTCTGGCTGCTCCACGCACTGTATACTGAAGTGGGGGGCACCTGACTTGGGGAGGCCAGTTGGTTTAATTTAGGAAAGAGGCCAAAAAGAGAAAAGACGAGAGCAAACACGCAGGCCGCCGTTGCACTGCGAGCTGCAAACACCAGGCCGGGAAACAGAGAGTATCTGCAAAGAGGGTAGGAAGTCCTGAGGGTAGTAAGTGTGCTTTGAGGTGAATTGTCTGATACTGATTCGGGAATTAATGGAGAAGACACGGAAACCGTATGACTAGACTCTACGCTCTCTGACCTCCAAACCGTTATGTCCTGTGGGTTGTCTGTGGTTTACTTCCTACCCGGGCAGTCAGAGTCCTGGCCGAGACTCAGGCCGCCTCTCTGCGCCGACTCTCTCAGCCCCATACAGCAGAACATTCCGGGCGAAGGCCCCAGGCCACCCGCCCAGACCAGCTTTCGGCTGAGGTTCAATGCCACGGGCTACTACTGGCTGGCAGACGTAGAAAGGTTGAGGGAAGCCTTCTCACTGGGCTTCCTCTTGGGACTTCTAAGGCCATGGGTGTGGACCGGCAGGTCTGACGCTATCTGGATCAATAAGATGCTTAACCAGATTCCGACTGTCCTGGGGTAAAATGGCTCCTAAGGCAACCCGAAGAGTTTCATTGGATCTAAGATGCAGTTTCAATCAGAGCCTACGTGATGGGCTGGGAAGATGAACTCTGCCATCATTAACTCACAGAGAAATGGAGATTAAAATATTGGTTTCAAAATTCAGAGTATATTTCCACATTCTTTCCCTGGTCCAAAGGTCTTTTGTTCTCTGAGGTTCTCTGCCTCCTCGTGAGGAACTATTTCTAGGGACATTTCTAGGGACATAGTTTCTTAAGTCAAGAAGACTTTTTTTTTTTTTCAAAGACTTTATTTATTCATGAGAGACACAGAGAGAGAGGCAGAGACACAGGCAGAGGGAGAAGCAGGCTCCATACAGGGAGCCCGATGTGGGACTCGATCCCGGGATCACACCCTGGGCTGAAGGCAGATGCTCAACCGCTGAGCCACCCAGGAGCCCCATAAGTCAAGAAGACTTAACACAGATGTTAGAAACATTCCCACCAGGCAGAGACTTTCCCTCTGACTTTATCAAAGACCTACAGTAAGGAAGTGGAAGTAGACCATGCACAGATTTTTGTATCCTAAAAAACATTAAAGTTTTCTCTAGAATTTATTCACAAGTGGGGTGGGTATCCCATATGAAACACAAAATAAACACAATCATTTCTAAGAACAGAATGTATAAAAGTAATCTTACCTCTTCACATAAAGGCTCTCCAGCTTCATAACACCAATCCATTTTTCGTAAATGCCACCTGTCTCCTATGAAGGAATTAAAATCAGAATGAAAAAAAATTAACAATGTATTAAAGAGTTGGTCAGTAATGACCCTTTTGGATGAACAAATATCAAATGGGATTTGATCAAATAACTTTTAACTAATTTTTAAAGTAAATTCACTCTTCCAAGCATGAAAAAAAATGAAATGGTTCCTCCAATGTGGTTAATTTCCCCTCTACTCCACCAAGATCTGCACACCTGCAAACAAATAACACTTGCTACTATTACACAATATTTATGTTCTACCTTTATTATTTACATGTGCACACACATCCCACAGGAGTACAGATATTTGTACACATAGGTATAAAACCCCTTCTAAAATCATTATGAGGGCAGCCCAGGTGGCTCAGCACTTTAGCATTTGCCTTCCGCCCAGGGCATGATCTTGGAGTCCCAGGACCTGCGTGGAGCCTGCTTCTCCCTCTGCCTGTGTCTCTGCCTCTCTCTCTCTCTGTCTCTCACGAATAAATAAAATCTTTAAAAAAAATAAAATCATCATGAAGTTGTTTTATCTCATGGTCTTAGTTGAAAGTATACGCTAATACCTCTTAGCAACTGATAATATGCACAACTAAACTGTTCCTATCCAATTATCAGTTAATCTAACAAAAAACAGTGTTTTTGAAATAGCATTTTAATGAATTTGGTATAAATGAACATTTATGAATGTTAAATAGTCTTTGATTAGATTTCTCTCAATTTGCTTGCTTTACTGATGAAATGGGAAGTTTTTTGAGGAGAGGGAAGCTGAAAAGAGTGAAAGTTGGGAATTCTGGTTATTAAAAAAAGTAAAAAAAAAAAAAAAGCAATGTCTTATAAAACAGCCACCCCACCCACAAAGAGAAGCTACAGCCGAAGGAGTAAACACAGTTCTAATACTGAACCTGCACAGGCCACAGGTTTTGAGCCTTTAGAATACTGTTCTTTGTAGACTCTCTCTTGCCATTAGTTCTAGTTTTAAGTACATTAAGAACTGTATTAATAATTAACTTAATCTAAGAGTGTGTTCTTAAAAGATTATTTATTTATTTATTTATTTATTTATTTATTTATTTATTTATTTATTTATTTGAGAGAGGGAGAGAAAGAGAGAGAGAGAGAACGAAAATCGGGGGGGAGGGGCAGAGGGAGAAGCAGACTCTCCGCTGAGCAGGAGGCCTGACTTGGCACTCGATCCCAGGACCCTGAGATCATGACCTGAGCCCAGGGCAGACGCTTAATTGACTGAGCCAAACATGCGCCCCTCTAAGCGTATTAAAAAAAAACAAAAACACAAAACCACCAAACCCAACCAATAAGTTAGATGTGAACACCATTCCTTCGAAGCACAGCGTGGAAGGAAAAAGGTGGGTTCTGAAACGAGAGACTTAGCTACTTGCTGTAGGACTCTGGGTAAACCCGTAACCATCCTCAGCCTGTCTTCATCATCCATGAGATGGGGATGGGTGCTGACCCCTGCACAGGAGGCCTGTCAGCTCCTAGAAAAGCCCTGCCTGCCAGGCCTCTAACCTCCCTTCTGGCTAATGGAGCCACAGGTTCCACCTCAGCGAAGTCTGAGGACAGCCAATGCCTCTAATGAGAGCGACGTGACACCCCTGGGGGCCCACTCACCTGATTCCACCCGGGGAGCTACTTCTAAGATAACTTGGATTTTTTTCTGGTCGTATTAATTCCCTAATGTACACCACAAAAATACTGGCACAAAACACAAAGCGCTGAAATTCTCAATGAGGTTTAAAAGAAAAAAATCCACAAAGGGCCTGCGTAGTTTGGGAGGCCATATGTCCTAGCACTGCCCTTTCTGTGCCTGTGCTGGACTCTGTCTAGGTTCTCTGTACTCACAGCAGCTAACCCATAACTAGCTGTTAGCTGGTAAAGGAACCAAGAGAATTCCCTATGTACGTGCAGAAGTGAGAGGTGTAACTGACAGACCTGGAGGAAAAAACATTTGAAGAGCTTTCCTTAGGCTTACAGATGCTTTATTGTAAGGTCAGAGGTAAGATTGCATCGTCATGGTCTGTAACTTACCCGGTAGGCCAGACTTCCCCAGCATGAGCTGTAAACACTGTTCAGAAAAAGAAAGAAAAGAAAGAAAGACCACGTTCATTAGTTCATTAGTTCTCTGCTTCTGAGTCACAGTATTGGGACAGACGCCCCTTTTGGACTCTGGACCTATTTGTCTTATTATGTTTAATAATTCCTGAAGCGATAAAAATGGACCCAATTAAGATGATTTAAAGAAGCTCTGCCTCCCAAGAGGTCAGTGGGGCCAACCCAGGAGGGGGAAAAAAGTTTCTGGTCTAAGTCTGAGACTTAGACTTGGCTCATCCACTTCCAAGTCTGCAGCATGACTTTCTGCTTGTCAGGGCCAACAGTGTGGTTCTGACTGGATAGGACTGATTAGGCTGATTTCAGAGATACACATTACACTCTGAATCCTATAAAAGGGATTAGCCTATATGTAGCAGCCAAGAGATACAACTGGTCATGTATAAACACCCGAGGAAAGATCTGTGCAGACAGCAACTCCATGGCACAGTGCAACAAGTGAGACACGATTAACAGAAACTTAAATAACAATAATAAAAATCAGAAACTCCCAACTTCCTGAGGGGAAAAACCTATTCTTTTGCCTACCTATAAATCTATGGCAAAAGAGTAAATAAAACTTGAATTACTCCACTAGCCCAGAAGGAAACAAGAGTAGGGAAGAGCACTACTGTACCGCTTGGAAGAAGAAAAAGAACAAAGGATCAGAATATCCATTAGCAGGGGAGCTTAACTATGAACAGTCTTAAAACAATTAAAGGATAATAGATTATATACTAATCTTAAAGGACCTTTCAAATATTTGGGGTGAAACAAAGTTCTAGTATAATACATGCAGTGTGATCCCATACGAATGAGGCAAGCTCCTCATTTGTACCCACAGACACATCCCCTTCATGAAAGGTCTGGAAGGACACACACTCACAGGTGCGATCAGGTCATGCCACCCCAATCTGGCTGAGGGACTAGGGTAGGCTGGTGACCAAGGAGGATTTTTAGCTACATCCCTTCCCTGGAGTTTAAAAAATAAGTCCATAGTTACTTGCATGATTAAAAATAAAAAAAGACTTTAAAATATACCTAAAGATCCTTTAGGAAAGGATGGCAATGAGTACAAAATATTAAAACATAGGGAAAGGGAGAAAGGCTGCAACCATAGACAACTTCTATGATTTAAGAAAAACGAACAGTTGGGCATTCACCTCAGCTGTGTTCTAGGGAGGAAGCGCATGGAGCCACGGGGGCCCAGCGGAGTGAGCACTCGGACTCGGGGCCTCTGGCTGGGGCTCAGAGAGAGACGGTGAAGCAGGGCAGGGCTGTGAGAGCAGGGAAAGGACCACTCGACGTCTCTGTAAGAATAGACCCTGGGAAATGCCAGGCTGGAAAGAAAAAGATCAGTTGGGAAGCTGCTGGAATAATCCAGATGAGAGGTGAACAGGGTGAAGCAGCAGCGAGAATGAGCTGTGGGCAGATCCTACATGGACCTTGATGGTAGAACCAAAAGGATTTTCTGAAAACCTGATGTGAGACACAGAAAAGAATCAAGGATGACCCTAAGGTGTCCTGGTCCGAGCAAGCAGGAACACAGCGCTTCCATGACGGACTGACGAAGAGGGAAATGAGAGGTGCGTGTGAGGGAGGACGAGGCGGGGGCAATCAGACAACCAGGTGGCAGCTGGACACGCAAGCACAGAAGGCCGGGGCGAGGTCCCATCTAAGAAGGGAGCCCTGGGGTGCTCACAGGGAGAGAGGAGAGCACAGAGCAAACTGCGGAGGGCCGGGCCTGTGAGGGAAGAGGACACTGGGGAGAGCCGTGGTCTTCCTGAGGCGAGTGACCAAAGCATTTGAAGGCACAGAGAGGCATCGATTGCGTCGG
Organism: Canis lupus baileyi; assembly: GCF_048164855.1. Lineage (NCBI taxonomy): Eukaryota > Metazoa > Chordata > Mammalia > Carnivora > Canidae > Canis > Canis lupus. The sequence goes on from NC_132861.1 coordinate 46,785,670, forward strand.
ACGCCACAGAGGGTGGGAAGAGGACGACCGGGAACCGCTCACCAGACACAGCAACGTGGAGCAGAGCGAGTCTGCCTGCTGTGGGTTTGAGAGAGAAGCAGACGGCAGCCAGACATGCCGCTCCTCTGCTAAGTTCTGCGTCCTCCTTTCTTTGAAATTGAAGAGCACCAGAAAGCTCAAAGCCAAGTGAAAAGCTAGGAAAATATTTACATCAGGTAACAGAGAGTTAAAAAAAAATTAAAATAAAAAAAATCATTTAAAAAATGTTTTGTCATGGCCAGTTTCGGACCATGCAGAGGGTGGTACACGTGAACCGTCCGGTACCATGACCCGATCGATCTCAGTGACTGCTGTGACCCATCCTGCCCGTCAGCACTCCCACCGACCTCCCGTCTCGCCTCCCAGGGTCTTTGATGCAAGAGTGTCAGCTAACATGTTACTTATTAATATTTAGTATTCATTTCAAAAAGATAAAAATTCTTTTAAAAAACATAAGCTTAAAACAATTACGACATCTGAAAAACTTAAGAACTCCTTAATAACAAATACCCAGTTGGTATCCACATTCACTTTTTTTTTTTTTTAAGTAATCTTTATGCCCAAACGTAGGGGCTTGAACTCACAACCCTGAGATCAAGAGTTGCAAGCTCCACCCACTGAGCCAGCCGGGCGCCCCCACATTCCCTTAGTTTTCTTACACTGTTACTAAAGTTTTCCTGGTTTGTGTCAAGAGCCAGATAACGTACACATGCTGTACCTGCTCCTCCTAAGTCCCTTCTGCGTAGATGGTGGTCCCCTGCTGCGGTAACGCATCCCGCTCTCCTGTACTTCTCAGAGAGTACAGATCTAGAAGCTCAGGTCCACTTCCGGGTTTGTTTGTTTTATGGCCAAGAAAAGCAGGGGTATCATTTTGAACTTCTATAATGTCTCAGTGTTACTCTTCTTGGATTGTTCGTGGTCTTTCAGGATAATTGTTTAGACCCATTAATTCATTAGGAGTGAAAAACTGTGATAATCTAAAATTCTTTCTTCATGTTATTAGCTGAGATATGTCTATAAAAAAACCCCTCATTATCTATTTGTTTACCCTGTGGTATACTTTCCAAAAGAAAAGCACGATAAATGATTGACCCTTCTCCTCATGAAGTTTCCCTAGTATCCACTCTGCATTAACAAGGAAGATGTCTTTTTAGGATCACTTACGAACTCATGGATTTTAAGTATGCATACTTACTAGTCAGTCTTACTACTCTTCCTACAAAGGTTCAAATTATCTCATCTGTGACCAGCAGGAGCCTCTTAAGTTGGCTCCTGAGTTTCTCTGCAGATCTCAGATCTCTGCTGGCTTTACTGCTTCTGTCAGGACAAGATGCTCCAGGCTCACCTGACATGTTCCTGACCTGGATACGGAACCAGCCGCTACTCCAAGAAGCCCTGATTCCTTCTAATAGGAAATGGTATTTAGCAACCACAATCTGGGTGCTGGGGTGCTCACTCCTACCGGGTTGGTCACTATGTTCAGGGGACATAGCTAGAAAAAAAATTTTTAAAAACAAACACCAAGTTCATTCTGCCTCTTCTGATTCAAATTCAGGAGTACAGGCTCTACTCAACTACACCCATGTTATGTGTCTCTCTTGAAGTCCTAGTTCTCAGTGACCCTAACTGTAACATAATTGTTACCCCCCACACACACACTCATGCCCATGTGTGTGATTATGTATGTATACAAACTAAAAACACCAGTAGGAGATATGCTGGAATGTTAATAACAATGGGATAAAGGATAATGAGGGGTTTAAATTTTGTCTTAATCCATTTTTACATAGCCCAAATTCCTATAATAAACAAGTATTACTGATAATCAGAAAAGAAAAAGACAATAATCTCATTTTAAAAATTTGGGTTGGTTCACCAATTTTCAAGTTTCCCAAACTACTCTTTTAGTGAATGTACAGAATTCTTTAAAGTATATTATGTGAACACTAGCTTTAAGACTCAAAATCTGAACATGGGTTACCATGGTTCCCCATACCAAATGCCCACAGACCTCTCCCCACACCAGAAAAAGTAAAATTACTTACATCTCTCACAGACATCGTTTCTTCTACTATGATCTCCATCTCTGTACCGGGCTGAACATCACTCCCCACAGTGAAAAACAGGAACAGCTAAACAGATAAATGAATGCAATTTAATCTACATTTTAAAATTTTACAAATGTATTACTTGCTTCCAAAAAAGAAAAGCCAGTGGTCCATGAAATTTTAATAAAAATCTCGTATTATATAAAAACAAGGACGCTGGGTAATTTACTGTTGCAATTCGAGCAATAATCTCAACTACCCAGAAGTGTAAGATGCTTCATGCCAGTGTTTTTATTCCCACAGGTGTGACGTCATTGTTTTTCTCTCACAGATATTTATTCCACTATGATCTTCATTTCTTTCTTGGTCATTCCTCAAAGCAATGTGCTACACGCTGTAATCATAAATTGGGTTTTTTTTCCTCTGTGTCACTTGGTTGTGATCTTATTTTCTGTACAGGGAATCTGATCACCTGTCAGTTCAGCTCCTTACAGCCTTCCTTTTCCTTTCTAACTCAATCTCACCTGTCGCATTTTCTTTCTACCACTCTGTCATGCACTCCTATGTTTTCAAGTTCAGGGGAAGAACAAATTAAAGAGGAGGTATTTTGGAAACGAATGAAGTGGATCCAGGAACCACAGGGACCCTGCCAGTAGTCCAGCTTCCTGTGATACAAAGTTTTACCGATAAGGACATGGTGACTTTTGGACTGTAATGAAAGTTTATTAAATAGGTAGGGTTCCTGGCAGAGGTCGATCTCATACTTCAGATAGAATATGAGTACTGATCAAAAACAAAGCTGCTATGAGATGATTATATTACCGCAGAGAGTGATTCAGTCCAAAATCAATACGCTCTATTTCATTAAACCTAAGAGATCACTGGTTGTTCCTCATCACTTTCTGTGCTATAAGAAAGAAAAACAGTGCCAGCTGCAATCACAGATGCCACAGTTCGTAAGGTGGATCCTAACCTCATAGATGGCAAAATGTGGAGAAAAGGGTGCTTTTTAGAATTTATAAACATGGTGGTTCAAACAGGTGGCCACTCAACTTTATAGGTCCCCCTTAGCCACAAAATTTTCACAAAAAACCTTATGAATATCCTCTGACATTAATATTTTTTATTTAAACACAAAGAACCAGATGGGTCTTTGTATGCCTAACATGAAATTTATTGTTTAAGAGAGAGAAAAACTTCTAAGAAAAATGATTATTGGTGCAGTAGTTAAGAACCTCTAATTCTGGGGAGGTTGATTTTGTTCCAGCAGGTGACCCTATATTACCTGGGAGGAAGTTGGTGCTTTCCCAGGACATAGCCCCAGTGAACTCCCCATCTTCAGTTCTGCTTCCTTCAAGGTGTAACTGTCTGGCACTACAAAGAACATGGGATAACAAGATGAATGTTATTAATTCCTACCTCCCTGGGCAAAATGATATATTGGAATCCGCCTTTCTTTGAAAATCAAGAATATCAAGAAAGAAAAAAATATGAGGTGTATTCCATGCAAAAAGATGACCTATATTACAGTTATGTTTAATTTTCAATTTCTACACTCTAAAATATATTCTTAGCTGTACAACAATGCTAAGAAATAAGAAGCAGCTACAAATGTTCTGGATTCATACTTAGTAAAAATCACAGAGCCGCTGTTTACATAGATCAAAAGCTAGATATTCCGAATTGATTTATGAATGATGGACGAGCCTCTTCCACATTCAAAGCTGCTGTGATGACCATTAGTTAATGAAGTCTAATGACAGGATGTGTTACAAAGGTGAGAACAAAGACTGTCCCACAACTGTTATCGCAATAACATGAGCAATACAAACAATGAATGTAAAAAGATACTACTTTGACAATGAATCTAAAAAGATACTACTCGATCAAAAACAATTGCTAGGGCAGGCCAGGTGGCTCAGCAGTTTAGTACCGCCTTCAGCTCAGGGTGTGATCCTGGAGACCCGGGATCGAGTCCCACATTGGGTTCCCTATGTGGAGCCTGCTTCTCCCTCTGCCTCTCTCTCTCTCTCTCTCTCTGTCTCTCATGAATAATAAATAAATAAAAAATTTTTAAAAAATTGCCAAAAATGAGGATCAGCTCATCAGAAAGACCAGTGCTTTCCTTCAGAAAACAGAAGTATTTGAATTTCTGGTAATACATGAAGACAGCACTGTGACAATAAAATTAGTTTGCAAAAGGTAATTTGAGTATATTAGGTACTGAAGCCATCATTTAAAGCAAAAGCGTTAATAAGAAAGACAGATGGCGTGAGTGTGTCAGTTTTTGAAAGCTACTGTGAAGATTTACCTGGACAAAGCAGCTTCCCGTTTCTATCAATAGGCCTCAAACAGCTGTTCTCAGCTACGAAGAAAAAGAAGCTGGTTAGTGCACCAAAAAAACTAAAGAGAGATGCTCTCCCGTGTTATTTAGCAGAAAGCTACAATGAGCTACAAAACAAAAAATCCCCATCAATAAAACAAAAACAAAAACAAAAAAACCCCAAGTACAGGCAGCCCTCAGTTGTCAGAGGAGCGCGGGGCCGCGTGAGGCCCTGCCACACCCACACCACCGAGGCGGGCTTAGTCACCGTGAGGACACCACAGCGTCTCAACACCTCTCAACACTGTTGTTCAAACATTTAAATCTCTGTCGGTTATACAGGTAGAGTGAAATTCACAAAACAGTAAAATCAATATTTACACTGTAATTTAGAACACAAGGAACACTGAATTTTTTTTTTGGTAAAAATCAAGATTAGGTTACAAGAGCTCGCTTCTTGTTGGAGAGCTTGCAATATGGAATGAGCATCTTTCCTATCCCTGAGCAAACCATCACTAAGTTGGATCTGCTTCCAAAATTTCCTATTTTGTGCTTCTAACCTCACAAAGGACCTCCAGGAGCTCCTTTAACATGAGGGTTTTTGCAGCATCACCTCCTCTGGGATATCATCATTCTTTTTGTCGCAACCACTTTCCTCATGTTCACTAAATGTTCCCTGGCTGCATATCTAGTCTTTCAAGTGACAGCAGTGTCAACATTCCCATGATGAGCTGTTTCTTCTATCCCTCCATGTGCTTTCTCTGCTGCACCTTCATCTTTGTGAAACCATTTGATGAACCTGAACCATTATTGCAAAAGGTCACGTGGGCTTACCATGGGAGTAAGGGGACGACAGACAGAAATGGTTACAACACTTTAGGGTGAGGTAATCTGCACTCACCCTGATGCACATCTGCTATCTGTAAGTAGTGATTTGTGGAACGAGGAGCTAGTAGCACAGTTTGTATTTTATGCAACTGCTCAGTTCACATCCTGTATAGAGGACATTGGAACCACGTTGGTGGGTGGCCGGTGTCATGTAACTGAAATTTCGTGCAGACTGCCTATATGTAAAATATGTTAGGTGATTTTTATGCTTATTAAATGGATTGGGGCCCATGGGCCCCATTTTTGCAGATACGAAGATTCCTGCTTTGTAGGAAGGAGCATGCCAGGTTTTGAGTCAAAATGGAATCCTTACAAAGGCAGGAATGAGTGAGGGTTTGGGCGAGGGGTGAAGCCTTCTAGGAGGACAAGAATGGCATGGCCCTTCTGGGTCTGCACTCTATCAGACCACAGCAAATCTCTGAGATTCTGGAGTTCTACATGTTACACTGCAGTCCTGTGAAGCTAGCAAACCATTCCAATACACATATCTTGACCACTGAAACAGTTTATGAAGAGTTCTTCAATTAAAAAAAAAAGGCATTTTAAATAACGCCTCCTTAAAGTATCCTTTCAGTTCACAAACTGTGTATCTTCTATGTGCCAGGCGCTGCACTAGAAGCGGACAGCACAGCAGTAAGCAGAACAGCCACGGACTCTGCCCTGAAACAGCCCTGTTTGATGGAGGAAGTGTTTCTTCCCCACGTGAAGCATGGGGAGTTAGGTGCGAGCACGATGAAGGAAAAGTACAGGTTTCTGGGAGAATAAAACAGATGTGAGCTGAGATTGAGTGCTTAGGGATGATGGCAAGTAACATTTTAGCTCAGGCAACTGAGTGACTGAAGTTAGCAGAGAGGAGGGAAGGGGACAGAGTTTAGGGAGATGACTGCCCTGAGAAGTTGGGCATGGAGGGGTGTGGCGGGAGAGCTGGTGCACTAGAACCTCTGAAAGCCAGTGTGGGAAGCGTGTTGTGAATAAGCAGGAGAGGGGACCACATGGAGGTGGCGAGGCTGTGGTCAGATGAGGCCAGACCTTGAAGGCTGGGGTGAGGAAGGAGCCAGCGTGCGAGGACACTGATCTGATTCGCATCCATTTAAGATGGAAGAAGACCACTTGCCTTAAGAATGGTTTGGAGGATGGCAAGAGTGAAAGGGAGGCTGTTTCACAGGAAGATGATGAACTGTTCATTCTGATAATCTATACGCTTTCAATCAATTTGAGGTGTAAGTTACAATAAAACACATCCTGCTTAAGTATATGGAGTCTGATCTAAACACTGAGCAAAAGCCGCCAAACCGAGATAGGATTCGCATCACCCCCAAAAACTCCTTCATGCCACTCTGGTCAACCTCCCCCCAATCCAATTTTCTGCCCCTGTAACTAAAGCATAGGTTTTCTGTTTTGAAAATCTCATGCCAGTGGAGTCATAAGAGTATGTACTCGTTTGTGTCCAGCTTCTTCTGCTTTGCACACACTTGAGAGTCATCTGGGTTTTGCAAGTGGTGGAAGTTCGCAGCTTGTGTTGATGAACAGCATCCTGTTGTAAGGATACAACACAGTCTGTTCACCCATTTGTGGACTCATGGACTTTTGGATTGTATCCACTTTTTCATTATGAACATTTACATACAGTATTTGTAAGAATATAGTTTAATTTTTCTTGGGTAAGCACCTCGGATTGCTAAGTGAATGTTTAAATTCATAAGAAATAAGCTAACCCTTTACCAAAGTGACTACCATTTTGCACTCCTACTACCAACATGTGGAACTGCTCCACATCTTCACTAACACTGGTTTCGCTGGTCCTTCAATTTTAACCATTCCACTGTATCATCATGGATTCAGTTTGATAGTTAATGACACTAAAAGCATCTTTCCCTGAACTTGTTGGTCTTCCGTAGGTAAATGCTGAAGGTAGGTGTTTTTTGTAGTGTCCTCCCCATAGGCCCAGACAGCTTGCTGACCCCTGCTTTACATCAGCTCCTGTCCCAGGACCTAGCGTCTTGACGCCTACAACTTTAGAGTAAGTCTTGAAATCAGGTAGTGTAACTCTTCCAACTTTGTTCCCTCTCCCCTCAGGGATACTGTAGGTTCTTTGCATTTCCATGTAGAGTGAATCACCTCATCAATTTCTCTCTTTCACACAGACACACGCACACACAGTGCCAGGATTCTGAGTGAGGATGATGCACTGAGTTACAAATTGATTTTGGGGGAATCCACTCTTTACCAATGTCATGTTTTCCAATCCAAGAACATGGTGCATTATTCCCCTTATTTACATGTTCTTGGGAAGCCCCGGTGGCCCAGAGGTTTACCGCCGCCTTCAGCCCAGGGTGTGATCTTGGAGACCAGGGATCGAGTCCCACGTCAGGCTCCCTGCATGGAGCCTGCTTCTCCCTCTGCCTGTGTCTCTGCCTCTCTCTCTCTGTCATGAAAAAATAAATAAATAAAATCTTAAAAAAAAATTCATACATGTTCTCTGTCTTTTCACAGGGATATTTTCTTGTTGTCAGTGCATAAATCTTGCACATACTTCATTAAATTTATCCCCAAGTATTTCATATCTTATGCTATTATAAATGTTCTAATTTCATTTCCCATTTTTTTTGTTGTTGTTAGTAAACATACAATGGATTTTTGTGTATTGATTTTGACTTATTAAACTCACTAGTTCTGGTAGCTTTTTAATAGAATCCTTTAGATATATAGACAGTAGGCACATCAACAGTGCTCACTACCACTGCATTTGAAAGCCAATCAAACACACAATGATAGTCACTCATACCCACTAGCTTGGCTATAGTCAAGAAGATAGATACAAATACTGGCAGTGGAGAAAGCACACTGCTCGCACACTGCCAGTGGGGACGTAAATGATTCAGCCAAACCACTTTGGAAAGTAGAACGGCAGTTTCTTATAAAGTTAAATGCAAACCTGCCATACAAGCCAGCAATTACAATCCTGCATAACTATCTGAGAGAACTGAAAACATGTCCACCCACAGACTAACATGCAAATGTGTATAGCAGCGTTATTCATAAAATCCCCAAAGCAGAAACAATCCAAATGTCTATCAAGTGGTGGGGAAATAAAATGTGATTCATCCATACAATGGAATACTAGTCAGCAATAAAAAGGAACACATTCCTGACACACCCTAAATCATGGATGAACCTCAAAAAGAGTATGTTAAGTGAAAGAAGTTAGATGCAAGGGAGTATATACTATAAGGTTCCATTTACTTAAAATGTCCAGAAAAGTCAGTCTAGAGACAGAGAAAGTAGATGAGTGGCTGGTGGGGCTGGGAATGCAACAGGGGCACGAGGAATCTTTTTGGAGCAACGGAATATTCTAAAACTGGACTGTGTGGATGGAGAGTGGGTAAATTATATCTCAATAGAGCTGTTAAAGAAAACCTAGTGCTGAGTGAAAAGCGAGTTTCAGAACGTTATACTCAGTATGACAGATTTAAATGTGAAAATACAATAGAGACATACACCTATATATGGAAGCATAATGTGAACGGAACAATATGAACACATACAGTAGATACACACCCAAATCAGATCTACTGGTTGCATCTGGGGAGGGAGACTAGGTCTGAGGAGGAGAATGTAGAGAAATTTAACTTCATTCGCAATGCTTCAAACAACAATAAAAACATGATAAAATGTTAACATTTGTCCATTTTGGGTGGCAGAGTGCATGAATTTTCCCGAATATTTTTTGTACTCCCATATATATTTTTTTTAACCAAAAATCAAAACGCAACTGAATTAAACCAAAAAAAAAATGAGAGCAAACATAAATGATTACCTAGTTCCTTCATTAATTTTAATTCCTTTATGGCTTTAATTCGAATATCAAACACCACCTAAAACAGAGAAATAAATTTGTGACTCTGTGTGTGTGAGAACAATGGGAGAGGAGGGCACGAGGGTCATCAGTGGGTGCATCCACAGCTCAGCTGACTTACCAATTACTGGACAGAGTTTCTGCCTACTTGAAAAAAATATTTTTTTTCCACCTCTGACATTCATTTTCTACCTTCTACTCAGTTAACAACAAAAACTGGGATCTTAATAGCTAAGGCTTTACCAAACTGATGGTAACTAGAACAGAAAGACACAAAGCTGAAGAAACAGTTCTAGCTACAGAGGCAAAAAGCTGAAAACCCACACTAACATTTCTAATGAGAGCAAACAAGAGAAGATGCAGTTAATCCTATTTCTTTATGTTAAGAATGATGAATTTAGGGCCAATGAGGATTTAAAAAAATACAAAAATGTACAACACTAATCCAAGGGCACTATTTAAAATTTTTGTTTAAATCACTTTGTAGACTGTTTTCTTTCTTTTTAGTTTAGACTGCCTCTAGGCTGTAAAACTGTGGAAATTTGGGGGTAAAGGTAATGTCAGCGACCACAGACTGGACCCTCCCAGCAGTGTCCTACACAGGACTGAAGTAACCAGGACTTCACCAGAGCCTCCCACTTAGGGTCAGGGTGGCAAGTCGCCTGAGCTCCAGAGCACTGGCTTAATAGTGTGCCCTCTATTGTACAAACAAATACTCATGCACCTTAGGAGATTATATATTGATAGAAAACATTTTAACAGGTTTCTTTTGATGTTATAGAAAAAAAAAACCTTAATGAATTGAGACTACATAAATATGAAAAGATGTTTCCCAGAATGATGTTTAAGGAGACCAGGGTCATAGTCTTCAAGTGGAGAACTGAAGGACTCCCTTTAAGAGCAGCTGGCTTTATATAGAACACAGAGTACCATGTAGAGCAATTTAAGATAAGCTTAAAAACAAAACAAAACAAAAAAAACACCACACAAAAACAAAACATATATGCCTGGTTTAAAAAAATAGAGAAAATATTGTGGGGAAAATAGTATTTTATATTTATCAAAGCTAGCGGATCCCATTAACTAATTCAATAGGCAAACCCTACATTCTAATTGTAGGCTTTGGGTAGAAAAAAGGCATATATTTTCTTAAAATACACTGAGGGCTAATCCAGGTAAACAAGCAGTAATCAAATGTTAACAATAAAATGATTCCCTCCCCCATAAAGTAAGCTCTACACCCCATGTGGGGCTTGAACTCATGACCTTGAGATCACGTGCTCTATGGATTGAGCCAGTCCAGGCGACCCAAGAAGTGGATTTTTAAGATCTAGAAGCCCACTGAGACAAGCGTTCTGGAAGATTTCAGGAACTGCTTTCTAAATTAAACTCTGGTAAACTGGAAAACTGTCCACCACACTTAAAACTATGATCTACTCACTGTGTTCACAGTTGCTGATATTTTAACTTGCTTCTCTTCGGATCCTAATTCGCATAAGTTTTGAACTTGGAGCCAGTTGACCTCATTCATACCAGTGAACCATTTCCCTTGTTTGAGCAACAGACTGTAGGAATAAAAACATTTTAAAAACATGTCTTTACACAGTGCTTCTATGGATTTTCAGAAGGGATCAGAAAATTAACACTTTTCCTTAGGTACCACTTCCAAAATCCTGTATGTGTCCTTTGATGTGACTAATGAAAGGTGACCAAGGTCTCCTGAGTTGGTTTTAAGAAAGCTATCTTTTTAGGGCAGTGTTTGGCCGTTGTGCATGGAGTCTATATTTAGGACTCCAAGTATTCTTTGACTTATACAAATAATTTGTTGTCACTTTTTTTGTTTTGTTTTTTGTGTTGCCACACTTTTCAAAGAGAAGTGTTGTATTGGACTTTCGCCTGCACACTGGAATTACTGGGTGAGCTTTTAGAGTATTGATGCCAGAAGTCCAACCACAGGATTTAAGTTCAGTTTAACAACAGGACAGCCATACACAGTTGTGTAGACAGACACTGCTTAAAAGTGCCACATATAAGGGGTATCATTTCCATCAAACATGTGTATTTTTATTACAGTGTTATTTTACGACAGCAGATGGCCTAAGAGAACAGGTAGGGTGTCTTGTTCTAACAAAATTTTCCTACACATAGTAGGAAAGGATCTTGAAGAAGGAGAGACTTCCTAATTCACACAGAGGCCCTGCAAGGGGGGGCAGAAGTCCTCTTGGGCCTGTGTCTCAGAGCCCCAAACACAATTCTACTCTTTATTTCAGCTCTTCCACCCTGGGAGTACCCCTTAAGTTAGCAATCCTAAACATAGCAAAATTTTAAGCACAAAGATGTTCCCTGAAGACTATCCTGAAATGGTGAACGACTGGATGAGGACAGTGATGACACCACTACCTTTTACCACATTCAGACATGCTATAAGCACTGAACTCCTGAACCCTACGGTTCTAGGAAGCTGCTGCTAATTTTTATCCTCATTTTGCTGAAGAAACTGAGTGGAGGATGATGAGGTGACCTGCACACAGTCACTATGTCAGGAAGTGATAAAGCTGTAAACAAGCCTAGGGGGCCGGGTCGGGTCCTCGTCCTCACCCCTGCACAGACTGCCTAGCCCGGGAACACAGTTTAGGTAAACTACAGCAACAGAGATTGTGACAGAGCCACACCACGAGGTTTATGAAGTGTCTACCACGGGGGTGTGGTGGGGAGCAGGATATAACTGTCCATGAAATAATCATTATTTTTTTTTTTTTGAAATAATCATTATTAAATTGAAAAAGGAAAAAAACCTTCAAAACAAAAAGCCCATTATTTGAGCTCAGGGCAACAGGAAAGCTAACAGTGACTGCCACTGCCCAGGTATGACAGGGACACTGTTTTGGGCATCCTGTCTTCACTTCTGTATTTCCCAAGTCCTAATACGTGTTATACTACTTTGTTTTTATATTTAAGTTTTGACAGGGAGGAGCAGAGGCAGAGGGAGAGAATCTTAAGTAGGCTACACAGCGAGCGTGGAGCCCGATATGGAGCTCAGTCCCGCAACCCCGAGATCACGACCTGAGCTGGAAGAGTTGGATGCTCAACTGACTGAGCCACCCAGGCGCCTCACGTGTATTACTTTTTATAAAGGGACATATAATAAACTTTTAAATTAAACAAAGTGCAGAAATAAGTGCCTGGAAAACACTTGTCCTGAAGAGCAACAGTGATAAATACCAAATAAAGACTGTTTCAAGTGCTCTGCCTCCGTGTCACAGCCCCTATGAGTGATAACGTGGAGACTCTGTAACCTAAGTATATTCACAGCACCGATCAAGCAGGGAACGGGTCTGTGGCTTGCAACCTCAAGCCCTCAGTATATGGAAACCGAGGGGTTACAGGGTAGGAGAGACTGAGGACAGAATGTATCATAATAGACGCGGATGACCAAACGCAGATGGGCAGCACTTCTGAGCTTCCACTGGGACTCGCAGGAACCAAGAGAATGATTCCCTACGTAACTGCCCTATGTGGGCAGCTAGGAGGGTCGCAAGAGTCCGGAAAAGGATTACAGTGAAAACCTGAATTCCCTTTTGGGAGTCTTATGACAAAACATATATTTAGCTACATCCTAATCTCCTCCTCCTGAAAAGATTCAGGAACTTTCTTTGTGAGAATGTACCTACAGTTTTGTACTGAGTGCTAATCAGAATTCATCTGACAGGATTCTGCTTTATAAACAACTAATCTAGACTGTAACTCATCTATCCTTATATTATTTAGTTACCACATTTACCAATAAACAAAAAATTTTAAAAAATCACGTTATAATATCACCTTCCTCCAAGCTGCCAAACCCAGAACACTCTTGTATACGATATACGGGATACAAAGTTTGGGAACAAAAAAAAATACTGAACTCCTATCATTATTAAAATAAAACTTTAGAGTTCTAAGGGACAGAACTATCATTAAAGTGACTTAAACTAGGAATTCTCTTATGTTTCAGCAGGGTACCTGTTATCATCACTGGAATCCTGCACGAGAACCGAGCTCCGGTCTCTGAGGCCCTGCTCTCTGAACGTCTTCTTCAGGTCCTCCTTGGGAATGGCAACCCAGTTCTCTTCCCCGGCAGGGTCAGTGGTGTTGATGAAGAGGACACCCACGGGGACCGCCAGAGCTGTGAGCACAGCGCCCACTTCCGCATTGGACGGAAAGACATGTGGTGACTCTACCAACTGCTGACACTTTCCCCCCTCGCTGCTTGTTGCTAGATGAAGAACATTTAAGAGCAGAGGTTCACAGTCACTACCAGTTGGAATCTGGATGCCACCAACCTATGATAATAGTAAGACAACCATTAGTATAGTTTCTATTTGGCAAAATCAAGTCAACATATTCACGTAGGAGATTACTCTTAAAGAATTCTTTTTTCTTTTCAAGCGAAATAAAGTTTTCACGAATGTCTTGTATGCATCAAAACTTGAGATTTTTTCCTTTGAAACCTTATTTTATCCATCTTTTATTTTCTAGGAGAGCAATGTGGAGTGGAGACAGATATGTACAAGTCCTGGCAGGGTGGAAAGAGGAAGGAAAGGAAGAAAGAAAAAAAGCCTTGGAAATATCTGAGACAGACCAAGGACAGACCACAGAGTAGGTGAGATGCTCCTTGCCTTACTTGGAGAACCCTGTATCTGCTCCTATAGGTCACACCCCTGACTTAGGGCAGCCACCTGCCCCCTTCTGAACTCCCTCAGGGAGCATGTGCAGAACTCTACCTGCAGCATCTGTGTTAGTGTGATTACTTACACCTGGACCACCTGAAGGGCAGACTGCATGTTCCTTCGTATGGAGCCTCTGGCCCGGCCAATGCACTTGATAAACATCTCCTTTGCATACGACTAACACTGATTGTACTTAAAATTTGTCAGATGTTTCAGATGTTTTTTAGCATCTAGTTGCCTTCCCATATGCTGAATTAAGTTTTCTTACAATGACACTTAAAAAAACTCAAAAACCATCGTGAATATTTCTTTAATCCGTTCTTACCTCCACCCCATTCCACACAAAGAGGTCTTCGCCGTCTGCAATCTCCAGTTCACACAGCGTCAGGTCATCTCCTAGAAGATGAGGCCATCAGTGAGACCAGGTGTCATGGTCATCAAAAACAACTGAACTAAAGACAGAGCCAAGACACTTAAATATTTGTTTGAAAAAGCATTTTCATCAAGGAAAATTAAGAAAAAGGCAAAGAAAAAGGCGTAATTATATTTATTATGTTGGTATTAAGATTATTTTTATCTTTATTGTTCTCATCACACTCTTTAGGTTTTTTTCCTTTTCCACCTTATGTAAGCATCTCCCCATGTTGTTACATAAGCTCCACGAGCATGAGAGCAGGGGAGGCACTGACTGTCCTGGACACTGCAGGCAGGAGCCAGGCTCAGGCAGCACGTGGCCCCAGACCCAGCACGAATGAGCTGTCTGTCCTGTGTACTTCATCGCCAAGCTTCAGTTTTCTTGTTTAGGAAATCAGGTAAAAGAATTTTGTGAAGATCAAATGAGATAATTATATAAAACTTATCTCTGTACTTGGTGCAGTGAAGTGCAAAATAAATGTTATGGGAGCTGCTACTATTATTATTGTTTTACTGTTATTCACGGGTAGTAAATACTTTTAAGCTCTCCAAGTACTTTCATTTTGCTACAAAACCTGAAGCTGAGAGTTGGGTTAAACAAACAAACAAACAAATAAGATTCCACAGGCTTTTATTATTATTTTTAAAGATTTTATTTATTTATTCATGAGAGACACAGAGAAAGAGAGAAAAAGAGAGAGAGAGAGAGGCAGAGAGACAGGCAGAGAGACAGGCAGAGGGAGAAGCAGGCTCCACACAGGGAGCCCGATGCGGGACTCAATCCCGGGACTCCAGGATCACACCCTGGGCCAAAGGCAGGTGCTAAACTGCTGTGCCACCCAGGGATCCTCACTTTTATTATTTTCAAAAAAGATTTATTTACTTGAGAGAGAGAGAGAAAGTGTGAGCAGGAGGGCAGGGGAGAGGGAGAGAGAGAGTGAGAGAGAGAGAGAGTCTTAAGCAGATTCCTCCCTGAGCTCAAAGCCTGACATGGGGCTTGATTTCACAATCCTGAGATTATGACCTGAGCTGAAACTAAGAGTAGGATGCTTAATGGACTGTGCCACTCAAGCACCCCTACAGCCTTTAAAAAAATTGTTTTCATGGAGAGGTAGCCTTTTTTTTTTTTTTTTTTTTAAATTTTTATTTATTTGTGATAGTCACACAGAGATAGAGAGAGAGAGAGGCAGAGACATAGTCAGAGGGAGAAGCAGGCTCCATGCACCGGGAGCCCGACGTGGGATTCGATCCTGGGTCTCCAGGATCGCGCCCTGGGCCAAAGGCAGGCGCTAAACCGCTACGCCACCCAGGGATCCCGAGAGGTAGCCTTAATTTCAAAAAATATAAAATATTTGTTAACAAAGTCTACATATTACAGAAATCAGATAAATTGTTTGAAAATAGACCATGTGATGACAGCCTAGTTAAAAAGGTAGTCGTTAGGGGAAAAGACTGGCTAAGAGCAGAAAATCACTGATGAGCCCCATAAAATATAAATATAGGAAATGAGTTGCAGTGTTTTAATATTTATCTTACCATCAAGCATCTGGTAAACGTGAAGTCCTGCTGGTACAAGTTTTGCCACACTAAGAACCATATCTCCTTCCCAAAATTCTAACAGCTACAGATTATTAATGGAAGAAAAGAGAACAATTAGAAGTAACATGAATGTCACATTTCCAGGTGAAAGAACAACACTGTACTATTTTCCGTATCTTTAGATGATACAGGGAGCTGGCAAATGAGTACGCCCATCCCACCCAACACCAAACTGTGGCAAGAAGACTTCACTTGTTGCTAAATTAGCCAAATCCTAAAATGGTTAATGTCATCCGTTAGTGACTGGAGAATGCTGGCATACACAACAAACATGATGACCACCAGAACAATTGTACTTAATTTATGGAAAGACCACACTTTTATCGGAAGGTGAACTGATCCATGTGGCAGCCCAGAAATCTTTGTCCAAAAGAGCAAAAATTATTTGTTTAATTAGCACTGTTCATGGAAAAGCAGCATTCACTCTAGCACACATCAAAATTCTCATGAACTTGAAAGGAATGTTTCATGCCATAAATTCAAAAAGTGGCATTACCAGTTCGTATGTGACCACGGATTTGTTTTTTAAATTTCTAGATCCAAGACTCTGGGGACTGGTTATCACACCAGAATAACACCCCCCATAAAGTCAGTCCTATTACACCTCTCTCCATAACAGCACAAGATAGTTCTTTAATAAGAAATTTCTTATTTATAAGTGGTTTGTTAGCAACACCAATCTTATAGCCTCCCACTAGCGGCTCACTTCTAAGATAATAGAGATATGCACTTCAAACCCCAGAAAGCAGACTGCAGCAAATCTAAAACTTACAAAGATGAATGGGTCTCTTCCATTTGAAAGGTTCTCTAGACAGGGTCAGTTCCCCAAGACCACCTATCCCAACACTGCGGGACCCGCTCAGTAATGAACTTTAAAAGTGCAAAAATTCAGAAACATTAGGAAATTTTAGAAATCCTGATACTAATATAAACACTGAAATATTCAAGTCAAAAAGGAAACTGGCTTGGCTTTTCTTTGTACAAGAGAAAAATAAAGCTATTAATTTTGGGGCTTGATATGAATTTTCCAGAAAATTATTTCTGAAAAAAACAAAAGCTTATATTTTCTAAGATTTATTTATTTGAGAGAGAGAGAGATAGAGAAAAAGAGAGAAAGAGTATGAGCGAGCATGAGCAAGCATGCATGCACTAGGGGTACGTGCAAAGGGAGAAAGAGAATCTCAACCAGACTCCCCGTTGAGCTTGGAGTCTGACTCAGGGCTTGATCTCACGATCCTGGGATCATGACCTGAGCTGAAATCAAGAGTTGGATGCTTAACTGAGCCACCCAGGGCTCCAAAGCCTGCATCTTCTATTTTTCCTTTTCCTTGAAGAGGAAGAAGTAGTGACAGGTGAAGAAGTGTGATCAAAAGGAAGGAAAGAGTAAGACAGGGCTGAGGCCTAGTCCTACCACAACCAGAAGTCTGACTGCGGGTAAGCCACTAGATCTCTCTACATCACAAGTTTTTCACCTTTAAAATTAGCTTGCCTTTAGGTTGCCCTGAGATTAAAGAACCAAAGGACAAAATTTATATGAAGGCACTAGAAGTAAAAGAACAGTACCATTGCTGCCATTAAAACACACTCGGATCAATTACTCTGAGGCAAGGATTTATAATAATGCTTGTTTTTGCTGCACAACAGAAAGTATTTTCCTTCCCTGAAATATCTATTTCATGAAATATAACATGCTATTTTATATATTTCATGAAATATAACATGCTATTCTATACTTAGGAAAGGGAGAAATATTAGTTGCTTTTGTTCATTTAGCTCTTGGATTTAGGCAACATGCTTATCTTTTTTTTAAATAAATGATTTTATTTGCGAGTGAGCACCCGTGTACACACGCAGTACACACGTGTACACACCCGTGTACACGCGCTGAGCAGGGAGCCTGACTGGGGCTCGATCCCAGGACCCTGAGATCATGACCTGAGCCAAAGGCAGACGTTTACTGAGCCGCCTAGGTGCCACAGCAACATGCTTATCTTTATCTTTTTACTCCTTTCAAAAAATAATTTTCTTTTATTCTTTATTCTCCAAAAAAGAGACAGTCTTATACTCTTTTTATACTCTCCAAAATAAGATATGCCAGGCTTGATTCTCCCCTGAAAGCCTGCTGGCAGGACAGTGTGGGTCTCACCTGTGCAGAAAAGCCTCTCTAAAAGATGTGTAAGTAAGAAGAGAACAT
Source organism: Canis lupus baileyi (assembly GCF_048164855.1). Lineage (NCBI taxonomy): Eukaryota > Metazoa > Chordata > Mammalia > Carnivora > Canidae > Canis > Canis lupus. Next base: position 46,803,740 of record NC_132861.1, read on the forward strand.
CTGGGTCAACTCTTAGGACGAGAGGCAGATGCAGGATTTTAAGTGCTTTGAAAATAAATAGTTGTATCCTAAATAGGATTTCTGAAAGGGAGACTCCAGCTTGAGATGGACCTTAACGTCTAAATTAAGAGGAAGCAAGGCTAAATTACCTGAAATATTGATTGTCGAAGATCTCCTAAAGTTTTTCTTTTATCAAAGGTTAAATCCCATGTGCTTTCTGCTTGAGAGACGACTGGGTGCAGAGCCCCATTGAGGAAATGATAATGAGGGCCCAGGTGGAGATGCAAGTCAAAATTATTGTCTATAGAATCACATTCTGCCCTTTAAAGAGTCATAAAAAAATATGTAAATGCTATGCTTTTATAACAGTTTCATCCCAAACCAAAAATACTTGATTTACAATATAAATAAGTTCTCTATCCTACCTAAGTAACTACATTATTATTAATGTCCTTCTCTTCCATGCTCCAAAATTTACTCATTTTAGTTTTTCAATGAACAGCAAAATCTCAGCTCTGCCAGCACAAATTCCAAGGAAAACGAATTTTAATCCACACCGTGCAGGGCTACTCTGATTAATCTTACAACCTTGAGATTACAGTTACAAATAAGGGGGAACCTCTTCCCGTAATTGTGTTAACTGCCAGATTTACAAACTTCTTTTTCATCCTCACTTCTACTAGACCCCATGGACACTCTGTAAATATTTAAAGTGAATCTCGTGGTCCTCCAGTCAACTCTATGAGGTGGAACATCCTCAGCAGTGGCCACTGCGGGCAGTCCGGCCCGTGGAGGGCTGGACGACGGCCCTGCCCCTGCCCCGATACTCCAGACCCAATTCTGTTAATGCGATCGAAGACAGTACTAGCTTTTCTGATGGCCACATAAAAGTTTACAGTTGGCTGGCAAAACCCCCTCAGCGGCTGCTGCTATCATCGTGAACACCCACTGCTGGTCTGCACCCACTCAGGCAGGTTATTTTTCCTGTTTAAGATATTTTACCCTAGTTCTTCTATTTCTAGTGTCCTGATTTCCTTTCTTGGCTTGCCATTCAGTGTACCTGTTCTTTCTTCCCCCACTTTGAAGCCAATGATACAAATGTTGAACACATCCTGGCTACATAATCAATCAGCCATGGTGGTCCACAAGGAGGCCACGAGAACATCCACTACCCTAACCCAGTGTCCCACCGACCCTGTCAGAGAGCAAATAAAGATACAGTTCTTCAGGGTCCACGGTGAGACCTCAAAGGAGTACGTGAGATCATCGAGTTCTCACAAACTATGCCTGTAATTACCTGAGAGAGGTTTCTGCTGGGACTGGCAGTAAGGCCGGGAATTTGCAGAACCCTTTCCTTCCTTCCTTATACGTACCTCGAGCCTTCAGTCACTGCGTTCTGGTTCTACACAACTACCTAACTACTAAGGGGTGACTTTCATGCAGGCTCTCCCTGCACCTAGGGAATCACCTGACGGGCCAGGACGCAATTCACTTAACGCTCTACATGTTCACCGATTTCGAGAGGCTTTGTAGGCTTCATCTCTACTTAGCAATGGCCAAGTGTGTGACACTGTTTCATTCACTCTCACAGGTTTCAAAGTAAGATACTCTCCCTACAAAAATTCAGCAGCTACACAGACACTGGCATTGATTAATTGGCTTTTTTCCTTTTTAATTTTCCTGACTGAATACTTAAGACCTAAATGAGACCCTCGTTCTCCGGAAAAAAACATTCCAACTCTAGAAGTAAGTTAAAATTACCTTTTTGTTTGCAGTTCAATGTTGGCTGCGTCCATTTCATTCAGCAAATGACACGGAACCCCGTATCTTGGATTAGCTCGAGCTGTGAACAAAACATTTCATTAAGTTGGGCTGACTAAATGGAATCTGGCTGCTGGGAATCTGGCAAGGACGCGCTGGGAGCTAGGAAGCCTTTACTATCTGTGTATGCTAACTTCCTGTAGCATCTCAATTTTCCCATTTGAAAAATGAGAACATTAGAACAAATGAAAGATAAACAGTTCTTTATGCCAAGCTAGAAGGATTCCATCTCTTTAATTTTCTTTAAATATACTTTTTAAAAAGAACACCCACTATTTTCTTCCTGGTAACAAATACAGTAATTGCCACTATAAAAATTCTGGAAATTATTTTTACAATATAGAAGATATTTTTATAGCTATTATCTGTAATCCCATTCCCAAGCTCAAATCTGTTATATGTACTTCTGGTCTTTCCTCTATACCTACACAATGTGTATATGCACATGTACCCACACACATGCACATGCATGCACACACACACACACACGTGCACAGTTATTTAAAGCAACTGGGATTCTATTTAATAAATCCATAACATGATTTTCATTTCATATTTGTGAAAGTTTTAAATGATTGCATAGTAGCCCATTCTATAAACAGCGTAATTAATCTAACCAATCTGTATCTGTTAGGTATAGGTGATTTCTAGTCATTATAAAATAATGAGAATAACAAACATCTTTGAACATGAATATTTATACACAGCTCTGATTATTTCAAAACAAATTTGTAAAAGTAGAATTACTGGTTTAGGGTTTTTAAATACATATAATCAAACTGGTTATAAGATTTCATTTACCTACCAACTGTAGAGGAGGTGCCAACTGTTGAGAGCAAGATTAACACAAACGTTTAACTTGGTAGGAAAAAAGTGGTATCTCATTGCTGTTTCAATTCCTATTTTTTTTATTATGAATTAGGTTGAATTTTTTGTTTTTATAATTTTTTTTTTTTTTTTTTTTTTTTTTGAGACAAGAGCATGAGTGGGGCAACTGGCAGAGGAAGGACAAGCAGACTCCCCCACTGACAGTAGGGAGCCTCACACAGGGCTCAATTCCAAGACCCCTGGGATTATGACTTGAGTTGAAGGAAGATACTTTACTGACTGAGCCACACAGGTGCGCTTGATTTTTTTTTTTCCAGTTTGTTGGTTGTTCCTATTTCTTCTTTTGTACATTGCCTATTTATGTTCTTTTCCCAGTTTTCTACTAAGAACAATGGAATATATGTAAAAGCACGCTATAGATGGGAAATAAATTTGTCATCTACTTTGCTGTTTCCCATTAGACTTGTCATTTGCTTTTTATATTAAGGTTTATAACATTTTTCCTTAATTCTTCTTTCTTTGCATTTAAGCTTAAAGAAGTCTCCTCTACTTTAGTATCAGAAAATATATTTTATACATTTTAAGGTTCTCTTTTAACATAAATATTAAAGAAACTAGAATTTCATTTAAGCGATGATTATAGTCACTTGGGTTACACTGCTAATTCAAGTGATTGGCAGCTAACCAACTTCCCAGCTCTATTTGAATAAGTCACTCTCCTCCCATTTATCTGAAAAGTCACCTTACAGTGGATTAAAATCTTAAAAATACTTGGACAGATTTCTGGGCTGGCTCTCCTCCAGTGACCTGTCCACCTCTCCGCATAAACACTGCACTGTCTGAACTGCTGGAATTCTACAAATAGGTATTTAATGATGGAGTGAATCCTGTTCGGTGAGTCTTTCTCTACTTTTCATTAATGTTTACCTCTCTAGATGAATTTTAGAATCATTTTGCCAAGTTCCATCTCTTTATCTGCCGACTTTTATTCAGTCCTAAACTAAGCGGAAAACTATCATTCAGTACATAGTCAAGTCATACACATACTAAAATCCCAATTCAGACAAAAAGGCAAGACTCCATCTGAACATATTCTTTTTTTGTTGATATATATTTCTATAACTGTGAATTCTGCTTCAGAATATTAGTATGACTATAGGTTTCTTCCCCCTCAGAAAAATAAAGCCTAGAATTCCTGGTTAAACCAAGTAATTATGTAACTGTCTTAAAACCAGAAAGTTAATTTCCTTTGACTCACATGCAAATTAGTAACTGCTTTCTTCTTATGGTTTTATTTTTTTTAAAGATTTTATTTATTTATGAGAGACAGAGAGGGAGAGGCAGAGACACAGGCAGAGGGAGAAGCAGGCTCCCTATGGGGAGCCTGATGAAGGACTCAATCCCAGGATCCCAGGATCATGACTTGAGCCCAAGGCAGATGCTTAGTAACTGAGCCACCCAGGTATTCCTCTTCTTATCCTTTATAAAAATGATTACTATTCTCATTCCCTAAGAACAGCACCCTGTTTATAACTACAGATATGTCTCCGAGGATTTTTTTATTTGAGTGGACTTTGGGGAGTGACCAAAGTCTTACATACTGATTCATGTTAGTGGTTTCATTAAAAAATTAATCATTGTGAGTCTCAGTGTTTAGTATAAGCCATCTTAGAAGATTTAACAAAGAAGATATTTCAATTGCTCATAAAATACACTAATTATCTTGAGGGAAAGGAAAAAGGAGGGCAATAAAAGAAAACATACAAAAACAAGACCAAGGGACACTTACAATTCAAAGGCAACAAGTACATGCCCAAATGGTAGAGCCAAGTCAAGCACAGGGCAATTGTATGCAAGTTGGTCCACACAACAAGAAACCATTATGCAATCCAAGAAAAACCAATTTTGAAACACCAACCATGGATGGCCTCGTATCATCAGAGAGGGAAAAAATAAATATATAATTATAAAACAACAGGTTGTTGGATTTCTTTTGGCATAATGTATTTCTTACTGTTAGCCTGAAAATACTTAAAAATGTTCCAAGAGTAAACTTTCTTTTAAAAGGGTAAAAATTCAAATAGCATTCAATATTTATTTTCTAACATCATGTATAGGCACATTTCTCTTTCCATACCTTCAGGGGGTCTCTGCAACTGAGATTTCCGATAAAACAACATGTAGGCACTTTCTTTTCCCTGAAACTGCCGTTCAATATCCTTTTCCTTGATTGGTTGGACTTTGGAATCATTTATATCAAACCAGTGGGGACAGGAGGTTCCATCATTTAGTCCTGGGGATTCTGAAGTTAGTGTCTTGAAAATGTGTTGATCACTCCTTGGGAAATGAGACTCAGCCTGGAGAGAACCGTTCTTCAATAGACTAACTGTACTTTCATCTGGACTGAGTAGAAATATCTGGGAATGAAGCTGTAAGAACTATACAGAAACAAAGAACAAATACGAGGTTAATAACTTTTTTTTAATTGGACACAATAAAAAAACTACATCTTCCTCTCTGTGACTAGATATTTGTACTTTACCTTTATTTTTGGCCTAGCAAGCTAAGAGGGGAAAGAAATCCATTTGAGTCATGAGAAAACATTTAATGAAAGTCAGATCAAGGGAGAAAGCTGCCATGCCACAGTCTAAAGAATATTTTCATTATACTCTACTAACACCATTTTTAAAAAGTAGTTTACTAAAACAGATTAGAACAAACACTTCCAAGATGTTTAAGCAACCTACACATACAGAGCACAAAACAAAAGCAGTCACAGAGTGAAGTACTACATAAGAGAATTTTAAAACTAGTGACTCAGACAAACTCTGTTGGAATAAAGTAATAATTATAAGCCTCCAATGTCATGTAACATTAACTAAACCGTAGGTTGTCTGTCCAGGAAGCTGGCAGGTTAGCTCAGGAAATCAAAGCACAGAAAGCTAATGTCTTAATCCCAAAAATGATTTCTTAAGTTCTAGCTGAAGGATTGGGAAGAAAAAAGCATTCTTCCTCACTGCCTACCCTCCCTTTCCATCCCTATGTTCCTCTCACTCTCTGATTGCTAAGTGGCCCTGCAACAACTTTTCTCTCAGCACAAACTTAGTTTATTTGGAAAATCACTTGGGAGGCATATGCAACATCTGCTTAGCCCATCAATCAATATGGAAAGGTGACTTTCTTATTTTTCACTTGGAAAGTACCAACTCTCTAATCAAAGTTATTATTTTATCACCTATACCTGTATCAGGAAACAGGTATATGCCTCAAAGACAATACTGTGTGTAAAAGGTGGTAAAACAGTTTCATAGCTAATTTGTTTAGGTACAAATAATGATTTGAAAACTTTAATGAACTCTCTACTAGCCCTTTTTTCTGTTGTTTGAGAAATGAGTATTAATTTTCAGTCTCAAAATTTACCATAGCCTGGTCCCGTAATGGCAGAGAACTTTTATTGTACTAACTTTTCTAATAAAAAATGACAAACTCTGGACAAAATAATGAAAACAAATGTTTGGAGAATAACCAAAAACAGGCATAAGGCAGAGGGGATATAATCCTTCAAGAGGGAAGTAAACTAGGTGAGTTTTACATTAAACCACTGCTTCCCAGTTTATAGTGGTGCATGGTTGAAGAGTTTTCAAGCAAAGGGCAGCAGTCTTTTTTAAAAATTTTTTTAAAATATTTTATTTATTTATTTGAGAGAAAGCCCCAGGACCCCGAGATCGTGACCTGAGCTGAAGGTAGATGCTTAACTGAACCACCCAGGCGCCCCAAAGGGCAGTAGTCTTACTGAGCTGAGGAAACAATTTGAAAATTCCAGCGAGACTAGAAATTGAAAGAGTCACATTAAGGAATCCTGAATCTATACCAAATCACCCTCAAATCCTTGGCTAACTCCTGATGGGTACATGGACAGCCTGAAACCCAAGAAACTCCAGGGAAAGCAACAGCTGGTAGATTCATGATTTGATCAGAGATTTCTGGGTAGAAAGAACTTGGAATTGAAGTCCTGACAAGACAGAGGCATAGATAAACATTTCAGGCTTTCTACTGAAATCCTAGAAGGGCCATCACTGGCAAATTTATAAAGGGCCAGACAGTAACTATTATAGGCTTTGTGAGTTTAAGAGGCAAACTTGAGGATATTATGTAGGTGCCTATATAACTTTTAAAAAGATAACCATTTAAAAATGTAAAGACAGTTCTTAGAGCTCAGGGCTGTCAAAAACAAAAACAAAAACAAAAACAAAAACAAAAACAAAACAAAACCGGCAGCAGGCCATATTCTGCCCACAGGCCACCATTTGCTACTACAACAGACCACTCTACAAAGCCCAAAATGAAGCTTCCGTGGGATCAAGGAGATTCAACATCCTGTTAGAGCATAATGCAAAACTCCTTAAAGAACAATGATATAATCCACAATGTCTGGTAGGCAATATAAAATTAAATGACACACAAACAGGTCAATGTGATTTATAATCAAAAAAGGATATAGTCAATTCGTAAAGGAAATAAAAGTTAATAAGAGACCCAGAAATAATCTAAATGATAGTGAACAGCTATTAAAAATATTTAATTAAAAATATTTAATTTATATAACTTAATAAAGCCAATTAATCTTCAAAAATTAATTTACAGGAAAGGTTCATGAACACAGTGGGTTCACACAGGAAATTTCAGCAGAGAAATGGATACTCTCAATTAGAGCTAAATGCAAATTCTATAGCCGAAAACTACAGCATCTAAACAAGAAGTTATAGCAGGACTTAATGGAAGATTGGCTATATCCAAAGAAAGAACCAATGAACTTGAAGATAAAGAAAGTAAAATAAAAAAATTAAAAAATAAAAAAAAAAATTAAAAAAAAGAATGTAAACTATCCAAGTTGAAGGAGAGGGAAAAATCAGAAAACGAAACAAAACAAAACAAAACAAAAAACCCAGTTACTTATAATCTGTGAGGAAATCCTGAATGGTCTAATTTATATGTAACTGTAGTCCTAGAAAGAGAAGAAAGAGAAAATGGGACAAACTGAAAATATGATAGTCAAAACTGAAGAGAGACTTCAAGCTATAAATATATAAAACTTAGCAAATACAAAGCAAATAAAAACATACAGAGACATATTATTGTAAAAGTGTTAAAAAACAAAGAAGAAAAAATCTTAAAAGCAGGCAGAGAAAAAGACACATTATGTTCAAGTGAAACTACACTTCTGAGCCAAAATAATGTAAGCCAAAACATAATGGAAGGACACACCTTTAAGGTGCTGAAAGGAAAACAATAAAAACTTTTATTTATTTATTTTAAAGATTTTTAAATTTATTTATTCATGAGAAAGAGGCAGAGACACAGGCAGAGGGAGAAGCATGTTCCATGCAGGGAGCCCGACGTAGGACTCGATCGAGGATCCCGGGATCATGACCTGAGCCAAAGGCAGACACTCAACCGCTGAGCCACCCAGGCGTACCCAAAATAAAGATCTCAATCAAACTAGCAAGAGCTGAGAATATTTTCACCAAGACTCTAAGATGGTCATTCTGTAAAGACTTGAAGCTCTGTTAGGCTGCAGGGAAATGCAACTAGATGCACCGGTGAATGTGTGAGAAGCAGCAATGAATACCAGAATATATAAATAGAAAACATTATTTTTTCATTAATTTCTTTAAAAGTTGCTTAAGTGTTTAAAGTAAAAAAAAATAATAAAAATAACAGAGTGGAATTTACATGTAATGGTACAATATAAGGCAACAGCAGATAGGATGAGAGTAGGAAAATGTAGTTCTACCACTGTGAGCATCTTACACTATTCAGAAAGTGGTATACTATTATTTGTAGGTGGTAAGATTGATTTATGTACAGTATAACTTCTGGAATAAAAATATTAAAGAAATATAGCAATATATTAGCCAACAGAGGAGATTAAGATGAAAGACTAAAAATCACTTGGTTAGTCAAAACGGCAAGGAAGAATGAAGGAGCAAAAAACAGGTGGCAAATAAAAAATAAATACCTCAATAGTAAATTCAAAATCAACCATATTAATTACTGCATTAAAACCAAATGGAGGGAATCTCTGGGTGGCTCAGCAGTTAAGCGCCTGCCTTTGGCCCAGGGTGTGATCCTGGAGACCCGGGATCAAGTCCCACGTCGGGCTCCCTGCACGGAGCCTGCTTTTCCCTCTGCCTGTGTCTGTCTGTCTGTGTCTCTCTCTCTGTGTCTCTCATGAATAAATAAATAAAATCTTAAAACAAAAAAACAAAACAAAAAAAAAAAAACAAATGGACTGGGACACCTGGGTGGCTCAGAGGTTGAGAGCCTGCCTTCAGCCCAGAGCGTGATCCTGCAGTCCTGGGATTGAGTCCCACATCGGGCTCCCTGCATGGAGCCTGCTTCTCCCTCTGCCTGTGTCTCTGCCTCTTTCTCTCTCGGTCTCTCATTAATAAATAAAATCTTAAAAAAAAAAAAGTGGGCTACACATCTTAACCTAAAGAAACTATCAAACTATTATCTCACAGAAAACAGATGAACAGTAGAAAAGAATCAACAAATACAAAGCTGCTTTTTTGAAGAGTTTAATAGATGTGATAAACCTCTAGCAAGACTGATGAAAAAGAAAGCTAAAACACATAAATGATCAATATCAAAAATGAAAGAAGGAACATAACATCTGTTCCTATGGACTTTATAATGGTAATATGGTGATATTTCAAACAACTTTATGCTAACAAATTTTACTTTATTTTTTTTTTTTGAGATTTTATTCATTTATTCAGAGACAGAGAGAGAGAAAGAGAGGAGAGGCAGAGACACAGGCATAGGGAGAAGCAGGCTCCACCCAACGTGGGACTCGATCCTGGGTCTCCAGGATCAGGCCCTGGGCTGAAGGCGGCACTCAACCACTGAGCCACCGGGGATGCCCCAAATTTTACTTTAAATAAAAGAACAATTTACTTAAAAATCACAATTTTCTAAAATAATTAAGAACCAACTCTATACTGTTTGCAAGAGACACAATTGTATACAAAAGCTTGCAGGGTTACATTAATAGCAGACAAGGTAAATTTTTAAGGCAAAGAATACTAGCAGAGATAAAGGAGGGCACTGTATGTCAGGAGGCCATAAAAATAAAAAATGTGTTGTATGCATCTAATAATATAACTTCTAATAATATAACTTTTTTGCACATGAAGCAAAATTGTCCAAAGTAAAGGGAGGGACAAATCCACAATTATAGTTGGAGATTTAAACCACTCTCCTAGTAATTGATAAAGCCAAAAAAAAAAAAGGAAAAATTAGTAAGTACAGAGAAGAAATACAAACACCATTAACCAACTGGACATAGTTGACATTTACAAAGCAATATACCCAACAACTGCAGAAAATAAGTTTTCCAGTGAATACACAATACACAGCCACACAGACCATATTCTGAAGTGTGAAACAAGTCTCAATAAATTCAAAAGAACTAAAATCACAGACAGTATGTTCTCAGAGTACAATGAAATTAACTAGAGATCGACTTACAGACATAAGAAAAAAGAAATCCTAAAATATTTGGAAATTAAGCAACACAATTCCAAAAAAAAATCAAAGGAAATTACAAAATATTTTGAGTGGAATGATAATGAAAACATGCCAAATTGGGCTGCAGCTAAGTTAGTACTTAGAAGGAAATTTATAGCTTTAAAAGCTCATATTAAAAAGGTTCAAGGGCAGCCCAGGTGGCTCAGCGTGATCCTGGAGACCCTGGATCGAGTCCCACGTCAGGCTCTCTGTATGATGCCTGCTTCTCCCTCTGCCTGTGTCTCTGCCTCTCTCTGTCTCTATGAATAAATAAATAAGATCTTTAAAAAACAAATAAATAAAAATAAAAATAAAAATGTTCAAGGGCAGCCCAGGTGGCTCAGCGGTTTGGCGCCACCTTCAGCCCAGCGTGTGATCCTGGAGACTTGGGATTGAGTCCCACATCAGGCTCCCCGCACGGGGCTTGCTTCTCCCTCTGTGTCTCTGTCTCTCTCTGTGTCTCTCATGAATAAATAAGTAAAATCTTAAAAAAAAAAAAAAAAAAGTTCAAAAACAATTGAAACATCAACTCAGGAAGCTAGAAAAAAGTTGATCAAATTAAATCCCTGAAAGAAAAAGGAAGGAAATAATTAAAAACAAGAGCAAAAATCAATGAGATAGAAAATAGGGATCCCTGGGTGGTTCAGCGGTTTGGCGCCTGCCTTTGGCCCAGGGTGCGATCCTGGAGACCCGGGATCGAATCCCACGTCGGGCTCCCGGGGTACATGGAGCCTGCTTCTCCCTGTGTCTTTGCCTCTCTCTCTCTCTCTCTCTCTCTCTGTGTGTGTGACTATCATAAATAAAAAATTTTTCAAAAAATTAAAAAAAAATAGATGAGCAATACAGAAAACCAACAGAGGCAAAAGTTTGTTTTTTAAAAGCTTAATAAAGTTGATAAATACCAAGAAAAAGACTGATGAAAAAAAAGTGAGAAAATACGAATTACTAAGAATGAAACAGGAAATAACTTCAGGTACTATAGACACCAGAGAATATGGAGTATTGTGAATAACTTTATGCCAATAAATTTGACATCACAGAGAAAATAACAAATTCCTTAAAAAACCCCCACAATTTTCCAAAATAACCCAAGAAGAGAAAATCTAAATAATACTACAATCAAATAAATTTAAACTATAATTAAAAAACCTTACTCCAAAAAAATTTCAGGTCTCAATAGAACAGAAAGCCCAGAAATAAACCCACAATTACACGATCAACTAATCTTTGACAAAGGAGGCAAGAATATGCAATGGGACAAAGAGGGTCTTTTCAATAAATTGTACTGAGAAAACTTGACGGCTCAACTAATCTTTGACAAAGGAGGCAAGAACATGCAATGGGATAAAGAGGGTCTCTTCAATAAATGGTACTGAGAAAACTGGACAGCTACATGAAAAGGAGGTAAACTGGGCCACTTTCTTACACCATACCACAAAAATAAATTCAAAATGGATTAAAGACCTAAATGTGAGACCTGAAATCTTAAAAACCCTAGAAGAGAGACCACAGGCAGAAATTTCTCTGACCCTAGTTGTAGCAACATCCTTCTAGATATGTCTCCTGAGGGAAGGGAACCTAAAAATAAAAAACTTCTGGCCAGTGAAGGAAATAACAAAACTAAAAGACAACCTACTGAATGGGAGAAGATATTTGCAAATGATATACCCAATAAAAGGTTAGTATCCAAAATATATAAAGAACTCTACAATGCAACACTAAAATAAAATAATCCAATTATAAAATGGACAGAAAACATGAACAGACATTTTCCCCCAAAAAGACACTCAGATGGCCAAGAGATTCATGAAAAGATGCTCAACATCACTCAGCACCAGGGAAATGCAAATCAAAACCTCAAAAAATATCACCTCACATCTGTCAGAATGGCTAAAATAAAAAGATAAGAAACAAGTGTTGGCAAAGATATGGAGAAAAAGGAAACCTCGTACTGTTGGTGCAGTTCAGCCACTGTGGAAAACAGTACGGAGGGTCCTCAAAAAGTTAAAAATAGAACTACCCTATGATCCAGTAATCACACTACCGAATTTACCCAAAGAATACAAAAACACTAATTTGAAGGGATACATGCAACCCTGTGTTTATTGCAGCATTATTTATAACAGTCCAACCATGGAAGCAGCCCAAGTGTCCCTCGATAGATGAATAGATAAAGAAGATATGGTATTTATATATAATGGATATTACTCAGCCATAAAACAAAACAAAACAAAACAAAACAAAAATGATCTCTTGCCATTTGCAACAACATGGATGGAGATGGAGTGTATTATGCTAGAATAAGCCAGTCAGAGAAACACAAATACCATGTGATTTCACTCATATGTGGAATTTAAAAAAGAAACAAATGAACAAAGGGGGGAAAAAAGAGACAGACCAAGTAACATACTCGTAACAAGAGAGAACAAACTGATGGTTACCAGGGGGGCGGTGGGTGGGAGATGGAGAAGGTAGGTGAAGGGGATTAAGAAGACACTTAGCACTGAGTAATATACAGAACTGCTGAGTCTCTACATTTTACAACTGAAACTAATATAACACTGCATGTTAACTACACTGGAATTAAAAATAAAAAAATTTTCAAGTCTCAACAGCTTCACCAAACATTTAAGAAAAGAAAATCTTAAATTCTTCCCAAGGATATAAAAAAAGGGAGTGTTTCCCAACTTCTCCTATGAGTCCTATATAACCCTGATGCTAAAATCGGACAACCACAAAAAAGAGCCAGACTAATACCTCTCAAAAATGTAGAAACAAAAATTCTAAATATGAGTCAAATGAATATAGCAATACATAAAATTTCTTGACCAAGTGGAGTTTGTCTCAGAAGTCTAAGATTTGCTCAAGATTGAAAAGGTCGATGGAATTCACTGCGTTAACATAATAAAAGGTATACAATAAAAACCAGTCAGCATTTGATAAAACCCAACCTCTACTCAAGATAACTAGCCATCAACTATGAATAAAAGCTAACTCCTTCAAACTTATAATAAAAGGCATATATATATATTTTAAAAACCTGCATAGCTAATATCACATTTAAGAGTACAATATAGAGAGAGTGACCCAATCACTTTAAATGAAACCTTAAAACCTATGGTCTCAGAATCATTAAGCCAAACATTCATTTCTGAAGTGTGGTCTAATTAAAAGATGCACTTAAACACTTAATGAAGTGTGTGAGCTCTTTGCTCCTCTAAGAAATAGCTCCAAAATATTTACTAAGTGTTACTGTGTTTTTCAGTCAAGTTATTCACTTGTGTTCAGTTTTTGCATCTAATTTCACAGCCTCCGAAACACCAAGTTTAACAGGATTATGTGTAAAAGAAAGACCATGGGAAAATTGTGGGAACACCCTAAGGCATTTCTGTAAGTAAAATGATGAGCTTTAGAGTATGAACATCTTGACATTTTTTGCTTTATATTACAAGTCTTTCTCCTTTTCCGGCTTACTTCTTGATTCTACGATAAGTTATTTAATAACACTTAATAAGTAACTTAACTTTAACCATTAAATAAAAATACTGATTTTATTTTCACCTTAATTTTCATTGCAAAGGGATCACATAATAAAATTTCCTGGACAGGAGCTCCCATACAGATGTCATGCATTACCTTTCTCAGTGGTCCATACTGTTTTCTGTACTTCTTGTTCCAAGACATTCCTATCTTTTTCAAGAGTTTCTGGCCCAACTGATCAACAGGAATTAGATTACTCTCCTCCTTGTGGAAAAAAAAAAAAAAAAAAAACCAGTCATTTAAGAAAATGAGTGGAGATGAAACCATAACATTTATGAGTTCAAGGGACCAACAGAATTATATCTAATTAAATGTGCCTAAGACAGCATACATGTAAGTGGATCAACCATAATTGTTTCAAGATAAATTTCAAAAAAGTAGATTAAGGGGAGCAGGGGTGGCTCAGTGGGTTGAGCATCTGCCTTCAGCACAGGTCATGATCCTAGGGTCCTGGGATCGAGCCCCACATCGGGCTCCCTGCTCAGGGGGAGTCTGCTTCTCCCTCTCCTGCCTGCCGCCCCCACTGCTTGTGTTCTCCCCTCCCCTCTCTTTCCCTGTGTTAAGTAAATAAATAAATAAATAAATATAAAATCTTAAAAAAAAAAAAAAGGTAGATTTAAACTTGAATTGTGCTTTCCTGTACCAAAGTTAAAACATTTATTTATTTTTAATGATTTATTTATTTTAGAGAGTGCAGGCATGAACAGGAGGGGCAGAGGGAAAAGGAGAGAAAGAATCTCAAGCAGACTCCCACTGAGTGCGCCTAAGGCAGGGCTTGATCTCATGACCTGAGCCAAAATCAAAAGTTGGACATTCAACTACTGAGCCACTTAAGCGCCTCAAGTTTAAACATTTAAAGAGCAATAACCCAAAGAGTATTCTGAGGTTTGGTAAATTCCTGATATTTTGTGGGATTTTTACAAGAAACATTTAAGTGCAAAAAAAGAATTATCAAGATCTCTTCTGAATGATTCTAAATGTAAACAAGTTCTAAAAGGGAGTAAGTTTCTGTTTTGGGCTGAAATGTGTCTGTCCCCCTCTCCCCAAATTTATGTGTTGACTCTTTGACCCTCAAGGTTTCAACTATGACTCTATTTGGATTGGGCCTTTAAAGAATTGATTACATTAAAAATGAGGTCATCAGGGTGGGTCCCAGTCCATTTTGACTGGTGTCCTTATACGGAGTAGAAATATAGACACACAGATGCAAGGGATGCAGATGCACAGAGGAAAGGCCACATGAGCACAAAGTGAGAAGGTAGCCATCTGCCAGCCCAGGAGAGGCCTCAGGAGAGAACAAACCTGCTGGCACCTTCATTTTTCGACTTCCAGCCTCCACAACTATGAGAAAATAAATTTCTGTGGCTTAAGCCCCCCAGTCTTTGGTCCTTAGTGACAACAGCCCCAGCACACAGATACAGTGGCCACAGACCAGTCTAGGTTCGTCGGATAGAGTTAAGAAAAATTCTTTGTAAGAATGGATAAACAGGGATCCCTGGGTGGCGCAGGGGTTTAGCGCCTGCCTTTGGCCCAGGGCGCGATCCTGGAGACCGGGGATCAAATCCCACGTTGGGCTCCTGGTGCATGGAGCCTGCTTCTCCCTCTGCCTATGTCTCTGCCTCTCTCTCTCTCTCTCTGTGACTATCATAAATAAATAAAAATTAAAAAAAAAAAAGAATGGATAAACACATGAAAGGAGACCTACCACCTTTACAACACAGCACTAAGCAAACATTGAAAGTCATACACTTGAGGCATTATCAGTACATGAATATAAGGAATGAAAAAGGGGGCATAACTTCAGGAACAGCAGACAGTAGAAGGAAAACATGGGGAAATAGCAAATGCCAAAACAATACGTATGGTAAATCCCAATTCTATTTAAAAGGATAGTAATACCAAAACCCCATATCTCAATCCCAATATATGCACATAAACAAAAGACAGAATGCAAAGACTATATATACATCAAAGTGTTAACAGTGACTGGGTACTTGGTTTACTAATATTTTTATTCTTTTATACTTTTTATATATTTCCTAATTTTTTCTCAAAATTTCCTACTACAAATATGAATTTTTTTATAACCAGAAGGTCTCCAATAAACAAAATGTAAAAACAGGCACAGAAAATGTCCCAAAGAAAAAAAGACTATATATAGTCCCAGTTCTATCAATGAACTTTCACACTTTACATGCATGTCTGAACCAAACATACATAAATATAAACTCTTTCTTTACCTGTAGTAAGATTGCTTTTAGAATTATCAAGGGATCATCATCAATCTCTTCTTCATTCTGGAGATCTTTTAAATTCATACCTGGTTTGCTTTTTTCCTCCTAGAAAGGAAAACAATAAAAGGTTTTTATCATTAACTCCTTAAAAGGTAATTAATAAAATAGAAAAAAATAAAATAAAATAAAATAAAATAGAAATGTTTGTGCCATGGAAGTTTCAAGATGGAGAAATGATGAAAACACTGTAATAAGTTATGTATACTTTGGAGTCCAGCAGACCAGGTTTGAATTCCAGCTCTGCGACTAATCCTGGACAAAATATTTAACTTCTTTGGCATTATCTGTGAATGGGACTGTAAGATAAACTTCCAGGGCAACACACATACAGTAGGTCCTGACAGGTTGCTGGTAAGTGTTACTTCCGCTGCACCCTACGAATTCTGACATGTTATATGTCCCTGGCAGGTGCAGCTTAGTGCTCGATTCTATTTCCTATCATCCAACTCTGCACCCTACTGTATGAAGTTACTCGGGAACATGTCAAAATAAGGTATTTTTATTGATTTTTTTTTTTTTACATCTCATCTTGCAAAAGTATTTTAATTTGGCTTACAGCCATAAATACAATAGACCTAATAACACAAGACAAAAATAAAAAGAAATAGCAAAAGAAAATGGTAGACTAAATACAACCATTCTACTGAACAATTACCAAAAATGCTGGGTAAAGTAAACACAACAAAACAAAAAGGCATCTTTTTAAAATACACATTGAATTAGCAAGAGAATATCAGGGAAATCCTCAGAGAACAAGGGAAATGGGAATTCAGGGAGGAAATCCAGAGTTAAGGCCACCAGCTATGACAGCTGACACTGAAACCTGCTGACAGTTTCCACTTTGATGCTCATATAGGATGAGTTTTGGGAGACAAAAACCCAAGTACATCCCAAAGTATAGAGTTAAATGATTGGTTTTCCAAACAACCAGTTCTCCAGTCCTCTGACCCATATGGGGGGCACAATTTGGTTCAGTTCTGATACTAACTTCACACAGTCCTGCAAAACTGATCCCATTTCAGACAATAGCCACAAATGGGGTCCCAGGCCATCTGTACTTCTGCCTGGGTGATTACAAATTTTATGGTTCCTACAACCTCTATTTCAGGTTTGGTAATTTCCCGTAATGCTTAGAGAACCCAGAAACTTATATACATGTCTATAGTTTAGCACAAAGGATATAAATGAATAGCCAGATGAAGATGTACATAGGCTGAGGTCAAGAAAGGCCCCAAGAGGAGCCTCTGTCCCTGTGGAGCCAGGGTGACCACCATTCCTGCATGTGGATGTGTTTGCCAGCCCAGAAGCTCCCTTAATCTCGTTTCAGAGTTTTAATCAAAGTTTCAACATGCAGGCATGACTGATTAACTAAATTCGATCATCAGCCCCTCTTCCTTCCTCAGGTCAGGAGCTGTGGCTAACATCACCAACCCTCTGTACATGGTTGTTTCTTTTGGTGACCAGCCCTCATTCTGAAGATATCTAGGTCACCATCAAGTCATCCATTAGCATGAATTCAATATGCTTGAAAGGGATTCATTATGAACAACAAAAGACATGCTTATCACTTATGAAACCTCAAGGACCTCTATTCCAGGAACTTGGGACAAAGACCAAGTATATACTTTTTTTTTTTTAAGATGTATTTATTTTAGAGAGAGAGAGAGTGGGGTCAGGAGTGGCAGAGGGAGAGGGGGAGAGAATCTCAAGCAGACTCCCTGCTGAGAGTGGAGGCCGATGACTGGCTCACTCTTATGACTCATGACATCATGGCTTGACCTGAAATAATGAGTTGGACACTTAACTGACTGAGCCATCCAGGTGCCAAGTATATACTTTTTAATTATACCACAAAAATAGACTTCAGCAGACAGCTAGAAGGAATGAGCTATACTATCTGTATAAACTCGACATAGAAAAAAATCTATGCCACAATAAAGAACAATGAGGAACTGGCTTGCTTTGACCTTGATACTAGATGAAGGTAGAAAAACATCTCTTGGGGCAGCCCACGTGGTTCAGTGGTTTAGCACCGCCTTCAGCCCAGGGCATGATCCTGGAGTCCCGGGATCAAGTCCCACATGGGGCTTCCTGCATGGAGCCTGCTTCTCCCTCTGCCTGTGTCTCTGCCTCTCTCTCTCTTTCTCTCTGTGCCTCTCATGAATAAATAATTGAAATTAAAAAAAAACAACAACCAAAAAACCCAAAAAAACCCATCTCTAATAATTTGTACTCACAAGTAGGTTCTCATGTGCCCATGTGTGTTTGTGGTCCAAATTCATACTAGATGCATGGCTCTAAAACCACTAAGTCCTAAGATCTGATTTTCAAGTTAAGGGTCTGAAGTGACTCCAGGCATGTGGTAGAGACAAACACTTGCCTTTCTTGGAGGAAGGCACTTTCAACTCAACCCCCAAATTACTTTAGTAAATCATGTTCTTAAAAAACCAACCAACCGGGGTGCTTGGGTGGCTCAGTTGGTTAAGCATCTGCCTTCGGCTTAGGTCTCAAACCCAGGATCTTGGAATAGAGCCCCACATTGGACTCCTTGCTCAGCAGGGTGACTGCTTCCCCCTCTCCTTCTGCCTGCAACTCCCCTTGCTTGTGCCGTCAAATAAATAAAGTCTTTTTCTTAAAAAAGACTTTATTTATTCATGAGAGACACACAGAGAGAGGCAGAGACATAGGCAGAGAGAGAAGCAGGCTTCTTGTGCGGAGCCCGATGCGGAACTTGATCCCAGGACCCCAAGATCATGACCTGAGCCAAAGGCAGATGCTCAACCACTGAGCTACCCAGGTGCCCCTAA
This sequence comes from Canis lupus baileyi, assembly GCF_048164855.1. Lineage (NCBI taxonomy): Eukaryota > Metazoa > Chordata > Mammalia > Carnivora > Canidae > Canis > Canis lupus. The sequence continues at coordinate 46,822,602 of NC_132861.1, forward strand.
ACAGAATCTTAAAAAACAAAAACCAACCAACCAAGGCTATAGTCTAAAATAACAAAATCACAAGGAAATAAAATCAACAGATATCCAAATAAGACCTACAAAGTCTTCAGATACTATGATTATAAGATTAATAAAATAGCATGTTTAATATGTTTAAAGACATGACTAAGGAATAAGAGATTTAAAAATGGTGCAAGCGCAGAGGCATGCCAGTACTGCCCCTTATCTGACAGGCTGGTACAGATGACAAATAGCCTAGACCCAGTCCTCCTCCACTCTGCCAGTGCCCAACCTTGGCCTTATTGGGAGAGTAGGAACTAGTTCCGGGCTGCCTATTGTGAGTTGCTGTGGAGCCTTCTCTCACCCACTTCTTCAAATGTGCAAGATAATGTTCAAAGTGATACCAACCATCAATGAAGTAAAAAGGCTCTCAGGAAGCAGAAAGCAAAGATCAGTCTCCTTTTCACAGCCAGATCTAGAGTCACATTTTGAATAGTTAAAGGCCTCCATACTAGAAGAAAGGCATCTTCTTCTAGACAAAGAGAGACTGAAATGTTGCCTTTATTATTATTAAGTAAACTCTACCCTTAACATGGGGCTCAAACTTATGACCCTGAGATCAAGAGATGCATGTTCTACCAACTAAGCCAGCCAGGTGCCCTGAAACGCTGCCTTTAAACCAGGGAAAATGATACCTGATTGGTCACGAAAATTGTTTCTTTGCAGATGGTTTCTACTAAAGAACTTCATGAATGCAGGGAACAGCTCCTTGAAAGGGAAGAAGAAATTGCCAAACTATAAGCAGAAAGAACACTATCTGGCTATGCTTAGAATATTTGGAATCCCAGGTCTCTAGACACAAGAAATCTCTCAGGATAATGGTAATAAAAAGACAAGCAGGGTCCAGCAGGTATGCATACTAAAGTTGAAATCCGTAAAGCACTACTCATTATTTGAACACCATAGAACTCTGGATGAAAAAGTAGTGATTGTGGAAGAAGGAAAAAAAATGTAACAAACAGAAAAAAAAATGTAACAAACAGGATGCTTCATAGAAGGCATGAAGGCAAAATATTAAAATATACTAAACACCAATGGAAAGCTATCCTTTGATCATTATTTAAGCCCTGAGGACGACCTTGCTGATGTAACAGAGCTTCGAGAGCAGAGCAGTGTGGAGAGTAAAACCAATGAAAGAGTGCCTGTCTGCCCTCCTGAGTCACACACCAGAACCAAAAGAGCCTGATGATGCCAGAAAAGAGTGAATCGATTCTGAGGAAATGGACACGAAAGGGCAAAGACGTCCAAAGAAACACCAGCCAGAATAAAGACATAGAAGGGAGGATCATCGCTTGAGACACACGACCTCACTGCTGTATAAGGCTTCCTCTGTGCATGATCTCAATGATAACCTGGAAAATGAAACTGCAAATAACTATTTTATGCATCAAAGACTGACGATAAATCTAACTATAAAAGTGCTGGAAATCGTACAGTGGCTGAACAAAAGCAGCAAGTGCTTAGGAGAGCAGAGGCATACTCCTCGAGCTGGAAGCAAACCAGGGCAGAAAGTGGGAGCACTTTCCCAGACTAAAGAGACAGGGCAACATTGGGAAGAAAGGTTACACAGATGAAGGCACACCTGGAAAAAAGAAGCCAGGACTATAGTGGGCCAGGCAAAGAAAAGGAATGGGCCACATGATAAATATTTATTAGACCTGTTCACAAGCTTATATCAGAATCTAAAAAAAGCCTTCAACATCATCTTATAGAGAGAATGAAATTAAAGTAATATAATTGGTGGGCAGGAGGGGCGAGGAGGCTGCTCTAGAGAACCTGAGCTCTCTACTACAGGATCCTGGCAACTAAGCAAGCAGCGAAAAAAGGCAGCACTATAGGAATCAGCTCCAATTAGGCACAGAAACCCTGCGGGCAGATCTTCCCTTTATCTGACTGAGAATGTGTCCCACAAACTACTGTCTTGGCAAACGTGGCACAAGCATCTGAAAGTGTTGCTTGTATGGCATTCTCAGCTGAACGAAATGGAAGGTAAAGGGCTGGAAAGAGTGAAACAAGTCTTTCTCCAAAGATGTCTGCAACATAAGAGGGTTTAGGAAGATGGCTGGTTGATAAAAATCAATAATAGTAGTTACTAATGGTAACTACATTTCATAGACTAGCCACAAATAGTCCAAAAAATACAAAGTTCAGACACAGCCCCACAGAACATCTCCCTAGTCAACATCTCCCTGATAAATATCAAACCAAGTCTGACTTTGTGCTCGCCTCGGCAGCACATATACAAACCAAGTCTGACTTCTTTATTATCCAAATGCTTTTTAATATCAAAGTACAATGGATGGAGCATCAGAAATGCAGACAGATGTTCTGAAAAGCAGATGATGCCAACAAAGAGAAAGTGCATCTGGAACACTGCTGGCACCAAGAGAGGCTGTATTACTACATGTGGTGCAACAATTCATTAACAATACCAACTGTCTGACAATCAGGAAGATGTTGTAAATTCTACATCCTACCACAATGGTTTGAACATACATTTCACTGGGACATTTCACTGGGTTTTAGTTACATGTTAGAAAACTGACTGAGAGTTCGGATTTGTTGAGTGACACACTTTGATTCTTCCCATTGCAAATAATTGGAACTAGACTTCCAGGTAGCACTCTCCCTCAGAACATCTGCAAATTCTTAAGAAAAATATCAAAATTTTTTTATAGTAAGCTCTAAAATATGAAAAGATATGTCTGGCTTATATATGCAGGTTCAAAACTCTCCTACTTCTGAGAATGGGTGTTGCATGTGTGTGACAAGCTAATTCTAGAAATGTTCACAGAAGAATAAAAGGCCAAGATTCCTGAAGAATAACACCATATAGGGAGACTTGCTCTACCAGGTATCATGACTTATTATGATGCTTCAAGAGATTAACAATGTGGTATTGGCCTAGGAATAGAAAAAAGAGTCATACATAAACAATTGATAGAACTGGCACTGTGGATTGGTGGGGAAAGAAAGAACTATTCAATAAATGGTAATGGGCAACCGAGTTAAAAAAAAATTACACACCATTCATAGGAAACCATTCCAGAAAGACTGAGAAGTTTTAATGTAAAAGGCAAAACTATAAAACTTTTAGAAGACCATATAGGAGGAAAATTGTTACCATCTTTGGCTGGTGCCATGAAAGACAAAGAGAGGCTGAGGAACAGTTACTAATTACAGGAGCCCTAAGAGAGATGCTAACTCAATATAATGCAGGGCCCTGCACTTGACACTAGAGAGGGGAAGAAAATGCTGTAAAGGATCTGGATGTAAATGCTGTAAGGGATCTGGATGAGTCAACAGTTAGAATCTGAAGATAAACTCTCTATTAGAGTGTAATATCATTTCAATGTTAAAGTTTCTGATTTTGATCTATGCTTATGGAAGGGAACACCCTTGCTCTCAGGAGATAAACACTGAAGGATTTAGAAGGAAAGGAGCCTGGTGTCTTCAGCTTGCCTTAAGATGGCTCAGCACTCATTAGATAATGTGAACTGTGTGTATCTGTTTGCACAAATTGTTAACAACTGATGGACACAGGTGAAGAGTATATATAGGTGTTTCTACTATGCTGGTTGTTTTAAATATGAAACTATTCAGAAATAATCTAAAACTTCTAGCTGTATTTACTTTCTATGCCTATGAAGATTTTCTAGGGTAACTATCTATAATAAATGACAAAAGATAATCCTCACCAAAATAGTAAGACTAGAACTAATCCCTTTGCTTACTTGAAATTGCCAGTTTCCCAGATGATCGACATCTTTAATATACACGTGGTAATGTCCTCCGTAGCAGCCACCTTTGTGTATTATGACTGAGAAGAGCTCATATACATACTCCAAGTCATCCGTGTCACTCTATGAGAAAAAAAGAGCATAAACGGTGATGGTTTAAGTAAAATGGGAAGATACATTACCAGAAAGAAAGAATTTCACTCTTAAAATAAGAGACTTATTATTATTTAAGGATAAATTAATATAAATTTGAACAATTGGCTTTAAATTTAAAAATTTTTAATTCTTAGACTGAAAACAATCATTCATCTAACACTTATCACACAACAACTAAGCAAATTCTGCCTCTTAACCATGAAAACACAGAAAATATTATTTTTATGTTCTTTGCCTAAGATCACATGCACCAAGATGCTATTACAACATGCTCCCCTATGTGTCTGTGATAGTTTTAGCAAGAGAACACTATTTTTGTGTCATATCTACTATGCTGCTTTAGAAATGTGTTCTGTAGCTGTGGAATTGGTCCTGTATCCCAACTAGATGGTCATGCACCTCCAAGTCAGAGCCATACCTATGATCATCCTCTGCACCACAGGAAACTAAGCAATTACCAATATTAGCTGTTTGTTCAGAGGCAGTTTAGTAGGAGGAAAAGGTTCTTTCTTCTATGATCCATCTTTTTTATAAATAATGTGCTCTATAATTATGACTGACCTGATCAGTGAACACTTACACTGACATTAAAAAAAAAAAATCTAAAAAAAAAAAAAAAAATCTACTTTAGGTTAAAAGATCCTTTGCATGTGAATATGTTACTTGAAGGGGTGCCAGTTATCTGAGAAACTTATTTGTTTGAAACATTATAAAGCAAACAGTAATTTTTTTCAATGTCTGGTTCAGGCAAAAGATGAGAGATATAAACGATGTAAAGTGACAATTTTTTTCATTGATACAGAAATCAAAATGTAAAATTATGGTCAATTTCTTAACTAGTACTCAATGTTTTACCTATTTCAATTTTGTAATCTCCAAGTTTGTTAAAATAATGTGACAAACTGTTTTAAAAGGGCTAAATTTTTTCTATATGAGATGATGCATGTTAACTAACTATAGTGTGGTCATTTTGTAATACATGTAAGTCAAACCATCATCCCGTCTACCTTAAATGTACTCAGTGATGTCTGTCAATTATTTCATAATAAAATTGGAAAATTATAAAAGAATTAATTCAATTATCCTGAAAAATTATTATTATTATTACTTTTAAGTAGGCTTCATGCCCAGCATGGAGCCCAACATGGGGCTTAAACTCATGACCCTGAGATTAAGGCCTGAGCTGAGATCAAGAGTCAGATGTTTAACCAACCGAGCCACCCAGGCGCCCCCCAAAACTGTTTAATTCAGGCAGTAAAAGTAGGTGAGGCAAGTATATTAACTTGCTCTGGAAAAACTGTTCATTCTGTATATGCCAATAAAACTCCAAAAAGCTCAGATATCAGGCTTGAAGAAGAGGAAGGCCCATCCATTTAAGAATAAAGGAAATATAACTTTTATACACAGAAACTCAATAGCTAGTTAATAAATGTTCCTTCTGGTCTTGATAAACATATAAATAATGATTTATAATAAATACAACAGTTTCATGGCTCTGATCTTGGCATTTATTGCAATTATATAGAAAATACTTTATTTTTCTTAAGGTTTTTTTTTTTTTTTTTTTAAAGATTTTATTTATTTATTAGCGACAGAGAGAGAGAGGGGTAGAGACACACAGGCAGAGAGAGAAGCAGGCTCCATGCAGGGAGCCCGACATGGGTCTCGATCTTGGGTCTCCAGGATCACACCCTGGGCTGCAGGTGGCGCCAAACCGCTGTGCCACCGGGGCTGCCCTAGAAAATACTTTAAAATGGCATTTTAAATATTTTAAAATCGTACGTTGATTGTATCATTAATTTGTTTTCAAAACTTTCCTGTGATTCAAGGATTATAAATTCTAGTGAAATTCCAATTATCTATTCACTTTCTAGATGTGTAATTCATTATTGCATCTCATGTAAACTAAATCCAAATAGCAAAGTACTTAATTAATGGTAATTTCTCCTTAATGTAGGGTTATTTCTTATTTTGTTCTTAATTTTTCCTTTAAGATTTTTTTCAAGGAGAGTTTAATAAAAAGAACTGAAAAAAATTCATACTTTGGAAATTCAAAAGGACTGTAATAAACCAGTAGTTCTCAGCCGGCACTGATTTTTACCCATATCCTCCCCCAGGAGACATGGACATTTGGCACAGTCTGGATATTTTTGTCACTACTGAGGGTGGTGTGGCAGGGTTGCTACTGTCATTCAGTGGGCAGAGGCCAGGAATGTAGCTTAAAATCCTACAATGTATGGAATACAGCACCCACAGCAAAGAATTACCCAACTCAAAATATTAACAGTGCCAGGTGGAAATATTCTGCAATAAGCCAACCAGAAACCAGGTCAATTAAATATTCAATCTTGAGAGGAGAAAAGAAAGAATTTCACAATAAAATTGTTCAAACCTGTTCACAGAAAGGCTTGAAATTGATCCGGAGAGGGAATGTGTAACAGCTAGTTTCCTTGTATCGTTCACGCTTCACAAAATCGAAATTAAATCTTAATAATGAAACAGTAAGAAAGGGAGGCAGCTTACGTAATTTGGCCGACTGTTGAAAGAAAAAATTTTAAAGTTTTTTTTAAAAGCAGAGTTAGAGAAAAGAATACATAATGTTTCTTAAGATATGAAAAAGCAACCTGTGATGCAGTTTTAAGAGAAATGTGTCCTTCAATCATATAAATTCATCTCCTTGGACTGAAGTCAGCTCTTAATATGAATTCATCTATTTCATGGGACTAAGGGTGATACTGCTCATTTATGTTAACAACTAAAAACGTACAACCCAAATTTATGTTTGTAGTGTTGATACCCTAAAATCAAAGGTGTCCGATGAGCATGTGTCACTGGTGCTCGCTCTGCTAACACAGCTCCTTCCCTGTGAGTTCTGGCCTTTCACCTACCTCCATGGTGCCTCCACTTTGCCCAGCATGCCCTTTATTCACAAAGAACTGCAGCTCTTCACCTGGGACCTATGGACCGGTTTCAGCGGATCTGAACCTTTGATATTATATGGTCTGCACAAATGTGTTTTTGTGGGGAGAAGATCCACAGCTTTCATTCGACTTTCAAAGGGCTCTCACCCCCCAAACGTTAAGATCCATTGATTGGGGTTTTACAATGACTGTCCTTAAAAGCAAGTAAAAGTTATTTTTTATTTCCTTCCTTTAAAACAAAACACTAAATTAAGCTGCTTTTTATTTAAAAGTCATCAGCTTTCCCCAACTTCCTAGCACTAATGGTATGCTGGGTAGGGGGTGGCCAAAAAAATCCTTTCCATCTGTAAAGTCGTCCTTAATTATATTATCTTTACATATATATATCTAATGTTCCTAAAAATGTATTTAAAATGATTCCACAAATTGGGGGTTAAAAAAAGTTAAGTGAAAAAACAGCTATTATAACATGGCAGATTTTCCAACAAGTTAAAAAAAAATACATCTAAAAATTCTGAGTATCTCATCTATACTATGGCTGAGAAAAGACTGCTCAGAATAAGAAAATCTATGTTAATTTAGGTAGCACAACCACATGGAAATTTAGAGTGCAATTTTAAAAGTACTGAGATGAAAAAATTTCCACTGAAAAAGAATTAAATTAAACCAAAACATAAAAAGTACATGCAAGAACTGCTTTTGTTGAGCTAAAGGTTGTTTTACCAATGTGCAAATTAAGTTCAATAAAACTAAGAACACGTTTAAGTATCCTTCCAAGAATTTTCATCTGCTGAGTTTTAGATTTGTTAGATCATAATTGTAACACCAAAGGTGAAATACAAAATAAATAAGCAAAAAATAAACTTCTTTATTTGTGTGTCACAAATAGGCAAAGGCTGAATGGAAATACATATTAAACAATGTAAAATTCACCCTGTGGTTTCAAATCCTATTGGGAAAGCTACCGGCATGGAGGAATTTTTTTTTAGTTTTTTTTTTTTTTTTTTTTAAACATTCTCACAACCTCCAGGATCTAAATCAATATTGTGTGTTATCTGAATCAGTCCTCATTTTGTTTGACGCAAAATTCAGTAAGTGTCAGCTCTAGGAATGGTGCTCTCTGCCATGCAGGTCAGTGCAAAAACTCATCTTATGTGATAGCTCTATATGCCAGTGCCCAGTAACCACTGACTAGAAAGCCCATCACATCATCTGGCAGCAGTGAAATAGTAAGGCTTGTCCTCCTTTCATCCTTATAGTAAGAAACCCAGAGGTACCCTGTCTAGCCCTTTAACTGGCAAGATGAGCATTTCCCACTAGGGGAAGGGATTGGGGCATATTAGATTTGCAAGTCAGGGAGGGTGTATCTATCAATATTGTAAAATAATCTCATGTGCAGAAAATGAAGCCCTTTTTTTGCAGTAGTAAGCAAAAAAAGGAAAGCTCAACGAGTTTCTTGGGAGAAATAAAAACATATCACCTTATTCCTAATGGTACTTTGCCAAAAGCAAGGATACGGGGAGTTTATTTTAAAAAGGTATATTTAAGAAACACTGAGGTACAAATAAATTTTTCCTGGAGAAAAAAAAGTTGAGAGAATTATTAGATTGAAAGCTTAAAAGAATTCTTGATAGTACAAAATTAAAATACAGATATGTAGAATGTAAATGTCTTTTCTTAGTCTAAAGTCTAAATGTCTAAATCCTTAGTTGCAATTAAGAGCTTCATGTGTATCTTCCAGACTTTTTCATACAAGCTGACTTCACGTGACAACACTTCATGCTACCAAGGACTGTGTGCGCCCCCTGAAAGGCAGCAGGTATCTATCCTTACCTTTGCAGCTTTAACCAGCTTGTCACAAGTCCCACAGTGGTATAAGTTGTCACAGTCAAAAACTTCCTCTTCTACATACATGTTCCAGAGGGCATCTTCCAAACTTGACACATTTTTGACTGCTACGGTTAGATCTAGGAAGTCTTCCTGAAATACACATGAATATAATATTGGAAAAGCAATCTCACAGCAGTTCACAAACATATCACCAACTCCTACATATATTGGGAATAACGGATAACTTTTCCGTAAAACACTGTATGTTTAAAGATAAAGATACTGCGAAATTCATCACACAAAATTACCTTAAATCTAATTACAATTTGGCTTAAAATAGGTCAGGAACTAGTTCCTAAGTTCCTGTAGCTATAATAAAAGCTATTTTAGTGGGAAATAAAACAAACCACTGGGCACACATCTGACCCAAGTGTGCAGTGCCTATTAGTTGTCTCTAGACTAGAGCAGCATGGGCAGGGCGGATTAATGTAAACCCCGCTTCCTCCTCTTCTGCTAGCGCTGGTTTAAGATATACCAAGGAAGTTCTAAGAAAAAAATTATTCTGAGCCAGGATAAAAAGGTATTTTTATGAAAATTAAGAGGAGAGTATTTTGTAAACAGGAGTCTAGCGACACTACTATAACTACATTTGAATTACAACTTACTTATAGTAATACACACTTAAAATCTGACAAGCTTAAATCATTCACAGTTTTATGTGTGTGCTTAGCGTTCCTCTAAGGAGTTATTACAGGGACTGTAAAATAATAAAACTCTATCTAGTTCATGGTGGAAATCTAAAGTAATACAAGCAACACTTATATGTAATGTATAATATGTATGTATGAAAAATTAATGTTGAAAATATGTGTCTTCATATATATGATTTCTTGAAATTTCTTTGTGAATTATTATAGTTAAGTCAATCATGTGGTAACCCAAAAACACACATCTTAATATTTCCAAACTAGGCTGACCAAACCTTCTAGTAGAACAGGCAAAAAGGACCAAAAAGGACCAGGAAGCATTTTTTATCCCCAACTCTTTCATAGAAAATAGAAAAAGTATACATACTCAAAAAAGCAATTAATGCAAAATTTAGAAAATGGCATATAGGTTTTTACTCATACAGTCAAACACAGCAATTTTCTCTAACTCTTGCCATAACAAACAGAGATTTTTATTGAGGGACAACTGTTCAGTGATGCAAACAGGCGCTGTACAAGATTTATAGAGCAAGCAGAGATTATTTTATGTCATGAGCAAATTTCCAATATCTAATTTCCGATGAGATTAAATGGACAACATAAACTCATACGTACAGATAAACTTTCTGAGGGACGTTAATTAATGAAACCCAATATTTAATTATAGACATTTATCAATGTAAACATCCCTTAGTATTCTCTATTACTTCCTTAATTAACTTTTGTTATAATACCCCACCAACTATAATCTTGGCTTTTCTCATGTGGGCATAGATCTCTACTTATAAACGTGCCCCAAATATATTTTCTAATATCAGAGTACTTTGCTTCTTTCAGTTTATATGAAGAAAGCTGGACTGTAAGTTGAGGATTGAGGTGTAATTACAGTAAAAGAAAAAAACGTAAAAAGGTTATTTCTAGTAACAAACACTTCGCTCCTTATGTGGTATTACAGATCAAAGGTTTAAGTACGTGTGTTACAACTTACAATAAAACTTATTACTACAACACGCTTGCATATTCACCTGCTTTTCACTGACATTCTTACACTCTTTACAAACAACCTGGTTAACAACGGTTCCATGATACAGACGATTGATGAGGTCATGGCCGGAGGTCCCGACTAAAGAGGTTTCCAAAGCACTAAAGAGAATTCGATTCAGTTCCTGCACATCATGTTGCCTCATTTCCTATAAAACAGGTAACTTTTAAATGTAATTTGGTGCTTCAGATTTTTAAAAACAGATTTTTAAAGTGGTATTAGTTAAAAAAAAAAACAAAAAAACAAAACAACACAAGACTTATCTAGAAATCCAAAGGTCAAGCTTCAATCAAATAATAAGGATGACTAAGCTACATGAACTGAGACCATGTTAAGAGATCACTGCTACTCTGATTTTCACTCCAAAATGAAAATACGAATAGGTGGCATTCAGGGTGTACATATAACTGAACTCGCTTGAAAACAGGAAAGTGCTTTTATGCGTGTGGGACACCACGCACGTGGCCATGCCACAGGGGACGGGGGAAACACAACGGTCAAAGAGTAGTCTCTAAGAGCTGGCAGCGTAGGTGAAGTCTCACATCAGGGGATCTGAATGAGCAGCATTTGAGAAGAACCAGAATTTTGCTCGCACATAAAGACCCACTAACAGAAAGCTGAGAAAAATTCTGATGGCACCTGCTTCACTCCATCATGAGTCACACAACTATGTGTGAAGAAGAGACTGATCGCCTTCAGAACGACAGATAAATGGGAACTGGGGGAGGCCACCAACACTCAGAAGCAGAGCTGAGTTAGGGGAGCAGTGGGAGGGAGGGGGGAACCAGGAGACGAGGTCATGGGAACCGGTGGGAGCTGCTGCTTTGAGTGGGGCATGAGTGCTCCTGAGAGCCCATGGTGAGCAGAGAGGTGTCTCTAGGAACCTGGAATGTGGAGGTCATGAGCAACTTTGACAGGAAAGGTAGAAAGGAGGTAGAGTAGCAATGAAAGGTGAAGTATAGACCACAAGGGAGGACAATTTTAATGAAAACTTTCACAGAAAAAAAAGCTGATGAAGTGGATGACATCCGGAGCAAAAGTGGGCCTCGGGATCTTGTTTGTTAACATACAAGCCACTGGAAGATGTGAATTTCTCCAGTATAACTGGCTCTGGAGGGAACTTGTGCAAGTTTTCAAGCTGTTTCTGAACAATTCTAAGTTTGGAAAAGGTGCTTCTGAGTCCCTCTCTACCAGTCCTAGCAGGTTTCTGGAGGGATTTTATTTAGGAATTAATAAATAAGTAAGGTTTTCACTGCTCTAAGAGTACGAAATGAGTGACTCAAAGGAAGCTCAGGATCAAAAAGGCAAATCCTTCTGCTGATGACAAGATTAAAAAAAACAATGTGGCCATCACTCCAGTAAGATACTACTTGACAATAAAATGGAGTCTGACATATACTATATAAGGGGCTTGAATTGTGAAAACAGGATTTCAAGTGAAAGAAGTCAGTTTCAAAAGATCTCATATCCCATGATTCCATTTCTGCAAAATGTCCAGAACAGGCAAATCCGTCAAGGTAGAAAGGGGGTGAGTGGTTGCCAGAGTCTGGGGGTCAGTGACTACCAAGAGTATGGGGCTTCTTTCGAGGGGTGTGTGAAATGTTCTAAAATCGATTTCTGTGGTGGTTGTAACAACTCTGTGAATACACCAAACTGCTGACTTGTACCTTGAAGGGTGAATCTTCTTGTATGTGAATCGTATCTCAACAGAGTGGCCATTTTTAACACTTTCTTGTTTTAAAGGGAAGAATTAACCCTTAGCACCTCCACACCAGAAACTTAACTGTGTGATACCCCATTTTCTTCAAAGCCCACAGCATCATCTGATTTAGGAGTCTTCCCTGCAGGGAGACCGGAGTGTAAACTTTATTTTTGAAGGCAATATAACATTTATTCTTGCCATTGCCTCTTTAATATCTGTGATAGTCTCCCACACCTCTCTTTTGCAAGAACACATCGGTTCCATGAAAAAAATCGCAGCCTATCAGTATTGACAAGCACCTTTACTCACTGCTGACATGTTCAGTGTTTGCATAGAGTGAAGCACCCTTTAGAAACATCCAATGGAAAATGAGAGAGCATCCATACACAGGAGGATACAGGAACAAAGTGAAGAGAGTCCAGAGAGGAGCAGGACAGGGAAAATGAAAAGACCTGCCAAGAACGTTTGCACCTTTCGCTTGAAGCAAGTGTTCCAGTGAGGATACCCAGACTCAAACACAAAAGCACGTCATAAAGGCAGACAGAATTATTGCCGGTCAGCTTTTTGAGCTGATTAGCAGTTTGTTATATACATGCCAGTTTCTCTGTAGCAGATGTTGTATCCCAACTAGGCTTTATCAAGGGTTGAAGCTGTAAAAGCCAGCTCTTGTTACTTCTCCCTGCACCCACAACCCTCTCTCCCATGCCAAATCATACCCGTCCATAAAATCCTGCACAGAGCAAGTTCTGGCTTGTAGTTACTTAACATGGGAAGTAACTATTTCAACTACTTCTTGAGATCCTAAGACAAAAATTAGAGGTTAGATAATGTTATTAAGCCAGCGTTTACTCTCTGTTGCTGAGAACTTTGCTCCTTGGAGAAGCCGACCTTCATACCTCATTGCTGGTCCACCCGAAGCTGTCTGTGAGGTCGGCTGTGGATGCTGCATCCTGGTCTAAGAGCAGAAGTTGGGCAAACAACCGTTGTAACTGTAAAGGTATGATCCGAACCTGAACGAAAGGTAAATGCATTTCTAAATGAAATGTTGGTGTTGCCTGGGATGTTTCAAAAGAACTGCAAAAGAGTTTTCTCTTCTCTTCTAGTTCATTCAGTTCAATCAGGAAACGGTTTGTAACTATTACACAGGGTGAAGTAAGACTCACTTTTCTTTTAAAAATTCTAATTCAATCTAAAAAAGTTTTAGTGATCTGGATTTTTCTGCCTTGACACAGTACAGATCAATATGAGCACCCACATAGGCCCTAAGAGACTCCATGATCCGTTACCGCCAGTCATTTCAGTCTCTCCTAGTTCACTTCTCCTCTGAAACTTCTCAGAGACACACCCCCGTGAGGAATCTCCTGGTCATGACTTCTACTCACTGTGGAGTCTGGATACCTCACAGGGGAACGGGGCTGGCTGCACCTGCCTCACCATCTTCCTGCCTTACTTGGTGTGGGGAGGGGGAGGGTTAGGGCAGGCAGAGAAGATGCTCAGAGCCTGGTGGGCAGACTGGACTTTTGTAGCTAAAGTGAGAATAAGACTTTAGATACTTTTACGGCAATTTGACGTTGCCACCACATTTTTTATCGTATCTTGCAGAGTATGATCTGCAAGAGACTGGGAACAAAAGGAAATACTCAAAAACTGGCTCTTTGCAACACAGGTGGTTTGAGAAGAGCTGGGCCGGACTACAGAAGACTTCTATTAAGAAGTGCAGATTTTAGCCTGAAAGCAATAAACTTAACGGTATTCAAAGCCAGGAAGAACAAGATTAGAGATGTTCTTAAAATACGATTTGCTCACTCAGCTTATTTCCAGAATACCAAAATGAAAGAACACCCGTCTCTACTTTCTGTTGTTACAAATACGTGCATGAAGATTTTCTGGTAGGCTAGTGTTGGGTCAGCTGCAAATATCTTCTTGACCAACCTAGGTCCATAAAGCAGTAGCAGCACTATATTTGAAGTAATTCTTTTTGGAAGGAAGATTCTATTCTAGTCGGTATACAGGCCATGTGACTTTTTTAAAATAAAGATTAATATTCGGTAATTGATAAAATTATGAATTTCTATGATTAAGGAACTTAATTCCTTCCTTAAAAAAAAACACATTTCTTCAATACCCCCCCAAAAAGACCTTGTGAATCGTAGATTTAATACCTTTGCATCAGGTTTATCCTTATCCTCAAATGAACCAAGCTCTTCTGGGCCAAGGGAAAATAAAGCTTCTAAACAAAACATAGAATCAGAGATATAAATGACGTTATTTCATTTTTAAAAACTGTTCTAGAAAGCCAAAGCCTCCAGTAAATAAAATCTGTTAAATATTCAGAAGTATGATTGTGGCAGTAAACAGTTACTCTACACATTTTACTTCCTGATAACATTACTTTTAACCACTGAGTCCATAACGTAGCACGCTAAGTTTTCAGCAAAGATCTATAAAAGGAAAACTATGCTTATAAAAATAAAAACATCAGAAATCTTTGATGGCTTCCCATTGTCTAAGGCAGTGGGTCCCAAAAGCCACATGAGGAAATACACAATATATAACAGTATCACATGTGTTCATTTATAAGCCACATGTGAGGTTTCCAACCCTCCTTTCAAGAGAAAAGGTCATCTTTAACCTGAGCCCACACCCTTCCTTTTTTTGGTAAAAGAATTTCTGTGTTAAGGTAATAACAGATGGTAGTGACCTTACCTGGAAAAATAAGTTGGTAACCCAGGGCCAGTCTCCACAATTGTTTTATACTTCCAAATCTGGGCATGCTGCCCACTGGTACATATGTGAATCTTTTTTTTTTTTTTTAAGATTTTATTTATTTATTCATGAGAGAGACACAGAGAGAGAGAGAGGCAGAGACACAGGCAGAGGGAGAAGCAGGCTCCACGCAGAGAGCCTGATGTGGGACTCGATCCTGGGTCTCCAGGATCATGCCCTGGGCTGCAGGCGGTGCTAAACCGCTGCGCCACTGGGGCTGCCCGACATATGTGAATCTTATGGGAAGTTTGTACTCAAACTAGATGGGAACTCCTACTAGGAAACTTTGACCTACTCCAGGGAGAGAAGGGATGGGATAGGTACTGTCTCCCTCTGAAAACCACTGCTACCCTGATGATTACTGCTGTAAATGTTATATTCCTCCTAGAGCTCCTGGCAGGAACCGGGAAGAAATGAGCTACAAACATAAAGGTTAAAGCATAAAACCATACAAGGACTTTTATAATCATTTCCCACTACTCTTACCCATCCTGAACCAGTACAGTGGAACCCAATCCAGCCCTACCGACTCAAGATACCTTCCAAAAAAGTTTCAGAATTCTTCCCACCAGTATCCGCTAATTTTTACCCTTTCTAAATTATATCTCCACTTTAGTAAGCATCAGGATTCATGTGTAGCCTCACATGGAATGCATAGGCCACACTAAGATACAAGCCCATATGTCTGGCCAACGATCTCCTTTGCTGAGAGTAAGATGGCCTGGGCTCTTGCTCAGTGACCTCTCTACTCAGCCCTATCCTCGCTCAGTGGCCCTCTCTGTGACCTGAACTGCTTGTCCACCAAACACCTTTCTCAGTCTCTCTTTACTCTTTTTAAAAATTTTATTTACTTATTTGACAGAGAGACAAAAAGCAGGAGAGAGAGCACAAGTAGACAAACCGGCAGGAAGAGGGAGAGGGAGAAGCAGGCTTCCCACGGAGCAGAGAGCCCGACTTGGGGCTTAATGCCAGGACATGGGGATCATGACCTGAGCTGAAAGGCAGATGCTTAACCGACTGAGCCACCCAGGTACCCCTCTCAGTCTCTTTTTAAGGCTACTTTTCTACTATATGAAAACTTGGACAACTTTTACACTCCCTAGGAATCTTTTGAAATTTATGTTGAAAATTTCTAATGGTGGAATAACTGAGTATTTTTACAGAGAGGATGAGGTCCTAGACCAATAGCACCATTATGAAATCCCACATGCGTTTAATCCATTAGATTGGCCCTGGGAAGGGGACAATGGGAAGGGGACAAAATTTAGTAAATATTTACTAAATCTCTGGAGAAGTCTTTCTAAGCTTAGAAGCAACAGAAAATGTCAGAAAATTTGCTGAATTTGGTAGTGATGGGAAGAGGGATGAGATACTGGATGCAGGATGAGCCAGATTGTCTGTCCTTAGTATATGGAGACGCTGTGGAGAGCTGAGCCAGTCATGCAGCTTAGTGGCTGAAGGCCCCAATCAGGGCCCTATGCAGATAATGTTCACAGTGAAATCAAGGGCTCACGGAGACTAAGATCCTTGTGGAGGAAGCTAGTTTGCAGAGATAGGCATGAGACAAACATATAGAGAAAAAAAGGGGCAAGAAATCAAGGGTCCCATGAGGTCAGGCTGGCTTCCTATAGGTGATTTCAAGGAGATTCCCCTATATTCTTACAGTAAATCCCTCTTTCAATTGAGCTAATATGAGTGTGTTTCTGTTCCTTATGCACGGTCCCTCGTCTAACATCTTGGTCTCTGGAATTTCAAGATTTTAGAAAGGTAATATGAAGAAGGGGTCATATAGGTTAACATTACATCCTAGCAGAGACTGGGAAAAACAGTATCCATTAATCAAAGAGTTAATATTCCTATTATAAACATATAAATATCCACCTAAGTGAGATAAACAACCTCACATCAGGTCAGGTTCCAACACCAAACAAGTTCAGATCAGGATGTTGCAATGTCCTGGATTTCAGAATTGCTGATCAATGATTGTGGACTGTATAAATGACACCCCATCCCCACTCCAAAAGGCGGGATAGAATTCTTTTGGGTAACTCTGGCTGGAGCGTTTACTACTTTAGAGAAATTTTAAAACTCAGAAATACAAATAGCATAACGATAACGAAGGCAGGCAAAACTCTTTATGCTGTATGTGAAATTATAGGCATTAGAAATCCATTGCCTTATTTGTTACTACAAATTACTGTGATTGCACAGAATATATTTAAGGTAATGTAAGCTTCACATTCCCTTACAGAGAGAATTACCAATTTATTTCTTACGTTAGCAACAATGAACACATACCGTGGGACACACCTTTAACATAATTTATAACTTTGCATAATTGATTACATGGAGAGAGAAGGGTACATATTACTAATCAAAAGCATGTAACACAGCATACCTCTGAATTCAGGTGTGAAATGAAGAGTCTGAAGAAGGGAATTAAGGTAACAGGTTCCACCCTGATTCCTAATTCCGCTTAAATTGGTGAATTCTCTAGGAGCCGGTGGCTCCAACCCTTTGGTCTTTAATTTCTTCTCCCTTCCATACTGATAATCTGACACAGTGGAATAATCTTCTTCAAACAGATCCCCAAACATTGTGAAACTAAGCAGTGCCCTTAAAAAAAAATAGGGCATGTTATTTAAATGCTTAAAAAAAAATTTTTTTTATTGGAGTTCAATTTGCCAACATTTAGCATAACACCCAATGCTCATCCCATCAAGTGCCCCCTCAGTCCCCGTCACCCAGTCACTCCAACCCCCCGCCCACCTCCCCTTCCATCACCCCTTGTTCGTTTCCCAGAGTTAGGTCTCTCTCATGTTCTGTCTCCCTTTCTGATATTTTCACTCATTTTCTCTCCTTTCCCTTTATTCCCTTTCACTATTTTTTTTTTTTTTTAGATTTTTATTTATTTATTCATGAGAGACACACAGAGAGGCAAAGGCAGAGGCAGAGGGAGAGGCAGGCTCCATGCAGGGAGGCCGACGTGGGACTCGATCCCAGGTCTCCAGGATCACGCCCTGGGTTGAAGGCAGCACTAAACCACTGAGCCACCCAGCCTGCCCCCCTTTCATTATTTTTATATTCCCCAAATGAGACCATATAACATTTATCCTTCTCTGACTGACTTATCTCACTCAGCATAATACCCTCCAGTTCCACCCACGTCGAAGCAAATGGTGGGTATTTGTCGTTTCTAATGGCTGAGTCACATTCCACTGTGTACATAGACCACATCTTTATCCACTCATCCTACAAACATTCCACACATCTCCCGATATTATATTTGGGAGCATCCATCAGAAAGTTCATCAGGTCTGGGCTTTGGAGACCGCAAGACCTCGATTTTTCTCATCTGTGCTCCACACTCCCTGCGTGACCTCAGGCAAGTCACTTAAACCTTTGTTCTTATAGGTCAAATGGGTTTAAATGACCTACCATGCAGGGTCATTTAAACCCAACAAGAGACTTTTATTTATTTATTTTTTTTAAGAAAGGCACTTGGTGCACAGGGTTTGGCTCACAATAATAATAATAATAATAATAATAATAATAAACAGCTGCTTTTACCAAAAAAAAAAAAAAATCCTATTGATATATATCCCTGGTGAAAAAAAAAGAAAGAAAGAAAAACCCCTCTTTACACCTCCTGTCCTGTCCCGCCGGGGTGGCAAAGCCAAACCCTAGACTCTTGAGGGTTGTTGACAAGGGCTTGGGGACCATCAATCAGATCCTGAAATCTCAGCTTCTCACTTCTTGCACCAGATTATGGCACTCAAAGGGATGAAATGGAACAAACTCCTCTTTACAGCAGCTGAGTACTGCATCCCGAAGCTGGAGAGCCCCAAGGAGAGGTTCCCGGGGTGGGGGTGGGGGTGGGGGTGGGGGATGCCGATACAACCCAGGAGCCTCAAGGGCCTCCGCCTGGCCTGGGGTGACGCCTGGGGTGATGCCAACGGCGGCCGCTCACGCCCCCTCCCGTGAGCAGGAGGGCCCCTGGGAGACGGCAAATGCAAAGCGCCCAGCACAGGTCCTAAGGGACAGGAAGCCCTGAAATGCAATATATTCCTTTGCAACCCGTTCCTCGGGAGGCACAAAAAATGGAAGTTGGTTGGAAGTCCGGCCTCGAGTTCGTGGTCTGGATTGCGGTTCCCCCCGTCCCAGGCCCTCCAGCCCCGCAGCCCCGCAGGCCGCCACGGGGCCCAGGGGCGCGAGGAGGCGCAGGGTCCGCGGGCCGGGGACAGCTGACCCGACCCCCCGAGGCAGCCCCTCGCCCCGCCGTCCTCAGGCGTGCCGCCCACCGCGCCCCCGCGCCTCCCGCGGCCCCACCCCGAGAGCCCCACTGCCGAGCCCCACTTACTGCCTCCAGCCCAGCCCCACGAGCCGGCCCAACCCCACGTTCGAAACAAACATACGCGCCCCAACTGGGCGCAGCCATGCTGGCGGGGGCCATTTATGGAAGGCGCGCACTACGTTTCCCAGGATGCCCGGCGGGAGCGCCGGCCCGCCGCGCGAGGCCTTGTGGGCAATGTAGTTCTTTCGCCCGCAGAGTTCGGGAGTCCAGGGATGGGAGGGCTCGGTGCGGGTGCCCTCGGACAGCCCGCGACGCACGCATTCATTTTTATTTTATTATTTTATTTATTTTATTTTATTTTATTTTATTTTATTTTATTATTTTATTTTATTTATTTATATATTTTTTATTTTATTATTTTATTTTTATTTAATTTATTTATTTTATTTTATATTTTATTTTTATTTTTATTTTATTTTATTATTTTATTTTAGATTTATTTTATTTTAATTAATTAATTTATTTATTTATTTATTCATGATAGACACAGAGAAAGAGAGAAAGAGGCAGACGCAGGCAAAGGGAGAAGCAGGCTCCATGCAGGGAGCCCGACGCGGGACTCGATCCCACGACTCCAGGATCACACCCTGGGCGGAAGGCAGCGCTAAACCGGGCTGCCCACATTTTAGAGTTTATATCCACTACTGTTCGCCCTCCAAAACTGTCTCTTGGCACGTTAACCTAAACATTGGAAACTGTAGGGCTTCAAGTTTGCCACGCTCTTCCAAAGACATTTTCCAAATGTGTCACCAGTGAAACGTGTTCCAGGTGCCCCTAAACCTGTGCAACATCCTCAGTGTTTCTTTTGTCTGCAGCAGCTCCGAGAAGCCTACACAGGAGTCCATAAAAACCTCACGTTTTCCTCTCGCCCCACCTCAACACCTTTAGTGAACTATTTCACGGGCTTCTCCTTAGGTTCTACTCTGGCATCTCCCCTGTTCCAGTCCAGTCTCCATCCAGGAATGAAGGAGCAAAACAGGGAGAACGCATCGTTTTTATTTCAGCGAAAGGTTGGAGGGATTGAGAACAGCTGTGGTCATAGATGCGGTGGCAAGGCAGGTGAATCCTCAGGGATTTGTACTTAGACCATTGATTTTAGGGAGATTCTCATGGCTGCACTGTTAAGGAAGTGTTGGTAGGGAAAGTGCTGGGGACAGGACCAGCTAGGAGGCTCCTGGTCGAGGACAGGAAGCCACTGTGGGGTGGCTGCTCCCACTAATCACCAGTCATCCCTCGGGTACTTTGGCAGCCTCCTCTTTATGACTCTGCCCCACAGCTCCTTGGCATTCTATCCTACCCTTTGCTTCTCCGTTGCCTGCTGTGCTTCATACCTCTCTTCCTAAAAGTAGATCTTCCTCAACCTTCCATTCCCTGACCAAGAATGAATGTGAGAAGGTTAGCTCCAGGAAGACACAGGCTCTCTGTTCTACAGAGCTGTATCCCAGCCTCCTCAACGCTTCCTGGCTCATTACAGGCTTGCATTGATTGATTGATTGATTGATTCGACAGAGAGAGAATGCACAAGCAAGGGGAGGGGCAGAGGAAGAGGGAGAAGCAGGCTCTTCACTAAGCAGGGAGTCCAATACAGGACTTGATTCCAGGACCCTGGGATCATGACCTGAGCCCAAGACCAACGCTTAACTGACTGAGCCACCCAGGTGCCCCTCTTTATAGGTTTTTAATAAATATTTGTTGGGTGAATGGCCTGTTAACATCACCATCCTTCTCCTCATCCAGCATCAAAGTCTTGCAGCTATACTTGAAATTTAATCTTTTGTGCATGAAGTCAACCATTTGTGACTCAAAGTGTGGCCTGGACACTGCTTCTTTCATTTCTCTCTCTGCCCATCAGTCCCTTACCGAGCCTCAGCTACATTAGGACGACAGCCTTCTCAGTGGAATCCCATTTATTTGTCCCACTCTATACTACATCACTATGAGATCCATCCTGAGATCACGTTTTCTACCCAGAAACTTCAGTGTTACCCCAGTGTCTACTGTAGAAACTCCTCATTTTGATGTTCTTAGTCCACTGTGGTCCCAACACTCTTCATGCTGTATTTCTCAACACTTCTCTGTTTTCTAGTTAACGTGTTTCCAAGTGTGCCATCTGCCTTCCTGCTTCTGTGACCTGATTCACATTGTCCTCTCTGTGAGGGATGTTTGTCTTCCCAGACCCTTCCTTCCTTGCCTTCAGTGAAAGCCTGTCTCCAATTCTAACTCATCCATAAAAGTTTTCCAGATCTCTAAACAAGATCTGACCTTTTCTTTCATTAAGACTTCAGGATTACATGTAACTCTCTTGTAACCCATAAATCTGGCAAAATCACATCTGATCATTGTGTCAGTATCTCCAAGTCAGGGATGGTTGTACCTTATCTGTCCTGTTGCCCCTATGGCAGTTAACATTAAAAATATTAGTTGCATTATCATTAATAATACTGATATATGGTTTGGTAGTTTATGGTGAAGTTTCAGAATTTTTAAGGGATTTATTTATTTTATTTATTTATTTTTTTTTAGGGATTTATTTTTTTATTTATGACAGAGACAGCACATGTGAGTGCATGTGAATGGGAGGCGGGGCAAAGGGAGAGGGAGAGAATTCTCAAGCAGACTCCATACCAAAGTGGAGGCCTGATGCTGGGCTTGATCCCAGGACACTGGGATCATGACCTGAGCTGAAATCAATAGTTGGATGCTTCACTGACTGAGCTACCCAGGCACTCCTTTATGGTGAAATTTTAAATCCTTTATTTGCTCCCCAGAAAATTTGAGTTGAACCTATAAAAGTATTGACCAGACTCTGGGCTCATGAAGGTTTCACCCAGTATTTCAACTAAGTGAGGTGCTGTGCAAGAAAGGTTAATGATACTTTTATTTATTTATTTATTTTTAAAGATTTTATTTATTTGACAGAGAGAGAGAGAGCACAACTGGGGGCAGGGAGAGAGAAGCAGACTGTTTGCTGAGCAGGGAGCCCCATGTGGGGCTAAATCCCAAGACCCTGGGATCATGACCTGAGCGGAAGGCAGATGTTTAACCAACTGAACCACCCAGGTGCCCAATGATGCTTTTAAAAAGTTGTGAGCATTTATACTGCAGATAGTTTCTATGCATTATCTCATTTAATTCTCATAACGATGCCCCATGGTGGGAACTGATATCATTCCCATTCTATAGGGGAGGAGACTGATGTCCTGGGAGATGCACAATTCCTACAAAGTTACACAGTAAATCTCTAACTAAGATTTGAGTCCTGGTGATCTGGCTCTAGGGTTTGCACTCTTAACCACTGGTTCTACACTGCCTCTTTAAAGCCAGTCACCTGCTTGCTGGTTTGTCATCCTCTCTACTTCCTTCCCTTCGTTCCTTCTGCAAATACTAATGAGCCCTTGCCCTGTGTCTAGCACTGGTGATATTACAAAGAGTGAGACAGATATTGTGGCAGCACAGTTACCAGCCTGTCCAATATGTTTCTCTTCTTCTTCCATACCAACAGACCCCCAATGTTATAGGGGGCATGATCTCCCTTTCTGAGTCATCATGGGACACACTTCCAGCCAATGAGTAATAATGATAGATAGCTCTTACACAGCACCAATAGCACACATGGCAGTAAGTGTGTTTATGTCTGGGTAACCTCAAAGACAAAAACTGTCAGTTATTTTACCAGCAAAAATGGGTTTATTTGGAAATAGCAGAAAATTATATTCTATTCCAGACATGGAAGCTATGGCAAAACCATAGGCAAGTAGAGAACAAAAGAGGGGAACGGTGCTTTCATAGAGGGAAGGGGGGAGTTGGAAGGGGCTGTTATAAACAAGAAGTCCACGAGAATAAACTGGAGTTTCCAAGTACAGTGACTTTTCATTGGCTGAGTTATGGCAGCCTCTCATTGGCTGCACTGTTGCTGGGCAAGGAAATAATCTTCTTCTTCCTACTGGAGTGGTAATGCATAGGCTTCTTTCTGCTTGAAATGCAAGGTACTGTCTCTTCCTGTTGGGGTCTGCGATTGATGATTTGGGGTGAGCAGGAGAGCTCCCCCTTCTGGTCAACAGTCTCTAATTAATTAATTTGAGAGAGGGCATGAGCAGGAGGTGTAGAGGGAGAGGAAGAGAGACTCCAAAGCAGACTCCATGCTCAGCATGGAGATCATGAC